>NC_092068.1:922500-1230000 GCF_039877785.1 Chaetodon trifascialis
GGCATGCGAGAACTCCCTTTTAAGATAGCATGGCCAAATGGCTAACAGATCAATGTCTCTGGTGTTGGTCTGTTGGGGGCCATTATCCGGAAGTGGAAAGAACATCACACACTTCACCTTGAATCAGCCACGACAAGGTGCACCTCGCAAGATTTCTAACAGAGGAGTCAAAAGAATAATCCGAAAAGTTGTCCAATTCTGAATTTGATACCAACAACATATTTCAAACAAGTTGGGACAGGGACAACAAAAGACTGAGAAAACAGCTGTTCAATTGTTCAGCCAGTATCAGCTGGACTGTGAGTTCAGCCGGACACCTGGCTAATTTGTCTGGGAGTGTTGTTTGGAGCGAATGTGCCATACAAACTTCCCAGTAGATGTTTAATCAATAGTGCTAAAAGGTTCTGAATTGTAAAGATTAGGTGAGCTGATGTGACTGGATTCAAGGATTCAATGTGGTTTTAAATTACTAAGGAGTCGTACAAGGTTTGAAGAAGCTCCTTGAATTGAAAATGATAATGTCAGTGATCAGTTGGTGACAGTGAATAAAGATTAGTGAATATGGTGGTCTCTGGGGCAACTCTGGGTTGCGCCCTGTTGGCAGATAAGGCCCACAGTGAGATTACATCCATGGGAAGACGTTCTGGGGCGGCTGAGAAATGCTTGCTTCGGTGTGATCAAGAGATGTGGTAAATCTGTATCTGTACGGTGTGATCAAGAGATGTGGTAAATCTGTATCTGTACATGAAAAGAGAGAGAAAATTCTGTTGTGTCTGAGAACCACAGAAGAAAAAAAGAGACACCAGACGGAGAGTTCTTATAGAGCTTCATCCAGATAATTTCAGAAGCTGTACCACTGATAGGACGCTAAAGCAAATTTATACACTATGGAGATTTAGATTCTGCAGAAGTGTTTGTTGACATATTGTTGTTTGTTGTTTGAAAATGCCATTGATAAATTAAGTGAAAGTTAAAATGGGTAATAATCAGTCCACAGCCGAGGCTAGAAACAAATCCTTGAATAATCAGGTGAAATATGGTAATTCGGGAAAATATTCCAAGAGTTCCAAGAGAACAGTCCACTGGTAGGAAGGAACGGAGTGGTACAAATGTGAGAGTGAATGAAAAGCATTGTGATGTTTCTATACCAGTTGAGTTGAAAGAAACCATAGACAAATGCACTGCCTGTTTTGCTCCTTCTCACGTGCCTTTGTTAGAGGCCACATTGCAAACTAGAGCTGCAGAAATGAAGAAAATTAAAGACCGACACCAGAATGACATCACTGCAAGTGTGAAATCAATTATGTATGGTTGGGTGAGACGTCAAAGCAAACCCGCCTCAGACAGCGTGTTGACAGTACTGAGTGAGGCTCATCTACCAGTTCCAATTGCATCATGTAGGAATGATATGTGCTCCAGGAATGTGAGTAATGACACAGATTATACGACTTCGCTGTATCCCAAATTACTTAGTGAATCAAGGATTGACAGAAGGCCAACAGATGATGATTTTCTTATACATGCTGCAGCTGCTGTAGTGCGGAGACGGCAAGCTGAGTAAAGACGGCAAGCCGCTGAGGCACAGTTAGCTGCCCAAATGCATGAAGTTGAGCAAGAAGAGGGAGAAGCTCAAGGTCAGAGCTCTGCACAGGGTGAGAGTAGAACACTAACTGACTCAGATTTAGAAACAGACACCTCCAAGGAGGAGGGGCCATTCGAAGACACACATCCACAGGGAGCAACGTCATCACATGCAGTTACTGAACACAAAGTCACAGAGAGAGGGACAATGGGGCCAGCATACTACTTAAACACATAAAACGCATCCCAATAGTGACTAGATCCCTAGACAGAAAAACAAAAGAGTCAGAGCCTGTATTAACAGCTCCAAAGATCATGATAGGAGAGATGGCTGTGTAAACTGTGGACCCCATCAGAAATTTTGGACATGGTACACAAAGCCCCAAATCCAATTGGCAATCCGGTGGAGTACCTCATATGGCTCAAACAAGTATGCACTGTTTACAACTGCCTTGTACCAGACGTGAAGCAGCTAGTATCCTTTACATAGGGTGCACAATGGACACTATGTCAAGAGTCATTTGTGTTTCCTAATACAGGAGAGGATGGACAATGGCCTGTAAGCAAAACATTGCAGGATTGGTTAGCTGAAGATGCTAAAACCGCAGTTGCTGCATGTGCACAATCTTGCAGCGATTTTTTACAAGTTGCCCAGTGTGCGCAAGGAAATAAAGAGCCCTTACCAGAATTTATACAGAGATTTATTAAAACATGGGATACTCATGCTGGAATCAAACGTGAAAACAATGATTTTTTCACTATTCAAACCCTTTTGCAAAATGATAGTGGAGCTACTGTTTCGGCTGTCAGGGCTGATGAGCAGGTGTGTATTCCAACTTCTAGTTATGTCACCACTGTAGGTGTTGCGGGCATTTCCACTACGGAGCCAATGTCCACGAGATCAGATGTAATAATTGAAGGTTCAGAGATTCAACATTCTTTTCTGATTTCTGAGAAGAGTCCAATTAATCTAATGGGTCGAGATCTGCTATGCAAATTGCATGCTGTTATTCAGTATACACCAGATGGATTGTGGCTAACCATTCCAGATGACAGAGCTCAGGTCAGGTTGAGAGAATGAACTCCACCATAAAAGAAAAACTGACCAAAACAATGATGACTACAGGTCTGAAATGGCCTGATGCATTACCTATTGTGCTGTATTCAATTCGAAGCACGCCAAATGCAACGACTGGATTAAGTCCTCATGAAGTATTGATGGGGAGATCCATGTCCACAGGGATAAGTCCACCTTTGACATCCCACAAGACTACTCTGCTTTGGACTGATGAATATATGACAGAGTATGTTAAAAGACTAACTGACATTTTGAGAAATTTTCATTTGCAGGTGTCAAGCAGACTCCCGAAGCCATCAGAGGAAAATATTCATCCTTCTCATGTGGGTGATTTTGTACTAATCAAATCTCTGGAGAAAGTGTCTCTGTCCCCTAGGTGGAAAGGACCATTACAGGTGCTGGTGACAACCAGAACAGCCCTTAAGGTTGAGGGTAGAGCAGAATGGATCCACGCATCCAGATGCAGACCAGCCCCGACCCCAGCCGATCATAAGGAGGAAGGAATCCATGGCAGAACAGAGAATGGCTGCTCATCTTCCTCCTGCTGAGTGGATTCAATCAAGGGGTTGGGTGTGGTAATCCATCTGATACAAGCACTGAGCGCACATGATCTCATATTTCAGACACTGACATGGTTACTGATTCTGCACAACACATGGAATCGCATACTAGTAAAGAAAGAAAGCGTATTAGTGATAGTGAACCTCGACATCTCGTACTCTTTTCATCATATCGCCTCCTCTCACGAAATAAGACATTAGGAAGAATTAATGTTGTGCCAGACATCCCTAAATCGAATGCAGCCATTGAAATGATGATTGACTATGCACGTGAACGTAATTTCAGCCATTGCTGGATATGTCAGAATATGCCAAAATCTATGCATTCTCCAATGTTTAACCCCATTCCTTTTACAAAGACTGACTACGAACTGTTCAATTGGAATGATCTAGCTACCAGGATGGAGGACAAGGAAGGAGACTGCTACACTCCAACCTATCCCTTGAATGTTGGTGACTATGAGCAGTATGTGAGTATTGCTGAGTACGTTACCAAAAGAATTAATGAGCAATACCTCCCACCAGGACTTAATTTCACACATCTTCTGCGTGTCACGTATGTGCAGGCATATGTGAAGGTAGAGTTTGACTATAGATTCCTGGTGACTTTTGCTCAAACTAATTGTTCAAACCCACCAGGAAGTAATACATGCATCCCTCAACCCTACAGTCCTATTGTCCTGGCTGAAGTGATGGTACATACACAACCATGGTTCGGGGCAATGTACTTAGGATCAGTTAAATTGAGAGTTCAAAATTGTTCCGCGCCATCACAAGACACTGCGAGACTGTTCAGTGTATCTACCACCAGTATCTGTGCATGCATTGCAGAACATTTCTCAGTGTTTCCGAGGAATAGGGACAGGAAAGAACAAATATTTAGGTAAGAGTGATTGTGAGGCTGTTATAGATGTGGTTCTGAATCAATCTGCCTTGCCAAGAAAAGTGTTCCTTGTTTGTGGTGATAAAGCCTATAGTTGTGTACCTTATGATGGATCCCAAGGTATTTGCTATTTAGCTTACCTCATTCCCTTGATCAGGAAGGTAGATGCCTCTGAGATAGCCACATTACATCCCGAATTTCATAGGCATAGGAGAGAAATCTCTGTGCCCAATCAAGTTGCTAGTATATGTAAGTAACGTATATGCCATGGGAGTTTTTCTCCCATGGTACGGCATATACGTTACTCAACAAGAGCTCAAATCCCTGTCCACAGTTGTAGAAAGACACCTTAATGTTTCTAGTAGGATAGCCTTAGCTGTAAATAAGGAGTTGCAGGAGGTTAGAACTGTAGCTTTGCAAAACCGTATGGCCCTTGATCTCTTATTAGCATCCCAGGGAGGTACATATAAGGTTATTGGTACTGAATGTTGCTCGTACATCTCAGATGCAACAGCTGAGATTGTGGATATGGTTCATGACACGACTGCAGGTATAAAAGAGTTGCACATCAATCATGGCTTCAACTGGGGAGATCTGTCAGCTACCTTTGGTTATTGGGGTTACAGTTTGGTGAAATTTTTATTCATTCTAGCAATAGCTGTGTTCGTATTCCTTTTCCTGTGTGCTTGTTTGCTAACTGGCTGTAAACTAATGATTCACAGGGCTAGAAACATAACGATCCAGGCCCCACAGCAGGTAGTAAGAGAGACTGGAGGAGAATGGGAGTTTCCATTTCAGACAAATTCGGATGTTTCATCGATCGATGGTTCAGTCGAGAGCGAAGGATATGTTTGAGATTGAGATCTAACAAAGCGCAATTAGAGAACAGATAGGGTTACTTTTGTGACATTCTAAGGCAGTACACTTAGACATTTGTAAACACCATCTCATCATTGTGTTGTTTTTCCTTTTAATCTACTAATGTTTTTTTTAACTATTTTGAATATTTTGTAATCCACTATTACTTTTTGTATTCAGATCAATGCTTGCCTAATTTGAGTAAATCGATGTACACTTTCTATAGTGGCTAATCACATGTGAAAAGAATATAGAAATTGTGTTGTTTTTGTGATTTTGATTTTAATTAACCTTCAACCACGGACGGAGGGAAGCCTGTGAAGAAAGAGCCACCTCTACTGGCGGTTTAAAAACCCATTGGTTGGTTCCAATGCAAGCATCTAAAGACACTGAAGAGAAAAGGAGATTATTAGTGTAATGATTTGGTTTAATTTGTTCGATTTCAAATGACATAAGTATGTTTTTGCTTGTCATGCTTTTTTAATTTTGATAATTACGCAGTTTGAATTTGTTATTGCTTATGCTGAAGTTCTTGATGATTAGAATAATACTTTGTATTGAGTTACAATTGTATTTCTTTGAGATTATTGATAAAGAAAATAATCAGAGGTTTTAATTGGTGGTCACAGCGCCTTGTACTCCAAATCTAGTCTGGAGATGTTTGACCTGTGACTGCCTCTTCGGAACACATTTGTATTGTTTGTGAATCACATATACATCTATTCGGTGTGTTGCGGTTTGTGGATAGCGTGACTATGGGCCGAAGGGGGTTCAAATTTAAGGGCTTGATGCAGTGTTCATACATTTATTGCTTGATATTTAAAAATACTGTTGTGACTGATTTATTGTTGAGGGTTTTGCTACTTTAAATCTGACAGGTGTCCTTGGATGTCACATGGTTCAATTGGTTGATTATTGATTAGTGTTGATCTCATGATCAAAAAGGGGGGAACTGTGAGGGAATTTTCTTAAGGCCTTCTGTGGTAAGACGCCCAAAAGTCTCAGGGTTGGACAACACAGAGGCCTCAGACAGAGACACATTAACATAATATTTGGAGGCCATTCTAGCAGACAGTAGATAGGAAGTCTCTCCTCGTGAGGTAGCCAAGGTCTTACAGATAAACTGTACAGACTGATATCGGACCAATTCAAGGAGGAATGTTCGAGGAGACATTTTAAGAGAATTAGGTCAAAAGTGTCCTCAGTTAGAGGGATGGATGTCAGGGCATACGTAAGTGTGGTATGAGCTATTGTTTGGGCTTTGACTATCCAATAGAGTACCAGAAAATGTAGAAGGAGGGTACAGAATATCCATAATAGGGAAATAGTTCAAGGAATAGAAGGGAAAACATGTGACATTGGGGGTATTAATACACCCCATTAGAGCGGACATCTTCAGAATTTGGTGTGGCACTACCTTGGTTCACTTGTGGACATTGTGTTGCTCGTCAACTTCTCCTTGATGCATCAAGCCTGCAATAAATACCTCTGCATAACACATCTGAAGTCTCCTGGTGAACTCCCTCCTTTAGCTCACAAGAATTTCCACCACACATGGAACCACTCTTATTCTTCAGTAGTAATGGCTTCATGAGCTTCTTTAATGATAAAATTCTTACGCTTAGAGAAAAAAGTAACTACTGATAGGTACTGATTTATCATACGCAGAAAACATAGAAATAGCTATGCCGTATATTTAGACCACCTTTCTCCCATTGACTTTCAGCAATTGATTTTAACAATTTCTTCACCAAAATCATCAACCTGTATTTTAGACACCATAATAGCTTTTTGTTTTTTCCCAGAATGCCGAAATACAGCATTGCAGAAAATATGAAAATATTCCATTTCTGAGGTATTGCTATCAATTTTTATCAAACTTGGACAAGTGTAAGAGTTCACGCTGTGGTCCCATTGTGTTTTCCAACTAATAGGTCCCATATATAGTCATCTGCATACATCTACACTGCTCATAAAATAAAGGGAACACTTGGAAAATGATGAAAGAATTATTCAAGTTGAAAATCTTTACTGATGTACATTTTATAATTTGTTGAAGACATTATGATGTAACAATGGTTAATGTAGGGCTGGGCGATAAAACGATATGTCTCGCGATAAACACCTAATCAAGATCAATAAAATATGCATTCGATAAAACATTTGATTTTTTTTTTTTTTTCTTCGTCGGAAGAAACCTGAAGTCACGAAGCGAGGTTGGTTGCATGAACAAAGGCACTCACTCTCAGGTAACCGAGCAATGTATGGAGTAATCGCTGATCAGTGAGAGAGACACGCTAACACGCCAATCACTTAACAGTATAAAGTTCGGTTGCGCCATCTCGTCTTGTGTTTGATGCTCCACGCAGGGTGAGATGAGATATAAAAAGTGAGCGCTGCAGCGAGCAAAGAAGTTTTCGATAAAACAGGGAAAGTCAGCTCGCCAGTATGGCAGGTTTTTGGATTTTATAAGCAGCAGCCCACCATGCAGAGGTACTCTGCTTCAGGGCCTGATGACAAATCATCTAAAAGGCACAAAGACATAACGGAGGCAGTGGCAGAGACATGCTTCCACTGAGCACTGTGGAGAAGCCAGGCTCTAAAAATCACGTGTTTTTTTGTTTTTTTTTCTTAAACACACTTGCAATAAAAATATAATTGAATAGTTCATGTATGTTTAGAGTAAGAAGAGGGACTAAAGTTATTCATATGTCTAGGCTGGTTTTATAGTTCAGTCAGTCTTACTGTACTGTCTATCATGTTTGTTTGTATGTTTGTTACAGATGTCAAGTCCACCTCAGTTTCTGCTATGTTACCAAACACTGCACATATTTGATTTTTCTCCTGGTCCTTATTTTAAATAGGTAATAAAAAATATCAATAATTATCGATATCGAACGATATAAAACACTTATATTGTGATAGAGTTTTCAGCCATATCACCCAGCCCTAGGTCGATGGAAACCAAAACTACCAACCCATTGAGGGCAGGATTCAAAATCAAATTTTAATCACTGGCTGATCTAACTTGCATGACTTGCAGAAGAGGGAGAGTTTTTAGCTTTCTGACAGTCTGTTGGATAGAGCTGAGGGTAGAGAGGGGAGAGACTTTAGCATCCTAACAGCCTGATGGATAAAGCTGTTGATCAGTCAGGTGATGCGGGAATGGAGGCTCCTTTACCTCCTCCCAGAGGGCAGGAGGCTGAACAGATTGTGTGTGGGGTAGCTTGCATCGCTCACAATTGTGATCGCTTTGCGGGTGAGGCTGGCGGTGTATATGTCTTGCAGGGAGGGGAGTGGGGCACGAATGATCCTTCCAGCTGTGTTTACTATGTGCTGCAGGGCTTTCCTGTTGTAGTCAGTGCAGCTCCAGCCCCACACAGTGATGCAGCTGGAAAGGATGCTGTCAGTGGTGCCTCAATAGAATGTGCTCCTGATGGGTGGTGGAGCACTAGCCCACTTGAGTTTGCACAGGAAGTAGAGGCGCCGCTGGGCTTTTTTTCACCAGTGATGTGGTGTTGGTGGTCCAGGAGAGGTCTTCACTGACGGGCACTCCCAGGAATTTGGTACTGCTCACTCTCTCCACAGCAGCATCATCGATGGTTAGTGGCGGGTGGGTGTGGCCTCTCTGGAAGTCAACAACAGTCTCTTTGTTCTTGCCGACATTCAGCAGGGGGTTGTTGTTTCTGTACCACGTGGTCAGAAGGTTGACCTCCTTCTTCTTGTGTCATCCGCAAACTTCGCCATGTGAACTGAAGTCTATGAACAGCATTCTCACGTTTGAGTCTTTTTTATCCAGGTGGGTGAGGGCCGGGTGAAGGTCAGGGCAGATTGCATCCTCTGTGGATTGTTTGGCTCGGTATGCAAACTGGTAGGGGTCCAGGGTGGTTGGGGGATGGATTTGATGTGTGACATGGCTAGCTGTTCGAAGCACTTCATAATGTTTGGATTAGGTAAAAGCGCAGTGCTCTTGGGGGAGCATTGCGAGGGGCACGGGCTCTCAGGGGCTGTGGGGATCCAGAGGATATTAGGACCCTTTTATTTGAGATCAAACGCTCTTTAATCCTAAAAAAAAAAAAATACTTAAAAAACTGGCCAAAATTATTATTTGAAAATGCACGGTGGATTGGATGATGGTGCAGGCTGGCAGTGGGAACTTATATTTATCAAAGTACCCCATCTTTCCAGGGTCTCTGCTATATCATTTAGGGCTGTCATTACTTAAAAGAAGCAAGCTTTATACAGTATATTAAGATGTAAATAAAATAAGTGTTGGGATTGGATTTAAGAGGGCAGACATAAAACAAGAGGGGTCAGTAAAACATAAGTGCTCCCTTCGGTGGGCGGAGATCAGCCGGCAGCTCCCCAGCATGTCACAGTTCCTCCTCGACTCCTCAAAGTTTGTCTTGCGGGTGGAGAGGAGGCCCCTGGTGGTTTCTGGATTGGTGACCACCAGGGAGATGAGGGTGGGGGGCGATATGGTGGCACTTCTCTTTAAGGGTGTGGCTCACCTCCGCCTTGACACTCCTGAGGAAGCACTTCGAGTAACCCCTAGGCCTCAGCACACTAAAGAGGGTGCTTATGGCTTCCTCCACATGCTCTGGGAAGGTGCAGATTCTAAGGAAGCGTATCAGCTGGGACTTTATCAGATCTCTGTACATGTACCTTGGGTGGTAGCTGGATTTATGGAGAAGTGCGTGGCGGTCCATGTCTTTGAAATAGAGTTTGGTGGTCAGTATGTTGTTTTGGTCGCCGGAGTCACGGAAGAAGACACTTGTGTCTTATTTCAGAAGCACACAGAACAGACAGAGTCAGACTAGGTACTCAGTACTCATCATCTGGGATCCTCCTGAAGCTGCAGCATCAGTAACAATAACGATGTCTCCTGGAGATAAGCTTCTTCTTGGCCAACTCACCTTTGTCTTTTCCTTTACACAACTTGCACCAGGCCGACTTGTTGCTGGTTTTCTTGTGGCGGGTCACGTATAATTACAATTAGTCATTTGGCAGATGCTTTTATCCAAAGTGATGTACATATGAATTCACACACCGCTGACACAGCATCGGGGCAGCCATAAATTTTGTCCATCTAAGCAGAGGCAATCTTGTGCTCCTTACCAAAATTTTCAGCAAGATGGGACTATGCTACTCTTCCTCCAGAGTAATGCTTTCACATACCGATCGTGATGTGTAGTTTCGTGCGATGTGCATAGGCCTCTGACTCTCCAAGCACCGACATGTCTTTCAATATGACAATCCAACAATCCTCTTCACTGTGTGTGCAATTCAAACTTCCACGATGGTTTTGAACAAAAAAGTTTTGCAGGAGGTTTTTTACTTTGTGTAGTGGCGATTTATCCTCCTAAATCATAATAAAAAATAAGGAAGCTGTAACAAACTCAAATCAAATGGCCACTGAGACACCCAGGGGATGACTCTTACGCAGGGAAAAAATAAGTTCATTGTCCAGAAAAACAAATACTGCAATACCTGCCTGCCCCTACATATAGATCTCCAGTGCTCCGTGGCTTCAAATAAAAGCATTAATAAGTACATAAAGACTTGGATGACCTGCAACTTTCTGTCACTAAATTTGGACAAAACTGAAATTGTAGTACTTGACTGAAAACACTTTAGAAAATCACTATCTGATGAGGGGCATTATCTTTGATCAGAATATGTCCTTTACCTCCCATTTAAAACAAATTTCAAGGACTTTTTTCACCTACGTAAGATTGTAAAAATTCAGCCACATCTTGTCTAAGAACTAGTCCATGCATTTGTTACTTCAAGGCTGGATAAGTGCATTTCCTTTCATTGCTAAATACTCTCCAGCTGATCCAGAATGCTGCAACACATGATCTGACAAAAACAAGGAAAAGAGATCATATTTCTCTGATATTGCTGAGACACACGCATTTCAACCGGTTAACATGCTCACACGCCACACCTTGTATTTGTAAATACTAATAAAAAGAATAATAATAATAAATCATAAATGATAAATTAAATGAATGATAAATTACCTGGATAATGCCCACCAAGTTGCGCCGCTATTTTTTATAACAGTGGAACAGGTAGAGAAATTAGTGATATGTCGGTCGTGAATTTATGTGTCATTTATTAGATCAGAGCCCCCCCCCATGTCGCTGCCGTTGCCAAAATCTCACTCTGACCTCAGTTCAAAACTTGAGAGCCCTGGGAAAGCACTAGACTATAAGTTGTATTTATTTAGAATTTTATTTCACAAAACAGATAATTAGCTACACAATAGCATAAAAATAACATACCTGGGAGGCTGAATACGCGAAATTAACATAACAAGCCAGCAAGTCCAACAAGCAAATTCACCAAGCTCCCGATCTCATTCCACGTCCCTGAATCCATTGAAATCTTCATCCTCGGTGTCGCTCCTGAACAACTCCGCCAACTCCGGACGAATATGAAGCGCTGTCTCCTCTTTTGCAAGGATGCTGTCAAACTCAGCATCAGCTCCAGTTATTCTGGCCTTTCTGAACCCCGACAGGATCATTTCTGTTGTCACTGAAGTCCATGCTTTGCCAATCCATCCAAGGTGGATTGGTGGCACAGTGAAACACTGTCGCCTCACAGCTAGAAGGTCCCGGTTCGAATCCCGCTGTGGGCACTGGTGGCGTGTCGTCCACCATGCCTTCAGTGCCTGCTGCTCGAGGAAAAAGGGAGCATTTCTGTGTTGAGTTTGCATGTTCTCCCTGTGCTCACCTGGGGTATCCTCCATAAAAAATACCCCCACTAAAAACATGCAAGAAGATCACCACCTGACCAATGGTGACAAACAAGGAACGGGTCCCCTGGTGCCGGTTGGCTGGCAGCCCACTGCTCCTGGTCCACTGCGGAGGAAGGATGGTCCAAGGATGGGTTAAAGGCGGATAATAAATTTCATATATGCATGGCGTGTGCAGTTTCCCCTCCTAACTTCGCATGTTGCGTATAAAAAATATGACTAATAAAGGGATATCTTCTTCTTCTTCTTCTTCTTCTTCTTCTTCTTCTTCTTCTTGCTAGAAAGTTGCATGTCGCATCCTCCCGGTTGCCATGAAGCTGTGCTCTCCATCCACCATCCACTCCTCCTACAGGCAACGCAAGGCTGCCTTAAAGCTCCAGTTCACAGAGATGTCGAGTGGTTGGAGTACTTTAGCTTCCAGGGATGATCACAGATATGGAGTTGCAAGCTTTTATTTTATTTTTGATTTGTGGCGTTATGTGCGCTCACATACTGTCCATCACAAGCAGGGCTTTGCATGTTTTAAAGAAGCCATCAGGATGCTTAGTGTAGCACTTTGTAAGCCAAAGGTTCATCATTTCTTGATTCATCCAGCCTTTCTTATTCACAGCCACGACAACGTTTGAGGGGAGGGATTCGTGTTTTGGCATGGTTTTCCGTTGATGACCATCGGTGGCAATTTCGATCCATCTCCACAACATGCCAGTACCACTTCGGCCCAATGGGGACATCAAATGTGAGGGGGACCTCGTCCATGTTGATAATATGATTGGGTGACACGTTGTGTTCAGTTACCTGCTTTTCAACAAACTCACAGAAACTGCTGACCTAAGACTGGAAGTCTGCTGGCAGTTTCTGACACACTGATGTCCGTGCTCTCATGGAGAGGAGGTTGCATTGCATGAGGCAGTAACATCAAGAAGGCCCCCGTGCAAAGTCATTTAAGTTCATCTCCTTGGCAACTGCCTGGGCGTGGAGACGTAACTGCACCGTTGACAAGCCTCTCCCGGCAGCATGTTGCTCAAGCACCCACCTGTGGACTCCTTCTTCCAGCTCTGGCCATTGTGCTTTAAGCGCGCGATTAGCTTTCTTTGTTTTTTTTCATTGCAGTAAGAGAAACCTCTGCTTTTGGCCAGTCCCTCACAAGTTACGACTTATAGGAAAATACGGTATATGAAAACTCTTGCTGGTTGATAAACTCCATCAATCTACATCTTGCATTTTTTTATTTCACAAAAACCCTGTTTTACTATCAGATGCACAGGTAGAATTGGGTGAGAATGAACACCAGATAAGGTTGATTACAGGACAGAGTACAGGCAAACTGCTTCCTGAGGTTACAGTAATATATATCTAACATATAAACACAGATGGTCTTACCTCTGATTGTGTGTTTGTTGGGACACAGGAACCATGGCAGAATCAGCAGATAGAGGAAGTAAACCAGCGACAGGATGTTGTAGCGAAAAAGACAAGCTGAGAAGATAAAAACAGTAAAGTCAAACAGGAGCGTGTATTTAAATCTACATTTAGAGATTCTAGCATGTATGACATGTTGGCTGAGGGCCTTGTCTTCATTGTGAGACATATGGGGCATTTGTGGTAAAAGAAATGTCCCACATCTATAAAACTGCTGAATGATGCAGGATGGACTGTATGATACGTCACAACTCAGCTGTACAATCTGGGCAAAGACACAGGACACTACACAGTTGTATACATTAATAAAAGCAAAATTGCTTCACATTGCACATGAA
The DNA here is from genome assembly GCF_039877785.1 of Chaetodon trifascialis. Lineage (NCBI taxonomy): Eukaryota > Metazoa > Chordata > Actinopteri > Chaetodontiformes > Chaetodontidae > Chaetodon > Chaetodon trifascialis. Next base: position 935,981 of record NC_092068.1, read on the forward strand.
AACAATTAATTAAAATCCAACCAACTACAAAAGACAAAGTAGACTATCAACACAAATAAGTCAAAATATGAAAATCATTATTCATTGGCATTTGTCTCTGGACATTGTCCCCAACTATGAGTGATTGCCCTATGTTTGTTGATTCCACTGTTGTCAGTGTTTTAGATAGACCTTTATCCAATATGATACACATGGTGTAAGCAGCCTCTCCTTTTTACATGACTTTTATGAATGTTGTTGGTTGGCTGTTGAAACATAACACCCACCAACATACAGTTTTCCTCTTTATTTCCCTTTAAGTATCTTCAACGTTGGAATAATCATATTCTTCTCTGCTTGACTGTGTCTTGTTCTGTGCATTATGTATCATGTTGATCCAGCGCTTCATTGAACATCATACAGTTTTCCTCTTTATTTCCCTCAAAGTATCTTCAAGGTTGGAAAAAACAGTCCATAACTTTAACCAAATAATTTTGTTACCTAAAGCAAACCAGACCTTTACTATAAAAATGGCAAATCAGAAAACATTTGCATGAGTTTTTTTTTTTTTTAAGAACAGGTATAAATGGAATGACATCAACACCAACACCATCATTAAATTTGCTGATGATACCACCATCATCGGCTGCATCACAGGTGGTGATGAATCAGCCTACAGAAAGGAGGTGAGAGCACTGACGTCATGGTGAAGTGACAAAAACCTCCTGCTCAACGTCAGCAAAACCAAGCAGATGATCGTGGACTACAGGAGGTTTCAGGGAGGAGAACACGCCTATTAACATTGAGGGAGCAGCAGTGGAGAGAGTCAGCAGCTTCTTGTTCCTGGGGACCAAAATCAGTGAGGACCTCAGCTGGACTCGCTACACGGACCTGATTGTAAGGTCTGCGAGACAGTGCCTCTTCTTCATGCTGCATTTGAAGAGGTTTGGCATGAACACTGGGATACTGTTAAACTTCTACAGATGTACCAATTCCGAGTATCCTGGCTGGAAACATCACGGCCTGGTATGGCAGTTGCAACCATAGACATAATATATGTAGACGCCTCATTACGTGCTGGAGCGTAATTCAGCGTCGCCGCCATATTGGGTGGGTCTCCGCTAGCACCAGAGCCAACCGAAGTCAACGTAAAGAGCGCAACAATGCCCCTATTTTATTTATTTATTTTATTTTATTTAGCTTCCCAGCCCCAGTTACAAGCTTAAGAGGGTAGTGTAAGACGCTGGAATGACCTGGAAATTTTCCAGGCCTTAAAAAAAAAGAAAGAAGGAAAAATGTACTGAGCAGGAATATATGGGAGCTTTGTATGTATGTATGTGTTAAAATCAGTGTATTTCACAAACATCAGCAGTTTCAGTCCAGGCTATTATGGAATCTTTGTCATCCTAGAGCTGTGAACAGTTGTTTAAATTCAGACACGTCAGGCCAGGTGTGTGTGTGTGTGTGTGTGTGTGTGTGTGTGTGTGTGTGTGTGTGTGTGTGTGTGTGTCTGTGTACGTGTGTGTGTTTGAAAGCAGCAGTGGACTGTGGGCCGACACACACAAAGAAAAAACCTTCCTCGTTTCGACAGTTTGTTTTGGTGTTTTATTCCCACACAAATGAGTATAAAAACGTACTCAAAGTTTAATAGGCATGTCAACAGATTATGTGAGATGTCTGGTTTTTGTGCGTGTGTTGTGTGTGTGTGCGCGCGTGTGCACGCGTGCTTTTGCCTGTGCTTAACTTTACATTAAATAAACTCAGCTCACAAAAACAAAAAAGAAGAAATTCTTGTGTTATTGGTGTGTACAGAGGGGCCATGATTTTGTGCGTGTGTGTGTGTGTGTGTGTGTGTGTGTGTGTGTGTGAGAGAGAGAGAGAGAGAAATCAAATGAACAATCAAATTGTGTCTTTATTAAAATCTAAAATTAATTCATATATACCATATGTCTGTATTATGCTCTTTAACAAAGACAAAGTATTTCAGCATGAAAGCATTTGTTTTTAATGTGTGACAGCGTCCTGTATCATAACTACATCTCTGACGTTTGTAACAAACCAAACCGTGTGAAAATCGCGTAAAAATTAGAGTTATGATGATTAAAGTAGCTGGGCATACACCTTCCTCCATAGAAATAAATGCACTGGGGACGCATGGGAGACCCATCCAAAATGGCGGCCGCGCTGAACGTCAGCTCCAGTAGGAAGCGTCAGTCAATGAGGCGTCTACTATGTCTATGGTTGCAACGCCCTGGAGCGTAAAGCACTGCAGAAGGTAGTAAAATCAGCCCAGCGCATCGCCAGAGCAGAGCTGCCAGCCCTCCAGGACATCTACAGCCAGCGCTGCAGCAGGAAGGCCAAGAGGATCCTCTCTGACCCCAGCCACCCGAGCCACAGACTGTTTATGGTCCTGCCCTCCGGCAGGTGGTTCAGGGGAATCCGGACTACAACCAGCAGGTTCAGGGACAGTTTCTACCCACAAGCCATCAGACTGCTAAACAGTTGAACTGCCACACACACACACACACACACACACACACACACACATATATACACACACACACACACACATATATACACACACACACACACACACACACACACACACACACACACACATTGTGTTTTTTTCACTTGTGGGGACATTACATAGACTTACAATGATTTCCTGGAGCCTTACCCTAACCATAACCACTATTTGCCTATTCCTAACCCTGTCCTCAGTCTTCACCCTAAAACTTAATGATTTACATTAAGGGGACCTGCATTTTGTCCCCATAAGGCAGGTGAGTCCCCACAATGTGACTGTGTAAACAGCTTTTTGTCCCCACAACATGATAAATACCAGGTCACACCAATACAGACAATCACATACTCACTCTTGCACCTCTAGTGTTTTTATTCTATTCTAGTGTTTCTATTCTGTTTTTATAAAGCTGCAACCTTTGTTTTATTCATATCTATTTTTATATGTATATATTTTATTCTTGAATATTTAGCACGTGAAGTTGAGTTGGCGCCAAGCAAGTATATGACAATAAAGAATATTGAATCTTGAAATCTTGAAATCTTGATAAATGGACTGTATTAAAATAGTGATTTTTTTCTAGTCTGATGACCACTCAAATGCTTTTTACATAAGTCTGCATTCACCCATTTACACACACTTTCATATAATGGTGAAAGTGCAGCCACATAGGCCATCTGCTCATTATGAGCTTTAACCAGTCACACACCAATGGCACAGCATAGGGAGCAATTTGGGGTTCAGTGTATTGCTGAAGGATACTTCAACAGGTAGACTGCCAAGGTCAGGGATCAAACCACTGTAATTATGATAAATGGACAACCGCTGTACCTACTGAGCCACAGCTTCCCATATAGGTCAAAGATACTGACAAAAAAACCTGTTTAGTTTTCTTGGACTGAGAATGTGAGGTTATTCGGACTATGTAGAGAACAATCAGAGAGGCTGAGTGAAGAACTTTTCCTACCCCACTCAAAGTTTTCCTTCTGATCAATCTCTAATCTAATAACACAGGTTAAATACCAAAAAATATGAACCATGCCATTTTATCTTTAATCCCTAAACCAAACAAAGAACCACAAAATGTGCAAATTACAGATCCATAGATGTAAAAAAAAAAGTTATGAGCAACTTTCTGCTTGAGATTAGAAAATGTCGTCCACCGTCTAATACATCCAAACCAAAATCACTCCTCAGAAAACACATTGTTCAATTTGATGAATAAAGCTAAAAAAAAAATAAAATAAAATAAAATAAAATAAAATAAAATAAAAAATAACCAGCACCACCATCCTTTGCTGTATTACTACTTGCAGAAAAGGCATTAAAAAAATGGATTAAAAAAATCTCTCTGCAGTCAAACACTTTAGTATTGTATCATACTTAAGCACCTGGATCAAAATATTTTACAACAAAATATTTTCAAACATCAGTGATAACCAGTGGACCATATACTGTATAATATCATACTTCATCAATACTTCAGTAAAATCTCAGTTTACATCATAAATTGTTCAATATCCAATATTCTTCCTCTTCATGGTGCACATTTGAATCCTGAGGATTGGAACATGCCTTTTAAAACAACCTCCAAAATCATGTAAACATCAGATCTCATGAAACCTCAGAGATCTTCTGTAATTTAATTTTATACCCCTTCTGAGAAACATAAACTTGGCTGAATGGAACAAATTGCCACTTTTCTTCATAGGAAATATGACAACCATAAAAAGGAATATAATATAAAAACTCAATAACCTTTTTCAACTGACCCCAGTTACCCCTCTAACAACGTGATTTAATAAATTCTTCGGAAAACAAAAAGACCCACAATCAAAATATCAATCTTGCAACACCTGAGGTTGTTAGGAGTCTGAGAAGCACTCAATTTCTACCTATTATCTATTTACTTACCTATTTTAGATCTGCTCAGTTTCAGTATGATTTGTGTATGGACAACATACACAAATCACACATAACCATTAGACACATAACACCCCAGCTCCTTGTCACTCAGTATGAAAGATGCCATCAAAAGGTTTCCACAACCAAATAATCAGCTCTCCTAGTATGGTGGGCCATTAGCCAACCCAACAAGTCTCAGAAGGCTATATTGAGCCCTGCCAATCCAACTTATATCAATCGTCACTCCCTGCAAAACTCCAGTCTTTCAGCAATAAGACTATGTTCTCATATTTATAAACTCTGTGCACTACAAACAAGTACAATGGACAACTGACCTTAAACTCTAATGATACATACTCTCAACACATTCAATATGTCAGGTAATCAGTGTTGGGCAAGCTACTTGGAAAGTGTAGTGAGCTAAGATAACAGTTACTAAGCATTAAATGTAGGCTCACTACACTGAAGCTACCCCCTGGGAAAATGTAGCAAGCTAAGCTACAGCAACATGGAAAGAGTAGTTTATTACACTTTTTTTTTTAACACTGTATCAACTTCAAGTGTAGGTCAGTAAAACTGTCAGTCAACTCAAATACACAAGCAGGCAAAAAAACAACATAAACTACCAAGAAATTGCTGTACTTGAACTTCAGAAACGCTTGGCAAAATGTAGCTTGTGTGGATACTAGTAGATGGAATATAAGATTCTATATGGAACACACCTGACTAAATTAGACATCACGAGACTCAAACCAATGTCCAACATATCATCAAATAAATAATCACATCCATATATTCTGGCTTTGTCAGAGGTCTCTAAAAGAATCTCTCACATTCTTGATCTGAACCTTCTAATGGCACAATCTCTCTGCTTACTCATAGACCTCTCAGCAATCAGCGTCAAACCATCTTATGAGAAATGTATACTAGTGCTGTCAATCGATTAAAATATTCAATTGCAATTAATCTCATGAATGTCATAGTTAAAAGTGGATAGGCTTGCTTTGTGCAAATGTTTTTTAATTGAAAACAACGTGTAGTGTAATATTTCACACTAACATTCTCACTTCAGTCATTCACATTTGAATGAATCAAATCTCACACAATTTAACACTGTCAATAAACAGATAAAAAAATAAATACTTGGTTACAAAAAAGTCCCTTCAACAACCCTTTCTAAGGGATCAAAACAGGGTGATACAAGATAAAGTTACAAAGTGCACATTATTGCTATTATTGATAAATTAGGACTCAGGCTATAGTGCAGTTAAACCATGGCTTAAACTTTCCTTTCTTAAGTTTCCTTTGAACATAATAGCAACCATATGCCCCTGTCGAAAGCCATCCATTGTCGCCTGGTTTTGACAAGGAGGCGGTGGAGAATTCGCATTCGCCATGTGTTTGGCCCTCAAGTGGTATTTCAGACTGGATGTGCCATGGTGATAATTCAGTTCACACTGACAATACACACAGATAACTTTGGTCTTGTCAGTCAACCCATCTGGCAATTTTTTGAAACTAGACTTTCTCCATTTAGAATCTTGTTTGCATCCATTTCGGCATTTTGCGCTTGACATCCACACAAACCGGTAGCCTACTTTTTTTACAGCTAGCAAGCAGACAAGACCAAACACGTGCGTAGGGTGTGCCTATTGTTTTGTTTCCAGTTTACAACTGGATCCTGTAGTTTTTCTTATGTTACTAGCAGTGGCCACAGCTTCTAAAAAACTACAAGTTCACTAGGTCACAAAGAGCGTTAATCTCGCGATAAAAAAAAATGACGCCATTAAAATTGATTTGCAACACGGTAATAATGCAATATTTTTGATTCTTTTTAGCATTAGCAAAAAAGGTAATACTGCTAAACTGGAAGAAAATAACCCACGTCTCAGTTAGGCAATAACTATATTTACTCCCAGATCATTTATATATGGAAAAGTCAAATTTAACAATAAAAGGCAAGATCAAAACAGAATCACAAAATGTAGTTTCCATTTATCTGCTCCATAAAGACAGCTATTTTTGTTCTTTTCAATTTGTCTCAGTGTTGTGTTTAGTAGTATGTCAGATACCACCAATACAACAATAGATCTACATCTTAGGTGTCAAATACCACATTATCCAGCTTTTAAAAGTATTACAGTTACTATTTCTGTCACTACTGTATTATCATTATCATTAATCTTACTATTGTTATTACTACCGCAGCTTTTGTCTCAATTATTGAGATAAGATAAGATAAGATAAGATAAGATAAGATAAGATAAGATAAGATAAGATAAGGCTTTATTGATCCCATGCTGGAGAAATTCACTTTTTACTTATTAGTGGTAGAACAAAGAACAAGTCAATGAAAAAGACAATAAAAAGATACAAAATAAAATCTACTACAGAGGCTATGTACATTATAAAAAATATTATATTAGAAATTATTATAAAGTATTGTAGTATGAAGTATGTATGAAGTATTTCATCTCAGGAGGAGCACACGGCGGGGGGGGGGCTTACTGTTTAGCTGATCAGTTCTTCAGAAAAAGAAAGCTTCAAAGTGTCTTTCTCCTGCACATACAGTACAACAAGGGGGATTTTAAGGTGTTGCTGGCTTGAATGAATCAAGATGATCTGCCAACATTAAAACCAGGAAATAAAGAAAATACACAGTGTTTCATCCTCCTATTAAACACATGCAGTGATACCTATTAGCTCACCTAGGTTTAAGGTCTGGATTAATCTCTGCCTATTGAGATCACAGTTTGAGCATGGAAGTCAGAGTATTACCACACAGATTCTCGCATTTAATTCACTGTTTAAGATTCATAGTTTATTTCAAGTTCAGTTTCTTTCATAACAGTCAACAAACAACTATGAGACTTCACATGAAAAAACAAACAAGCAAACACAGCCAGAATCCAAAGAAAGAAAGAAAGACATCCCTTTATTAGTCACAGAGTTACAGAGGGGAAACTGCACATGCCATGCATTTGTGAAATTCGTTTCTCCGTATTTTAACCCATTCCATCAAGTGTGCGGCGCCTGTGGATCCAGTTCGCTTGACGCCATTGGTCAGGTGGTGATCTTCTTGCATGTTTTTAGTGTTTTTTTTATGGAGGATACTCCAGGTGAACACGGGGAGAACAAGCAAACTTCACACAGAGAGGCCCCTTTTTCCTCAAGCAGCAGGCACTGAAGGCATAGTGGAGGACACGCCCCCGGCATCCACAGCAGGAATTGAACCCGGAACCTTCTAGCTGTGAGGCGACATACATTAGCATACATTAAACAATGCAACAGAATATCTGGCATATCTTCAACATGGTAAATACAATGTATAGGCCTCCATAGTCTTGCTTTGTAAATATGATGGAAGGCAGCTTTCCCTCTGTGGTTATTTCATTAAGTGACAGGTATTCCGTAATTGAAATAATAATCAAATCAAACTTTATTTACATGGCACTTTTCATACTTAAAAGCAACACAAAGTGCACGCACACACCCGTGCACACACCCATACGGACAAGGCAAGGAATAAGCCACCTTTGGGGGCCATCCAGGGGGTGGATCCACAGACTGGATCTGATGTTATCAATTTTGTGCCTGAAGTGGTCTGCAAAGTTTTCACACAGGGTATTTGTTATTGTCTTATGAGATCTGTTAAAATTAATGTTTGTTATTTTTGTGGTCAGAGATTAGTTTTTTGAAGTGAGAGATTCTTGCCTGTTTTATAGTGTTATTGTAAGTTTTGAGGTGTTAACGTAGAACTTCATAGTGGACTGTTAGTTTTGATTTTCTCCATTTCCTCTCAGCACTCCTACAGTTTCTTTTCAGTTGCTTAATTTCCTAATTTTTCCACGGAAGTATAGGTTTTTTTCTTAATTGTTTTTGTTAAAAGAGGAGCCACTGAGTCCAGCGTTGACTTTAGATTGCTGTTAAAATTATCAACGATAAAATCACAGGGTGCTGGTAAAATCTCTGCAGGAGTGCTCTGTAAAATCTGGATAAAATTTGCAGCCACTTCAGGAGTTAGGTAGCGTTTCCTCACTGTTCTCACTGGTGCCTCCCGCTGATTAAAACTGATGATGTTAAAAAACACACGTAGTGGTCGGACACACCCAAGTACAGGCCATAAGTTATTACCAAGTCCAGTGCCCCTGAGATGTTGTCGATGTGTAGATTAAAATCACCGGTTATTAAAATCCTGTTGTAGGTGGTGTGAATGATTTATAAGAATTCAGAGTATTCGCTGATAAAAGAGGGTGAATACTGGGGTGGTCTGTAGATCATTATGAAAAGAATAGGAGGGCTGCTAAAAACGAAGGCATGGTGCTCAAATGATGTAAAACTGTTAAAAGGAGCTGCATTTGCAGACACTGTAATTCTTGTAATAGATGCAGTTCCGCCTCCTTTTTTGCCCCCCCTAGTAGAGAATAAAAAATTGAAATTTGGTGGGGAAGCCTCAGTGAGAACAACAGGTGCATCGGTGCCAAGCCATGTCTCCGTAAGGAGAATGCCATTTAGGTTTTTGTCAAAAATTAAATCATTTATGATAAAAGATTTGTTTAAAAGAGAGCGCACATTCAGGACAGCTAATTTGATATTTGTGCTAAATGTGCGCTCATCATGGTGTTTTAAAGGAGTGTTAAAAACAGTGCTGGGTCTAAAAACATTCCTGGGTTTTAAATGTCTGTGTGAAGTGTTGGTTCTAATGGTATGAATATCCTGAGTTTTTGGTGGCAGAGAGGGGGTTAATGATGGAAAGGTGTGTATGGTGCGGATGAAACATGTAGTGGGTGAGGGTGAGGGTGAGGGTGAGTGTGGGGCAGAGGGTTTGTGTGCATGAGTGTTACCAGTTAGTCAGGCGGTGGCTGAAGTGCAGGGCCGGACAGTGAGGTCAATGTTGACTGATAAAACTCGTGAACCCTCCTGATTGGGGTGGAGATCATCCCGTTTAAAAAGGCAAGGCCTGTTTAAAAACGCTATAAAATTGTCCACATACGGGATGTTTTTGGTCAGGCAGTATCCCTTCAGCCACAGGTGCAGCTAGCGAAGCCGGCTGGTGATGACGTCACCGTAGCGTGGTGGGGGAAGCGGGCCGGAGATGATTAGGCGCTTCCCCGTGTCCAACAGGCGGTCGATCAGCGACACGAAGTCCTTCTTCAGGACATCCAACTGCTGGTTTTTGACATCATTGATGCCGGCCTCCAGGACCAGTGTGGAGGCAGGGCTGTGGTGCGCACACAGCTGAAGAGCAGCGGATGCAACCTCCGTGACGCGGGCTCCAGGGTGGCAGAAAGTCCAGCTGCCGAGCACTGCCACGTGCCTGACCATGGAGGTCCCCACTACCAGCACTGAGGGGGGAGTGCACTGTACCACTGGCTCCCTGGGGGTGCGGCGGGGGTGAGGTGGAGCCTGCTGTTGCCGTTGCATCATGGTTGCTCTGGGCCGAGCTGGAGGGGAGGGACCATGCTGGACTGGCGGATCCCGGTTCCCGGACTGGTGAGAGCCACTGCCAGCTGGGTGGACAGGTCCTGGAGGCGAGTTGGACCAGGCACTGACAAGAGGGAAATCCTGCAGGCTTAGGATGTGGAACCTGTTGTCCAGTGGCAGATCCGGAGGTGGTGGAGGAGGAGCTGGGCGAGCTCCAGCGCCCCGGTGCACCACCAACCGGGGTTCTCTCGGCCTGAGTGGAGTTGAGCTCACCGGACCCTCCACCCCACCCTCCCTCTGCAGCAGTGTGACTCCGCGGGGCGAAGGCAGGAAGTGGAAGGTCCCGATGACTTGGGCTTGGTTCCCTGTCGGTGCCAGCGTGACTCGGCCGGAGTTGGTGCCGGAGTTTCGGTGGTAATCGAGCCGGTCCACGGCAGGGTGGTGTTGTTCGTGGCCGCCATGTTCCAGTCATCAGCGCCAGATCACCTCAGGTAGGCAATATGTTTCGCCTGGGTCGTGGCGACAGTGGGGAAATCCCGGAGATTCTTGTCTTTCTTTGAGGTCGGCCCTCAGACCAGAGATGCTCTCCCTCAGTTTCGAGAGGGTGGGGAGGCAGGACTCACACACCGCCATCATATCTCTAGCCTCTTTAGGCTTAGGCACCCCGGAACACAGTACCACCACAGGGAGGTGAGTTTTGTTTGGGTTCTGGTACCGGTAACACTGGTAACGCTCTGTTAATGGTTTATATTTTACTTATTTCGTTCAATCTTCCCGCTAGCGTTCTTCACAGAGCTGCACGCTACGTCACGAACTGATGACGTGGTACTGCTGATCAAACCGGAAGGAAGGGGACTCACTCTAATCAAACGCTGTTGATGGTGGATGGAATGTGATCCAAAGCAGATATCTGAACAACTACTAGTCAGAATGTCACAGATTCTTTGGATTGGATTGGATGACTCCCTAACCTTTTGACACAGATGACTGTGAACTAAATTTTTCCTAATTTTTTTTTTTTTATGTTGAATTTTTAGAGATTTTGGAATATTGTTCTGGATTCCTCAAAGGATGTGATTTGATGTTAAGGGGACCACTTGAGCTGAAAAGTTTTGCCTGTATACAAGAAATATCAAAATCTAACAGGTAGGTGAACCCATTTATGTTCCCCAGATGTTGAACCATTTCCACATTGACTAGTACATGACCTTTCCGCAAGACAAACGTTACATTTGTAGGTCCATTATTGCCAAAGCTGAAAGTAGTAGTAGTAGTTGTTATTATTAGTATTTGAAGTATTTGTTCCTACACTTTAGCTTTGTGGCGGTAGCAGGCCTGTAATCTTTTGATATTGTATTTGTTTCATTTATTCTATTGAGTCAAAACCAGGTCAAATCAAATCCTTTCACAGCTGAGCCACTGTCAAAGTGATCTCCTCTGGCATAGCTTCCTCTCAGCCTGCGCATGGCTCCACTCCACCCATTAAAATTTCTGAATTTTTTGGATTCGACAAAGCTTTTCCTGAGGTGTAAAATACATTTTAAAACTGCTTTTTCAGTCCAAGTATGACTCCACATGATAACTAAACCAATCTTGATATGTAAAATCTCAAATAAAATTCTGTTCACCTCAACTGGGGTGGAGATAGAAGTCTGTGGGACACATGTCTCATAACTGCATGAAAAGGTACCAGAGTAATTTTTATTTGTTTGTTTTTTACTGTGCAGTATTAAAAAATGGAGTGTCAAAATTTCAGTCAAACTTTTTTAACCTAGATGGAGTATTTACAACTATATGGAGAGTAAACCCACTAACAGTAGAGTTAAAAGTCAGTGTAAAATTCTGCAGACATGCAGTGACAAATTTAACTCTACAGAGTGATGATTATGCACCAGTCTTGGGAATATTATTTAAGAATTGTTTTTTAACTAAACATGGTTTTATAGTTTCATCGATGTCGATTGAGGATATGTTGTGCACATATAACCCTCTATTGGTCGACATGGTCGAGTAACTACATGCAACATACATAGCCTTCAACAAACGTGCTACAGTTTATATGTTTGGCATGTGCTATTAAGATTCACCTTCAGTATGTAGCTAACATGTTAACTGTGTATTTATTCTGAATGCTGGCGAGACATTAATGCACGCTGCTTGTCTTATGGTAGCTTTTTATCTTACTGTTTATTTGTGTGCTAATTGTTAATTAGCTTGAAGCATTCCACTACAGCAAAGCGGCAACTGCCGTGGTGCCTTCCCCTCTTATGTGGCCTCAATTTCTGACAACAAATGTCACTTTGCCGTTTTCTGAAGTGGCCAAAGTGTTGACACAAAGACAGTGGCGATATTGCACAGTGCCACAGCCATTGCGCCACAGACGCGGTAGTGTGGTTCACGGCCACTGACAAATAAAGTTATAAAGTGGTGTTTTTATGCACAGCGAGACACGTATGTTTACAGCGGGCGATGAGCCGCTTTCACTGAAGTGAAATCTCTTGTCATGCTACTGTAGTCAGTGACTGTGAGATGTTCGAAGTTGTGTAGCATGAATGATTGTTATCATTGAGCTAACTGTGGTAATAAGCTTTCAAATCAGCGGTTTATTTGATATCCTTCTGCTAACTTTGAGGAAAACCTAAAATGAAGAGGGGCTGCTTGGAGACGAACTGGACAATTTTGAGCATATAATCTCCCAGTTAAATATGATTAAAAGGTCCCCCTATACTCATACTAAACTAGACACAATTTAGGTCCTTCTGTTCTACTACCTGTTGGACTTAAAGGGAAGTATTTTGTCTTTGTCATAGACTATTAAATTTTGCCCTCAGAGTGCACCAGAATGATCCATTTGACTTGAAACCCCCAACTATATTCCCTCAAAATTATGTGAGAACCACTTTAGTTAACTGATAGCATTATGGATTTGTTCATCTGAATTTAACTGTATTATCTTTGCCTTGTTGTTCACAGTAATTGCAATCAAAGTGGACCAATAGCTGGTAAGTAGGTTCAAGTTATGGAACAATATACATTAATAGGTAACTGTTTAACAGCTTTTTCTCAGTTGTCATTTTTTCCCCTTGTGTATTTTAATAAGATATGCTGCTGTGTGTTTTGTTTGGTGGGGAGTAGAAGTATGTTAGGCTGTCTGACCTAATATTCGACGCTTTCATGAAAGAAGGTTGGTGAGTACGACAGGATAAAACAATATCACAACTTTTTACTTGGTTAGTAATAGGGATGCACCAATCCAACATTGGTATCAGTATCGGCCCCGATATTGAAGAAAATTCTTGATCGGTGACAATGGACCTGATAATAGGGGCCGTTGTATTCAGTCTAACACTATGCTATAGGCACTGTGAGCGGCGTCATGCACAAGCAACACACAGTGCTGAAGCGCACATAATGTGGACCACATTGTTTTCAAAATGGAACGAACGAAAGGATCGGCTATCTGGAACTTTTTCAAACTACCTCAGCCTACAAACTCGACAGCTATTTGGAATACCTGTGCAGTAAATGTTCTAAGGGACAGTGCAATATTTCAGTGCACTGTGCAATATTTCAGTACATAAAAGCCTGTAATCTGTGCAATATTTCTCTGTAAACTGCAATATTTTAGGACATAAAAGTCTGTAAATACTATTCCCGGTACACCCTTTTGTATATACTTTGTGTTAACTGCATGCACTTTGTCTTTTAATATTCTATTCTGTTATTGATGCTGCTGTGAAATTCGGAATTTCCCCTCGAGGGACGAATAAAGGAATATTGAATTGAATTGAATTGAATTGAATTGAATTGAATTGAATTGAATTGAATTGAATTGAATTGGTAAAACGTCAAGTTATAACACAACCAACTTAATCAAGCATCTACAGAGATTTCACGCTAGGGAGCACGCTGAGTTCATTGACCTGAATAAACAAAGAGGAGGCTGTATGACGCAGCTAACTTTGAAGGAGATGAAGGAAAGAGGTGAAAAATTTCCACCTAATAGTGCAGGCAACAAAAATCACGGAGAGGATGTCCCATGTCACTTTTAAGTTAAACTGCACACTGGCTGGAGGAGAGTTACATGCCACAGGATGCAATGCTAAATGCTACAAACTTCCATGGGTCACACACCAGCAATGCAATTGCAGCTACCCTAAAGGAAATAATCCGGGTATCATTCGTTCATCCTTTTTTCAAAATAAAACCAAAACCAGAAAAACGAAATAACGACTCGTTTTTTCAATATTTGTTTCCAGACCCAAAACGAAAAAACGGATAACGAATCGTTTTTCCGATTTCCAATTTTGTGCACTTTTGGAAAATGGATAAAACGGATAACGGGCGATTCTCCAATTTGGAGAGTTTAATTTGACGCAAGCCGTGTGACCCGGAAGTGAACTTTGGCCTTGGAGACGAGAGAGAAGAACGGCAGCAAACAGAATGACAGAATAACCAGAATAACTCTTGGTATTGTGTTGTTAGTACATGTTAGCACCGCTTTGATTCAGACATTCACAGAACCTCCTCTGCTGTATATTTCTCCTGTTTTCTTCTTGCCATTGTTGATTAAAATTCCACGATCAGCCTCTGTGTTGCCTGCCGGCTGCGTCCTGCGCATATGTGCGTAAACTCACTGGGCAGTCCGCAGGGAGATATCTCGGCAACCCATTGGTCAATTTTGATGATCGACACCTCTATCAACCAGTCAGAGTCATGAGATTCGGTCGCTACCACCAGTTACCTTAAATGCCCATATTACAGCTTGGGGTTTAAATTGTGTTTCTCCCCCGTCATTTTGGTATGCAATATGTTGGGATTGGTGCTTCCTAGCGATGCCCACCCAGAAGGCATAGATCATCTGTAGCGCACGTATCTGACACTGCCCCTTGTAAAGGGGGCTCTTGTGATGAACAGGCTAGGAATGCTGTTACTTTTGCCTATATTCATAGGAAGGACCAGCCACATATGCCGACACATCAGTTCTACGCACCTCAGAATTAATAACACAACAACCCAAATAAAACAGAGCAAAATAATAGAAGACTTGTTCGGAGCCCTGGACCTGACATGGAAAAAAATAATAATAATTCGTGCGAACGAAATACTAATTCGTGGGAACGGAAATAATTAATTTGTGCGAACGAAATACTGGTTCCCGCGAATTAATCACAGGGTTATGCTGCTGCCGATCGCACGTGGCACAATGCTTATTGTCAACAAAGCAGCGACACACAGCCACATAGGCAAGCACAGTCTTTGATATGTCATCAGATAAGATGGGACAATCAATAAAGATAATTTAATGTAGTAAATAGTGTTTGTTGTGGTTATTTTGCACAGAAATGCGCCTGACTTCTTCTTTGAAATCTGTGTGTGTGGGCGTGTTTACACATGGCTGCTGACAGACAGGAGCGAGGGATCAGACGAGAGTCACAGAGTTGCACAGCTGATCATAGCTTTTATATAACTGTGTCTCTGGTGAAATTCATAACTTAAACTACAGCATTGGATCTCACGATAGTGCGTTTTGGTGCCATGTGTTTTATACCACATTGTAGAGGAGATCGTCCTGTTTAATTTGATATGCATATCGCCGACCTCCGCTGTACAGAGACCTATTTAACACGAACTCAAACATGAGCGTAATTTTAACCACACTTCGCGTGTTTCGGTCCCATTGGGTTAAAAATGATGTTATGGTCAGTGCAGCGTGCATCCACTTGTTCCAAAACTACACACACAGCTGTTCATCGCCGGATCTGCAGACCATTTCCCTACGGATTGGTGGAGTCTAACGATCCGTTTGGAGCGGAGTCCCATCTTGTCACCTCCGGGTTGATTGGTGATGAGACACTGGTGTGCCGCTGCACTCTCGGAGTGCGTATTCAAGCAGGTGGGAGCGGGGAGCGCACAGCAGATAGCCTACTTCAGATATCCAAATCTGCCTGGGAGGTTTTGCAGACTTATAGCCTATAAGTTATAGGCCTAAGCACAGCGCACAGGTCAGCCAAATTACCACTTCACTGACTGTATTGTGAGGAGCGGAGGGAGAGCCCAGTAGCCTATCTGCTGTGCGCTCCGCGCACCCACCCGCTTCAACGCGCTCTCCAAGAGCGCAGCGGCACACCGGTGTCTGTTAGAGTTACATAACTTGTGTGCAGCTTATAGTTACTGGAGGGCTTGTTGATTGTATTACTATGTGTATTTAGCTTATTAAGAGATGAGAGTATAGCCACACAGGCAATGTGACCTTCACTAACCTCAGAAAACACAGAAAACGAAACTTAAGATATCTCGTGTCAGGTAACACATAATTTACATATAGAGGGGGGTCTAGCTATCTTCTGGGCTGGGACCAGCCTGTGGACCAAGGAGGGAGCACTAAACTCTTAACCACGATGATCACCACCTGTTTTGACCAATCAGATAGCTGCACATTTCTTTTTAAAACTCTTTATAATCGTAAGTCAGGCATTCTCATTCTGGCGGGTGGTTGCAGCTAACTGCTTGCAGTCTTTTCCCAAAAGACTGAGATCCATGTATGTTCTCTATTTTATCAGTGTGTTAATAAATATCCTTAACTGAAGACAGAATATCTCCTGACCTCTTTCTGCAAAAACGACCACACTCACATGTCTCATCACCAATCAACCCGGAGGCTGGAACATCATTTTTAACCCAATGGGACCGAAACACGCGAAGTGCGGTTAAAATTACGCTCATGTTTGAGTTAAATAGGTCTCTGTACAGCGGAGGTCGGCGATATGCATATCAAATTAAACAGGACGATCTCCTCTACAATGTGGTATAAAACACATGGCACCAAAACGCACTATCGTGAGATCCAATGCTGTAGTTTAAGTTATGAATTTCACCAGAGACACAGTTATATAAAAGCTATGATCAGCTGTGCAACTCTGTGACTCTCGTCTGATCCCTCGCTCCTGTCTGTCAGCAGCCATGTGTAAACACACCCACACACACAGATTTCAAAGAAGAAGTCAGGCGCATTTCTGTGCAAAATAACCACAACAAACACTATTTACTACATTAAATTATCTTTATTGATTGTCCCATCTTATCTGATGACATAGCAAAGACTGTGCTTGCCTATGTGGCTGTGTGTTGCTGCTTTGTTGACAATAAGCATTGTGCCACGTGCGATCGGCAGCAGCCTAACCTGTGATTGATTCGTGGGAACCAGTATTTCGTTCGCACGAATTAATTATTTCCGTTCCCACGAATTAGTATTTCGTTTGCACGAATTTTTATTTTTTTTTTCCATGTCAGGTCCAGGGCTCCGAACAAGTCTTCTATTATTTTGCTCTGTTTTATTTGGGTTGTTGTGTTATTAATTCTGAGGTGCGTAGAACTGATGTGTCGGCATATGTGGCTGGTCCTTCCTATGAATATAGGCAAAAGTAACAGCATTCCTAGCCTGTTCATCACAAGAGCCCCCTTTACAAGGGGCAGTGTCAGATACGTGCGCTACAGATGATCTATGCCTTCTGGGTGGGCATCGCTAGGAAGCACCAATCCCAACATATTGCATACCAAAATGACGGGGGAGAAACACAATTTAAACCCCAAGCTGTAATATGGGCATTTAAGGTAACTGGTGGTAGCGACCGAATCTCATGACTCTGACTGGTTGATAGAGGTGTCGATCATCAAAATTGACCAATGGGTTGCCGAGATCCCCCTGTGGACTGCCCAGTGAGTTTACGCACATACGCGCAGGACGCAGCCGGCAGGCAACACAGAGGCTGATCGTGGAATTTTAATCAACAATGGCAAGAAGAAAACAGGAGAAATATACAACAGAGAAGGTTCTGTGAATGTCTGAATCAAAGCGGTGCTAACATGTACTAACAACACAATACCAAGAGTTATTCTGGTTATTCTGTCATTCTGTTTGCCGCCGTTCTTCTCTCTCGTCTCCAAGGCCAAAGTTCACTTCCGGGTCACACGGCTTGCGTCAAATTAAACTCTCCAAATTGGAGAATCGCCCGTTATCCGTTTTATCCATTTTCCAATAGTGCACAAAATCGGAAATCGGAAAAACGATTCGTTATCCGTTTTTTCGTTTTGGGTCTGGAAACAAATATTGAAAAAACGAGTCGTTATTTCGTTTTTCTGGTTTTGGTTTTATTTTGAAAAACGGATGAACGAATGATACCCGGATTATTTCCTTTAGGGTAGCTGCAATTGCATTGCTGGTGTGTGACCCATGGAAGTTTGTAGCATTTAGCATTGCATCCTGTGGCATGTAACTCTCCTCCAGCCAGTGTGCAGTTTAACTTAAAAGTGACATGGGACATCCTCTCCGTGATTTTTGTTGCCTGCACTATTAGGTGGAAATTTTTCACCTCTTTCCTTCATCTCCTTCAAAGTTAGCTGCGTCATACAGCCTCCTCTTTGTTTATTCAGGTCAATGAACTCAGCGTGCTCCCTAGCGTGAAATCTCTGTAGATGCTTGATTAAGTTGGTTGTGTTATAACTTGACGTTTTACCAATTCAATTCAATTCAATTCAATTGAAACTCTCCAAATTGGAGAATCGCCCGTTATCCGTTTTATCCATTTTCCAATAGTGCACAAAATCGGAAAAACGATTCGTTATCCGTTTTTTCATTTTGGGTCTGGAAACAAATATTGAAAAAACGAGTCGTCATTTCGTTTTGTCTGGTTTTGGTTTTGGTTTTATTTTGAAAAACGGATGAACGAATGATACACGGATTGGAAATGTTTGACAAGTGGCAAATGAGTAAAGTCCATGTGATTCTGAGGGACAACGCCAGCAACATGTGAAAGGCGATTGACAGCATGAGAGTGCCAGTTTAGGCTGTGTTCCACGTACAAAATTTCAATAATTAAAATGTATTTAATTATTATATCATATTATTATTATTGTTTATATTATTTGTTATGATTTTTATGATTTGTTGTATTTGTTTAGTGTATCCTGGATGCTGTGTGTCATCCTGGGCACAAGAGTGTGTGTGTGTGTGTGTGTGTGTGTGTGTGTGTGTGTGTGTGTGTGTGTGTGTGTGTGTGTGTGTGTGTTCTGCTCTCTCTTACAGGTTGGGAGGCGTGGTTGGCCGGTGCTGCTACTTCAGGGGGAGGTCAGTGGACCGTCTCCCTCTCCTGCTTATCCTACCGCTTCCAAGAGAGGGCTGTGTCAGATGGTGTTGCTGCCGCTGTGGCCAGTGGCTGAGATTGTGTGTGTTCGTCAACTGTTATTGTGATTATTGTAAATACTATTAATATTATATTAGTATTATCCTAACGAGGTGAGTCTTATAGTAGCTGTAGGGGAGGGAAGCTGTTTAAGTTTACTTGATTTTTCTCCTGTTTTGGTTAGGGAGGATTAGAGTTTTGTATTTTATTTTATTTTATTTTACTTTGGACAGGTAAGATTCAACAAAATGGAAGTCTTTTGTTTGTTATTTTGGCCATGCCTTCCCCAACGCCATTGCTACTTGATTAAATAAATAAAAAACCTTGTTAGACTGCAGAAAGTTGTGACCGGCCTTTCTTGGGAGCTGGGAGGAAGAGGGGAGCCCTTTTGTGTTGTGTCCTGGTTCCCCTATTCTGGGGCAAAACATATTATTTAACTTATTTAATAAGTTACTTACTACATTTACAGTGCTTAACAAATTTATTAGACCACCACCCAAAGTAAGGTTTATGCCACAGCTGCCCTAAATTAACAGCACTGGTAATTACCAAAACCATTTTTTATGTTTCTGTAATGGTTAATACATCAATATGTAGAAGCTCTTCAACCGAAATCATATTTTTAATGCTAAAATATAATTATTATTGTTATCCATGAATTTTCAAATTTACTGATTTGTAAAAAAAAACTGAAAAAAATAGTAAAGCACACTCACACACGAGTATGGCAAAACAGAATCCGCTCATCTCATTGGTCGAGGTACTGTTGCTTGCAAAGAAGATACCAGCTGACAAGAGACGACAGACAACAAAGCAGCATGGGTAACATAGACAACACAGATTTTCGGGTCTCGGACACTGCCGACGGTACGAGCAGTACCGTTACTACTCCTCCGAGGAAAAAATTAAAAGGCTGCAAAAATACAGACCCGAATGGGAAATATCTATAAAGCGCACTGCACTGTCTGCTGGCGCGCTTTTTCTGTAGCCCATGATGGACTATTTGATGTAAAACAACAAGCATCTTGTGGTCTACACATTAAAAATGCTTTACGAAGAGCTTTATGAAGTGTGTGACTGCAAACAGCCTTCTTGAGTGCCTCACTACAGTACCTCAGCAGAAGGAAAAGTGCAGTCCAAGGGAACAGCAGAGAGGTTGATGCAAGTTCTCCAGGCAGCAGACCTCCCCAACATCCAGGCTGGGGTTTGTGAAGAGGACTTTCTGGGTTTGTGAAGAGGATTTTCTCTTTCATGAAAAATAAGTGGACTGATGTGCAGAACAAATGTTCTGCTGAATTAATAGAACTGAGCTCATTGTCAGTCTAAATTATAAAATGTCTTGCTCAGAGATTTACTCTGTAGCACTGAAAAACAAACTGCATACTGCAGCAAGAGCTCAAAAGAAATAGTATGGTATGGAAAAAATTTCTTACTTTCTCCACCATGATGTAGCCTTGGGCTTTTCAGTTCATGAGTTCAATCTTTTTTTGTGTGTGTTTTACTACAACTGTACAGTCATGGCCTTTGAGGCACAAAGTGCTTATGTTTACAACTTTTCCACAGACTTTCTGTTTGCACTTTTCTTATTGCACTAAATGTGCACTTTTTTTTCTGTCAATTTTCTGTTTTTTATTGTTTTCTATTATTTTATTCTGTTTTCAGTTAAGCAGGACAGATTTATGTTACAGAGATTTGTTATTTTGAACTGAAAATAATAATTTGTTTTCCATGCATTCATATCACTCAAAAACATGCATCTAATTAAGCTCAGAATCAAAAAGTTAGTTGGTTAAAAATTGTTTCACACACACAAAAAAAGGCAAAAAATTTCACCATGCCAGGAGGGGTGAAGGCAATCAGGTCGGCTGGCCCTGCCAACGAGGTGTCCCTTATTTATTTTTCAGGGAGTTGACAACCCTACTCTGAACAGTGTGAGAACACCTCAATGTTAAATATTTTTACACATTTCATTGTTAATTTTGAAACTGAATTGAATAAAATTAAATCTGGCCATAGAGTAAATTTTACACTAATTTTTCGGCGGGATCAAATGTTATCTGAAACTGAGTTCAATTCAACTCTCAGAGTTTAATTGACACTGTTTTTTTACTGTGTGGCGTACAGTGGCATTTTGATTAAAAAGTGGAGTTTTTTTTAGGTTTTTGGCTGAGCTCATTGTTTTCTGAAGGGGTTGCCGAAGAAGGAGGCTCATTAGATGCAGTGAACAGTATTGGGCTTGAGAGCACTGAAAGAATTTCCAGTCTTCTATATGTAACTCATGTGGTTGGTTATCTGATATTGTGGTAAATTGCTAAGTCACTCTGGTCATCCATGCTGTGTGTCTATATGTAGCCTGTAAGCTAGTTCACTGCCAGTCCCAGTCAAGTAGCTTGGTACAACTTATTGTTCTCCAACAGGCTGAGAATTCATTACTTACTGCAACACATCACTGAACAGTAATGTCATTCCTCAGCTCTGTTTTTTCAAGACATGACTTAATGTACTAAAACAGAAGATGCTTTCTGGGAATCTTAAAAGACTGAATTCGGAGGACAACATAATAAAGAGGAAAATATGAAGGATGGTAGTTAACACATTGTGAAACTGTCATCTTTTTCACATGTGTATTCACCACAGTATAAGGTTGTTGCAGTAATCATACCTGGCAGTACATACTGGGCTTGATCTCAAAAAGTTTTGGTGACCCTTTTTGAGAACACAAATCTAAAAATGTTAAGTCGTTCCTGGTGGTGGTACTACAGGAAATGTCAGGAGTCAATGTGGGAACTGCTGCTTTTGATGCACCTTCAAAATGTGAAGCTCTACTTGCATCACATACTGATGCACACTACCACATCATTAATTGTTAGCCATTTCTTAATTTATTGGCCACTCCATAGTTCATGTTTGTTAAAAAAAATGGTTACAACATTTTAAAAGATTGGGAAGACCAAACGAAAGACTGGTATGGAATCAGGTTTTGCACATTTAGTTTTGCACATCCTTCTGTATATATTTTGTCTCAGTATATGTATATTGTTTTATATTTTGTCGATTTTTATATATATATTCTTTCTCTGTTCTTTCCTTTCTAATTTCATTCTTGTATGGAGCACTGCCACAAAACAATTTCCCCTCGGGGATCAATAAAGGAATCTGAATCTGAATCTGAATAACTTAAACCAAGCTATCAGAAATTCCTGGATCAGACCTGATCCTCCTCCTGCAGATGGACTTTGCAACAAAGATTCTCAGAAGTAGCTCATTATTGTCCACAACTACAATATCAGTCCCAACATACACAGCAAGCTGGGTGTTGAGCAGCTCCACCCTACTGTCAGTCTAATCATCAAACACACCCAAAGGGATGTCTAAGGACCGACATGATAATACTGTTCACTAACCACAGTGTCTATCTCTCTACAGCACTCTGACCTCTGCATGTCAAATATTCAGGCACTAGGCATTTAGTTTCTTTTCGTTCTTTATTTTTGTTGAGTGTTTCATACAATAGCTGTCATTGTTTTGATGTTTTTCACATCTCTCTTCACTGGCACACTGTGGTAGGGAATGTTGCAACACTTCATTCCAGTGCTCAGATCTCTGCCTCTGTTTCTCTTTCTCTAACTCTCAGCACAGTCACTCTGTTGAGGAGCAGTTAGAGGTCTGGTACATTGGAGGGACCCAATATGCAAACTGTTCAAGGAGACTTCATATCTAAATGAAAATTACAGACAGCATTCACCAGTGGAATAACCCAGAACTAGACACACCATAAGATACATGAAGCTAATCATGACTCCACATTCAAACCAACCAGACTACATGGAAATGGCCAAGCAACCATCCAAATGACATAAAGTGAAAGTACTGGCAGCCCTTAAGGATGAGACTAGGGTAATCCTTAAACAGACCCCAAGAACAATATCTAACTTAACTGCCACCAGAAAAAGGGAAAATAAAGGAAAATTATCAATAAATCAGTCTGAATTTGTATGACATACAACAATCAATTTATGTTGAACAGATTGCTAAATCTGTGACATCAATTTGGTTCACTTTCTTCAGCTTTTTTTTTCTTGTTGGGTTGGGCCTCTACTCTTGCCCTGATATACATGATAGAGATTTCCTTTCACTCCTAACACACAGACAGCAGAATCACACAAAGTGATGCTGAGGTCATTGTCAGATGGTGTATTTGCTTCTGTCTAGCTTTTAAGAATACACAGTTTAAGTTATTTTTGGTATCACTGGGCAAACATTCTATGATAACCTTTCAGCATATTGTTGTTAAATTGGTCTGAGAGAAAACTAGACTTCTGCACCTCCTCTAGCCTTTAACAGGAGACATTGGCCAATCACAGGTCATTTCAGAGAGAGGGAATTGCTGTTGGCTGTTCAGCAAATGTAGATGTGCTTCAGCCTAGCCAGACCTCCACACTCCACACTTTGTTTTACAGTTGTACCAGAGCTGAAGAAAGGGAAACCCAGCACATATGTATACAAATTAGCCTTATAAATTTCCAACAGGCCGACCTCCTTTGACTAAAACATTGTGTAGTACAAATATCAGAGGCTCACACCATAGATAGCAAGCCCTACAAGGCATGAGGTTCCACAGGGTAACTGACTTGATGTGCTGCCACTCGGACTTGTGGGTTTGGCGGGAGGGGTTTAGTGGAGTGATACAACGCCCGAGAGGCAGAAGGTTTTGCATTGAGTATGTTCTACTGTTGCCTATGGCAGCTTTAAAGGAGTCTTGTCATGGCAGAAAAATGGTAAATGGACTGTATTTATATCGTGCTTTTCTAGTTTTACTAAACACTCAAATGCTTTACAACCATAGAGTGTATAAAATATGGGCATAGTCTCCATCATGTGACCCACAGGTTTCTGAAGAGCCTGTCACTCAGTGACAGTGCCTCTACTTGCCGTTGTCTTGGCAGAACCTGACTCTGAGCCAAACTCCCAACTAATAGTCGAATGAAGCCTGTTTGTCTAAACCTAGCAGCTTGCTGTACCCAAAGCAGCCATGCCAATAATGATGCATAACTTTAACTCAATTCAATTTCAATTTTATTTGTATAGCCAAATCACAACAGAAGTTGTCTCAGGACACTTTCCATATAGAGCTGGTACAGGCCGAACTACAGAGACCCAACAATTCCCTCAAGAGCAAGCACTTGGTGACACGGAGAAGGAAAAACTTCTTTTATATAATAATTCACCCCCCGTACAGCGGGGAAAACAGCTATAGAGACCGAAAACAGGCTGTAAATGCCGCTGTAAACTTTATGGTAATATGGAGATTCCTTTTTGGAGTCCATCTCAAGTGGCCATTCGAAGAACTGCAACTTTTGGCAATTCTGCTTGGCTTCATTGTTCAGGCCTGGAGGTTGCTGTTTGTTATAACACAAGTTAGCATTCACCCATTCCAACACACATTCATACACTTGTTCCCTGAACATACACAACGTTCAAAAGTTTGGGGTAACTTAGAAATGTCCTTATGTTTTAAAGAAAGGCACTGTTTTTTTTTTCAATAAAGGTATGATTAAATTAACCTGAAATACAGTCTAGACATGTGGTAAATGACTATTCTTGTTGCAAATGGCTGATTTTTAATGGAATATCTACATAGGTGCACAGAGGCCCATTTCCAGCAACCATCCCGTAGCTAATTGTGTTAAAAGGCTAATTGATTACAAAAACCTTGTGCAATTACATTAGCACAGCTGAAAACTATTGTGCTGATTAGAGAACTAGTTAAAGGGGACAGGAAACATTTGACAAAGTTTACAAAAATTAATGCAGGGATTTCCACACTAAAACATTAGCCAATGCCTAACATTGCTGATAAGTTGTAATAAAAGAAATTAACTCCCAAAGTTTATGTTGTCAAACAAGGGTGCAGCCATATTGTCTTGGCATAGAGCATGACGTCACGAGGTTGGGTGGATCGAGGTGCTTCAATATTCCACTGGTGACAACAGTGACAAAATGGAACCACAAAGAAAGAAGAACTGCAAGGGAGGTCATTTTTGTATCGCTCCAGGCTGTAGCAATAAATTCTACAGAGGAAAAAACCATGGCAAGACTGTACATTTTCATGTTTTGCCACTAAAGCGGCAATCGGTTCTCCGTCACTGGCTAGTCGCTCTCAAACGCCAGAGTCCCCCCTCTCAGTCCCACAGCTGGGGATTGCAGCGAGCACTTTGTAAATGAGGACTACACTGTAGAGAAGGCTTTTGAATCAGGTGTCCTGGTGACTCTTAAAACAAACAGGCTATCATGACAGGGTCATGACATACTTCTTGACAGACTGGAAAAGTGGGTGGGACTAACTGGCACTGTACTACACTGGTTCAAATCCTATTTACAAGATAGAGACTACTTTGTGTCAATTGGTGAGCATGTGTCTGAACGAAAAAAGATGATGTGTAGGGTGCCACAAGGGTCCATTCTCGGACCACTTCTTTTCAATATCTACATGTTGCCCCTAGCTCAGATTATGGAGCATCATAATATTTCTTATCATACTTACGCAGATGATACACAACTTTATATTTCTGTGTCATCACATGACTACAGTCCCTTACTTTCACTGAATGAGTGTATTCATCAAATCAATGAGTGGATGTGCCAGAATTTTCTTCAGCTTAATGCAGATAAGACAGAAGTGATTGTTTTTGGCCCAAAAATGAAAGGTCAAAGATCAGTGCTCACCTTAACTCCATGTCACTGACAACAACAGATAAAGCCAGAAATCTTGGTGTAATTATTGATTCAGACCTGAATTTTAACAACCATTTAAAGCTGATTACCAAATCAGCCTACTACCACTTGAAATATATAACCAGAATCAAGGGATGTCTGTCCAAAGAAGACATGGAGAAACTGGTTCATGCATTCATTTTCAGTAGGTTAGACTATTGCAATGGAGTCTTTACTGGCCTAAACAAAAAATCAATTAGGCAACTACAGCTGATCCAAAATGCTGCTGCACGAGTCCTTACAAACACCAGAAAAATGGACCATATCACACCAGTCCTCAGATCACTACATTAGCTTCCTGTGAGTCAAAGAATAGACTTTAAAATCTTACTGTTGGTCTACAAAGCATTAAATGGTCTAGGACCAAAATATATTCTAGATTTATTAACTCCATATGCGGTATCCAGACCTCTCAGGTCATCAGGGACAGGTCTATTCTGTGTTCCCAGAATGAGAACCAAACAAAGTGAAGCAGCTTTCAGTTATTATGCTCCTCACCTGTGGAACATTCTCCCTGCACACCTGAGGTCTGCACCAAGTCTCACCTCATTTAAATCAGGGTTGAAAACATTATTATTTGCTACAGCTTTTACTTAAAGTAAATGTATTTGCTCAATAGTTTTAATCATTCTAAATGCTAAATTATTGTCTTTTACTGGTTTCTGTTTTTAATTTTCCTTTAATTGTATTTTATTTTTATTTTTATATTCTCTTCTACTCGCTTTCTTTCTTTCTTTCTTTGAAATGTGTGATTTTAATGTATTTTTATGCTTCTGTAAAGCACTTTGAATTGCCTAGTGTATGAATTGTGCTATACAAATAAATTTGCCTTGCCTTGCCTTGCCTAAAGCCAGAAGTTCATCTTACAATGTAGGGTCCACAGACCGCCTGACACAGTCTGGCGGCAGCAAAGAGGCAACTGTGCTCCGTAAGGCAAGAGCACAACACCATGCCGTTGTGGCAGAGCAGAGAGAGATGGGTTGGCTGATGGAGATTGCTAGTACTATGCACAACTGATCAAACTGATGTAATACATTTAGGTCATTAAAACGGAAACTGACTGCAGTGGCTAGAGCATGCACTCTCCTGTGTGCATGTGGTTTGTGCACCAATGACACCATCTATTAGTCAGAACCATTACATCATCATTTATGGCACGACTTAAAAAAAAAAAAAAGCTTGTTATCTACAATATAATTTGCCTTTTATTTCTGGTAACACTGTAATTTAAATGGACCACGGATACAAGTAACACATTTTTCCACTGATGGCAGGCTTAAAAAAATACTGTGGCATAGTTATTACATAATAACTAAAATGATGATAATTTCACTTCATTTTCTACAATAATAAACATCAAACTATCAATTCATGTAATTAATAAAACACTCATTCAAGATTCTAGAATATTTTTCCCATACACATAAAAAAAACTATTTTCAATCCATGTTAAATCTCTTGTGAAATTCGCAGATAGTTAGAGACCCACTCAGTCTGCAATCAGTGTACATTGCCTCATCGCCTCAACCATCACATGATCTGCAGCCACAGGATCCACATTTCCAATCTGCCGTCCTCGTAATCGATTCCACACCATTCCTCAATGTAGGGGTGACAGGATGCTGCCAAGTATACAAAGTATTTGTAGTATAATGTGAAAAAAACCACAGGTGCGCTTCCTCTGCCTCCTAGAGGGATGAGACAAGTAAGCTAAGGTTAGCTAGCTTACGCTCTTTTTAGCTAGTAAGTTAGTTCTTTTTCTAATGTGGTGCTAGCAAGGTAATGCTACAATAAACCTAACGTTACCACACTGGTAAACTTACTGGTGTGACTTTAGCCAGCCGGTTCACTAGCTACTTAGTGTGTGGTGTTACGCTACATGAGTTTGCTGTGGCATTATGGCTACACAAGTAAGCTAACTAGCCAGTGAGCTGGTTGGCTAATGACACGCTAGCAGGTTTACAATTGTGGCGCACAAGTAAGTTAGCATGATTAACCTGCAATTTTGATGAGGACATTAGCCAGTGAACTATAATGCTGGCTAGGGCAGACTGTATTCTGGACATAATGATCTTTCAATCAGTCGAGCCTTTCCAGCTCAGCAATTAATGTTACCATTAAATTACCTGCTGTTAATGGGGCGCACCACGGCCTCGGCATGGAAGTCTTTCAATAAAAGCATGGCCACTTCCAACACTTCCCTCTCACAGCAGAGCACCTGGTACAGTAGGTGCGGGATGAAGTGATGCAGGGAAGATCCCCGAGATGATAGTCCACGTTCGCCTCCCGACAACAAATACAATCTGTCGGGATGCGCATTTCCCCGCAGTTGCCACACCTGCACCACACTGTATTGCGCACCCTCTCAGCACCTGCAGAAACCATCAGCTGCTCTTCCTCCAACTCGTGGCTGTGTTTGAGGTGTTTGTCTCCTCAGTGGCTCACTTACTTCGAAATTCTGCTCAATTTCATCCTCTTCCATTCTTTCTTTGCACTGCCAAGCTAGCTTCATATCCAACCTGATCCAACCGACCAACCTCGTGACATAGCTGATGCAAGAACAACATGGCAGTGCACTGTTGCTGACACAGTTGATCAGCACAAACAAAAACCTCTTCTAATATTATGTAAAAGCACTTTTCATCTTTAAAAAATCACAGACGTATACCCACACACTTAATTCTGTGTGAAATAAATAAGAATCGGAGTGTTTCATGTCCTCTTTAAGTATCCGGAGCATCAGCATTTGTGGGTTCCATTATACTCTCAAAATTGCCAGAAAAAAAGAACTTTCTTCTGAAACTCAGCAGTCTACTCTTGTTATGAGAAATGAGAAATGAGAAATTTCTTGCTATTCCATGCAAGAAATTGCCAAGAAACTGAATATTTCCTACAATGGTGTGTACTACTCCCTTCAGATAACAGCACAAATGGGCTATAACCAGAATAGAAAGAGAAGTGGGATGCCCCGGTGCACAACTAAGCAAGAGGACAAGTACATTGGAGTCCCTAGTTTGAGAAATAGATGCCTCACAGTTCCTCAACTGGCAGCTTTATGGAATGGTACCCACAAAACACCGGTCTCAACGTCCACAGCGAAGAGCAAATCCAGGATGCCATATCTGAGACTGGCCAATAAAAGGAAAAGATTAAGATGGGTAAAAGAACACAGACATTGGACAGAGGAAGATTGGAAAAAGGTGTTATGGACAGATGAATCTAAGTTTGAGGTGTTTGGATCACACAGAAGAACATTAGTGAGACGCAGAACAAGTGAAAGGATGCTGGAGGAGTACCTGATGCCATTTGTCAAGCATGGTGGAGGTAATGTGATGGTCTGGGCTGCTTTTGTGCTGCTAAAGTGGAAGATTTGTACGAGGGAAAAGAGATTTTGAGTAAGGAAGGCCATTACTCCATTTTGCAATGCCATGCATGTGGACAGCGCTTGAATGGAGACAATTTACTCCTACACAAGACATTGACCCAAAGCACATTTCTAAACTATGCAAGAACTATTTATGGAAGAAGCATTCAGCTGGTATTCTGTCTGTAATGGAGTGGCCAGTGCAGTCACCAGATCAACCCTGTTGAGCTGTTGTGGGAGCAGCTTGACCATATGGTACATAAGAAGTGCCCATCAAGCCTATCCAAACTTGTGGGAGGTGCTTCAGGAACTGTGGGGTGAAATTTCTTCAGATTACCTCAACAATTTGACAGCTAGAATGCCAAAGGTCTGCAAGGCTGTAATGGCTGCAAATAGAAAATTCTTTGACAAAAGCAAAGTTTGAAGGACAAAATTATTTCAAATAAAAATCATTATTTCTAACCTTGTCAATGTCTTGACTGTACTTTCTGTTCATTTTGCAACTCATTCGATGAATAAAAGTGTGAGTTTTCATGGAAAACATGAAATTGTCTGGGTGATCCCAAACTATTGAATGGTAGTGTATGTTCATTGATATGCTCAAGTTAGACTTTGGCACACTTGCACGTCAAATTGTTAACTCAAAATTTAATAATTCAAATCACTGTAGAAAAAGAATGAAAAGTGTAACTCTCTCAGGATCAGTTCCTCTCCATCGTCACCCTCTGTCATATTTCCATCAAGTGAACTCAAGCTTGCGTGTCTGTATTCTCCTGCAGCAGAGATGTTGTAAGCGTGAGCCCAGGGATTGGTACGTGACATCACTGTCATCTGATCTGAAGTGTTTCTGTTGGCCACACATACACGACCATGTATGGCATGGCAGTGACATCACTTACTAATCCTTATAAATTTTATTTCAGACTGATGTAGGAAGCTCCACTGCATTTGACCTTCAGAACTGCTTGGGAAAATGTAGTTTGTGTGGACACTACCACACTACTTGATCAATAAAAGTGCTAAGTTACTGAAAGGTATTGGATTCCAAAAATAGTAACCATACCATACCACCATGCTACTGAGAAACAAAGCTCTGGTGGAACTTCTCTTCCTTCTTAGGCCTGTATCTTATTTCTTATACCATCCCACATTCACTCCTTTCACGCACACTCACTGATTAGGTTTGTTTTTATTCATGAAGTCTGGTGATTTATTGCTTACATTGGCCAACTGAATTAGTGTTTTAACAATTCTTATTATTTTTCATTACTTCAACTATAATCACTTACTTCCAGTGGGGCTTACCTTAAATGATAAAAGAGATTTGTTGATGAAATGATAAATACAAAATATCAAGGTGGTGATAGATGATGAAACTAATTTTGGCTTAGTTAAATCATACCTGCATATATCAATTCACACACACACACACACACACACACACTGCAGAACTTGCACCCTTTGAAAATTACGCATTACGAAACATCTAATATGACAAAGGAGACGACAAACTGTTGAGCAGCTGAAATTGTACATCAAGCAAGTAAATGGTAATGAACGTAACCCCGTCAAAACTTTTTTGAAACATGGTGTTGGGCTCAAATTCATGCATTTTCCTTAACTGATAGTTGAACACATTAACAATCAATGATTGATTAATCATTAATAATTAATAATATACAAAACACATCTTTTTCTCAGTTTAAGTTTAATTTAAACAATTTCAACACCACATACATCCTCAATAAGCTGCCAGTATTCATCTTTCAGTTCCAAAATTCTATTCATTCTTTCAAACATGTCGCTTACTGAGTTCCATCTTGTTTTACGGGACTGTATTAGCCGCTGAACTGGTAGTTTCATTTTTTGCTGCTTGCTCTCCAGTGCTTTGGTAGCAATGGTGCTATGATTGAAGAGCCTCACCAGCTTTCCAGCTGCGGCAATGACCCAGTGCATATAGCTGGCAAATCCATCATTCATGGCAAACTGTAAAGTGTGCGTGGGATTGTTTGCTGCCACGATATTTTTTGCTTTGTCATGGACACATGCTGTCACTCGACCAGCTAGCCCCCACATCCGTACAGCCTCGTTCAAGACAGTGTCGCAATATTTACATTGAGTATTGTCCTCTTTTAAAGTGTAATGGTCCCACGCTGGACTAAGTTTCATCCTCTTCATAATGCCTCACCATTTCTCGTCCCTGATCACTTCTTCCTTTGTTGCGCCAATAGTTTTTCTGAACTACAGAGGTGAAGTATGCCCTCTGGTGGTATAAAAGTTAAAATATGTGAGCTCAGAAGAAATCGCACATACATTGTCGATTAAAACATTTTTTAATCAGTTAAATTCTTACAGGCAATTAATTGATTAATGATTAATCATTAACATCCCTAGTGGCAACTCACCTTCCTTGTGAGGACCCCACCCAACCCCGTAATGTATATCATTCAATTTTAGGGTGAAGACTTGGATTCAGGTTAGGGTAAGGTTTGATTTAGGTAAGGATAAGGTCTATGGTAGGTTAGGGGACTGTAGCGGAGCCGCCTCTCCAAACACACAAAATATGAACGTTGGGCGCCAGACAGGAGGTTACTCACACTGTCAAAAAAATAACTTCAATTTTTATATTGATATAGATAGGTGGAGAGGTAAGAAAGAGACCCAGCTATTGTCTCCCCTACAAAATAAACACCATGAGAAAACCAAAATCAATTGAAGGATTAACTCTTCTTTAAGTTTAACAAAAATTAAAATCATTGAATTCTCCAATTCTCAGACAAATTCCAAACAAATATATCAACAATCAAGTCACCTCAAGTTCACGATCAAATTAATAATCACATCACATAGATATCATAAAACAAAGGTTGATTAAAAAAAAAAAAAACATAAACGACAAGTCAATATATATAATACACTATAGTCAAGTCCTATAGTGATGTGCGTGCATGCATGCGTGCGTGTGTGTGTGTATGGGTGAATGAATGTAGTAGAGTCCAAGGGGGGAGAGTTTGGGGGTGAGTACGTGGAGAATTTAGGGAGAGAGAGCAGGTCAATTGGCAGCCAGGTGGAGAAGCCTGGCTTCTCCACCTGGGAGAATAGGTTAATAAGGGAGAGGAAGGGACTTATCTGAGGGAGTGTGGCATTTGACCCAGCTGGAGTATGGTTTTGCTGATTCCAAAATGGCCTAAGGCTGTCAGCCTGTTCCAGGGAGCTCAATCCTCCTCTCCTTTAACCAATCATTTAATATGCCACCTCCAGATCACTCAGATTGTTTAGTTTTGGATCCCAGTTCCAGTTTCTTTCTTTCTTCCTTCCTTTCCTTATCCCACTTCTCACACTGAGCTTCAGCCTCCTTTGTTCTCCTTTGTTCGAACTTCCCTCTCTGATTTGTAAACTTTCCTCCCCCTCCTTGTGTGTGATGTCACTTCCTATTCTGTGTCCTGCACTGCTACACTCCTCTCCCGTTCTCCAAAACCACAGATGGTGGTCACTCAGATTTCCTCCCTTGCGTTTTTTTTTTTTTTTTTTTTTTTTAGCCCAAGAAACCACTGAAATCCTCATCCTCAGAACTTTCCTGGAAGATATCTATGATCCTTTTCCTTTCCAACTGCTCCAAATCCTCTGCAGAGGGGTAGAAAGGTCTCAGATTGCAGACATGTACAGTCCGTACATTCTCTCCAGTATCCTCTAAAACTACACAGTAGTTTAAGGGTCCCAGTTGTTGAACAAGTCTGTAAGGTCCTTTCCATTTTCGTGCCAGCTTAGCTGTAAACTTTTTTTCCATATGTGACTGAGGGAAATTCCTTATCCGCACTCTTTGCTTTGGTTTGAAACCCGTATTTCGGCAGTTTTTATTGTAGCTCCGCAGCTGCCTTTGATTTGATTTCCTGATGTTTTCCTCCACTTTGAGTTGAGTCAACTGATGGACAACATCATAGGAAGGGGCATTAGGGGGACAAACTTTTCCTTTCAGCACCTTGTCAATGGGACTCTGAAGTTTTTGGCCAATCTGCAGTTCAGCAGGGGTGACTCCTGTAGTTTCTTGAACAGCAGAGTTAATGGCAAATCTGAACTCTGGAAGATACTGATCCCACTTGGCATGATTATTGTCCACATCAGAGGTGATCATACTCTTCAAGGTACGATTAACTCTTTCAGTCATGTTGGAGCAGTTGGTGATAGGCAGTGGTGAGTTTGGGAGTTACAGTCCATTGGTCGCAGAGTTCACGAAACACCTCAGACACAAACTGACGTCCTCGATTTTTCAGAAATCGGGCAACAGTTTGGGCTGTAGCAGGGGAGTAAGCTCAACCCATCTATCCATCCATCCATTTTCTATGCCGCTAAGCGGCGAGAGGCGAGAGGCGGGGTACACCCTGGACCGGTCGCCAGCCGATCGCAGGGCACATACACACACCATTCACACTCACACTCACACCTAGGAGTAATTTAGAGTCACCAATCAACCTAATGAGCATGTTTTTGGTCTGTGGGAGGAAGCCGGAGTGCCCGGAGAGAACCCACGCATGCATGGGAAGAACATGCAAACTTCACACAGAAAGGCCCGACACGGGATCGAACCTGCGACCTTCTTGCTGTGAGGCACGCGCACTACCTGCTGCGCCACCGTGCAGCCCCAAGCTCAACCCAGTGGGTAAAATAATCCACCACAACCAAAAGGTACTCATGCCTCTGTGGACTTCTGGGCAGAGGACCCATAAGGTCAATGCTGAGAATTTCATTCAGAGCTGTGACTTTGGTCTGCTGAATATTCCCAGCAGGTTTCTGGTTGTCAGCTTTTAGGCTCTGACAAACTGCACAGTGTCAGATGAAGGTTTTCACATCGGTCCACATCCCTGGCCAATAGGCTACCTCATAAAGCTTCTTATAGGTTTTAAAGATACCAGCATGACCACTTAGAGGGTTTTCATGATAATTCTGGAGTAACTCCTGAACCAGGCTATGGGGGATGTAGAGTCGGTAGTGGAACTGATTTTCTGATAGTTGATCCTTATGAGACAGTAGCCATGCCATTCCCTCGGATGAAGATGGCGTCTGTGTGTGTGGCTGGCCGTCTGCTGCTCCTGCAATGTTTGGTGTTTTTACTGTTTTTAAACATCAGCACTAAACAGATCAAGTTTCTGTTGTATGATCGCCAGTCCCTTTTGCTTCTCTGGCAGAATGTCAGAGATCTAGGTGCGTTTAATCACGATGGACAGAATAATTCGCCCCCGCTCCTGGCGGGGATTCCACCTCACCTGTACCAGGCCTCAGCACTACCTTCTCAGCGGAAGCATCCCCGGTGCCGCGCCAGACATGGCGGTCGGTTGGTGAAGCTGAAACTCCGGCTGGCATGGGCTTCATCCATTTCCCGGACAGGACATGGATTATTCCCTCCTTTTGCTGTGCCCCGGTGTTTCCTGGATCCCATCAATGTCTGTCTGGTACCTCACCGACTCATCTGAGGGACTCCAGCCCCGCCGCCTCTGCCCTCTACGGCTCTCTCAGCACGGGGTAAACCATCGGCTCCTGAGGACGCTGCCCCGGGCTCCCTGATCCACTGGACCACAGGCCCCAGCTCCCACCAGGATTGGCTTGGTGAACGCTAGATCCCTCGCAACAAAACCTTCATCATGAGGGATTTGTTCAGCTCCCATGGCCTGGACTTCCTCTGTGTGACAGAGACTTGGATTGGTGCCGGTGAGTGCAGCGCACTGGTGGAACTTCTACCTGCCGACTGTTCCTACTTTAACTCCCCGCAGGTGTTGGGTCGTGGAGGAGGAATGGCGCCGGTTTACAAAAACGACTTTAAATGTAAGCAGCGCATCGCCTCGTCCTCTTTTTCCAGCTTTGAGATGACTGTGCTGTGCGCCGTCATCTACAGACCCCCCAAATATAATAGGGCCTTTGTGAATGACTTCTCTGGTCTTCTGGCTGAAATCATGCCCAAATATGACCGTGCTCTCCTTCTTGGGCATTTTAATATTCACGTGTGTTGTCCTGATAAGCTGTTGGTGAAGGACTTTTTAATCCTTTTTGACTCTTTTAATTTGGTGCAGTGTGTATCTGATCCCACACAGGAACATGGATACACATTAGACCTTGTCCTCTCTCATGGGTTATCTGTGTCTAACTTGGAGATCTGTGATTTCTGATCATATGCCTGTCTTGTTTGAAGTTACTTTCTCCTGTGCTAAGGTTAAATCTTGCTGTTAGGATCCTGTCTCTCCCTGTGTGTCTCCTCTCCTTTTTCCCTGTGTTTGTGTCTGTCTGTCTACCCCTGGATCGATGGCTGGGCAGCCCCTCACCTGCTGCTAGCTCCTCCTACTGCAACTCACCTGTTGCCACTCTCCCTGATATGGGAGAGTATTTAAGACGTGGACTTGCTGCTCCTCGTTGCCGGATTATTTCTCTTCTCCATGTCGAGTTTGATCAGTTGGTTCGTAAGTACAAGTCTTGTTGTCTGTTCACATCCTCAGAGAAAGTTTGTTTTTTGTTGTCTCTTTTCTCCAGCCATTTATTGTGCTGTGTTTTCCTTTGTTTCAGTGCCTGTCTGCCGCTTCCACGCATGCCTCGATCCATACCCGCTTCGTCAGTGCTCCCTTAGTTCATCCACTCCGTTTGAGTGCGTCTTTTGTTTGCTTCGTCTCCCACTCCGTTTGAGTGCGCTTTCTGTTTGTTTATCATTCCACTCGTTGAGTGTGTTTTCTGTTCTTCGTTTTGTTAATAAATATCTCCTTGGTTTTACACAATTACTGTTTCCTGGTTCTGCATCTCTGGGTCCTAATACTTGGCAGCTGCAAAGCCTTAACACTTGCGCTCCTGCTCAGAGACGTCGGATTTTTAACTCTTGTACTGCCAGTCAGTTCTCCGTGACTTTTGATCAGCTCTGCGTCCGTCCTGCCTCTGTTAACACAGAGGAGCTCAGCTCCTGGTTTCACTCCTCCTGCCAAACCATACTGGACTCTGTGACTCCATTAAAAACTGTGCCGCCCATAGCTAAATCTGAGCCCTGGTTTAATGAAGGAACTCGCACAGCTAGACAGGAGTGCTGCAAAGCTGAGCGCAAGTGGAAGCCGGACAAGCTGCAGGTTTCCTTCCAAATCCTAAAGGACTGTTGGTGCTGATACCAGAGCACTGTTAAAGAAACAAACATCATTGAGTCCAATCGTCGTGTGTTATTTAAAACAGTCGACACTGTTCTTAATGCCCCACAGCCTGTCAGCTTGGAGGCATCTCCTGAAATGTGCAATAGCTTCCTGCACTTTTTTATTGATAAGGTTGCTACTGCCAGGGCCGTCATCTCAACTCCTGCATCTGATCCCTCTGACCCTGTCCCATTTTCTGTAGCCCTTGATAAGTTTGAGCCTGTGTCTCTGTCGTTTTTAGAAGATCTGGTTGGCCATATTAAGCCATCAGGTTCTCCCTGTGACGCTGTCTCTCATCGCCTTTTTAAAGAGGTTTTCCCTAGTATACGGCAGTCAGTTTTAGTGAACAGCAGTCTGTCTTCTGGTGTTGTTCCCCTAAGTTTTAAACATGCAGTGGTGCAGCCCCTACTTAAGAAACCTGGCCTTGATCCCAGCGTGTTGGCCAACTTTAGGCCCATCTCCAAGTTGCCTTTTATTTCTAAAATCTTGGAGAAAGTTGTGCAAGCTTGGCGGAAGTCTTCCCTGGATGAGCATGGTGTCCTAGAGGTCTTTCACTCGGGTTTTAAAACTCTGCATAGCACCGAGTCAGCTTTATTAAAAGTTTTTTTTTATGATATCCTCTTTGCTAATGACTCTGGTGACCATGTAATTCTGGTTCTGTTGGACCTTACTGCTGCTTTTGACACTGTGGACCACAACACCCAAGTGGCTCGGTTACGTCACCTAGTGGCCACCTGTGGCACTGCACTGGAGTGGTTCAAATCTTATCTGGCCGATAGGACTTTGAGTGTAAGTGGAGTTCAGCTCTGCTCCACTGCTGTATGGGGTTCCACAGGGGTCGATTTTAGGGCCCCTGTTTTTCTCTATATATTTACTGCCACTTCTGTCATGTCTTGAAGACATCAGAGCCTGGATGGCCTCGAACTTTTTAATTTTCAATGAGGAAAAAACGGAAGTGATGTTGTTTGCCCCTAGTGGCCCTTGTGACCCCCCTCCTGTTGACTTGGGCCCTTTGGCAGGCTGTGTAAAGCCAACAGTCACAAACTTGGGTTTTAAGATGGACAGTGATTTTAAATTGAATCGGCAAATTAGTGCTGTAGTGAAGTCCAGCTTTTCCAGATTAGGCAGCTGGCAAAGGTGAAGCCTTTCCTTGCACAACAGCACTTTGAAACAGTAATCCATGCCTTTATCACGTCTCCGCTGGATTACTGTAATGCACTTTATTTTGGAGTCAGCCAGTCTTTCCTCGCATGCCTCCAGCTGGTGCAAAACGCAGCCGCTCGCCTCTTAACTGGAGTGCATAAGAGGGAGCACATAACTCCTATCCTGGCCTCCCTCCACTGGCTGCCTGTA
The DNA here is from genome assembly GCF_039877785.1 of Chaetodon trifascialis. Lineage (NCBI taxonomy): Eukaryota > Metazoa > Chordata > Actinopteri > Chaetodontiformes > Chaetodontidae > Chaetodon > Chaetodon trifascialis. The sequence continues at coordinate 973,640 of NC_092068.1, forward strand.
CACTTGAACTGATCAAAAGCATGTTGACATGTTTAACTCCACACGAAAGGGGTTCCTTTTTTCTTTAGGTTGTTCAAAGGTTGGGCTAGTTTGGAGAAGTCTGGCACAAACTTGTGATACCACCCAGCAAGTATTAGGCATCTCTGGACTTCCTTGAGGTTTGTGGGAACTGGGTAGGATCTGATGGCTTCCACCTTATCAGGACCAGCGTTTACTCCTTTTCCAGAGACAATGTGTCCCAGAAATCTAATTTTCGTCAGACAAAATTTAGATTTCTTCAGGTTGATGGTTAAGTGAGCTTTATGAAGTCGATGTTGAGCTACAGAGGATGAATACACAATAATGTCATCTATATATACCAGACATATGTCAGCTCTCAGGGCATCCAGAACCACCTCCATTAGCCTGTGAAAAGTGGCTGGCGCATTTTTGAGCCCAAAAGGCATCACATTGAGAAGGTACAGTCCAGCCTGAGTGACAAAGGCGGTTTTGCTTTACTATCAGGGTCCATTGGTACCTGCCAGTACCCACAGTCTAAGTCGATTGTGGAGAAAAGAGGCCGCCATCTTTCTTTGGAGGTAGGACTACAGGAGAAGCCCACCCAGAATGAGAAGGTTCCACAACTCCAGATGCAACCATATTTCTTAATTGCTCCTCCACAATTGCTTGTTTGGCGTCAGACATCCGGTAAGGTCTCTCTTTGATTGGTACACAGTTAGTGCTGTAAATGGTGTGTTGCAAAGCATCAGGTCTCCCAGGTTGATTTGTATAGACCTGTGGTTTAACCTTGAGGAGCTGTCGTAGCTGTTTTTTTTTTTTCTTCACCCTGTAAATGAGCATCGGACACAGTCTTATTAATGTAATCTTTTACTTCCGATCACACAGGTTCCAATGTGAGGATGGAAGGTGGAACAGAGCTCATCAGAGAAAGATTTCGACCTGGACTGGGTTTTGTCACATGAAGGTTTGGATTTGATTTCAGAGGGGTGTTCTGTGGGAGTGAAGCACTGCCAGGCTGGAATGGATAAGTCACAGAAGAAGTGGACAGAAAAATGTAAACTTTAACAGCCACATTGATGATCATTTTCACATTAGAGATGAAATCAAGGCCAAGAACCATACCATAAGCTAGAGCTTCTTGCCCAAGTACAGCAATAGGCAGAGTGGACACCTTGCCCTGAAGGGCAACACAAAGGTTTTCCCACCCAAGTTGGATGGCAGCTTCGCCATTAGCAAGATAAAAGTGACTCTCTGCCCATGGTTGGAGGTCATTCTTTGACCCCTTTAACTCCACCCACAGATACTCATGCATGAGAGTACAGCTAGCTGTTGGGGAGTTGTTGGGGACTTAAGGAGGACTCCAGATGATTAGAAGTCTCTGATATGGGTACTTCATGACGCGGCTGAGCCTTCGATTTGAACTCTTTTTTTTTATTTTCACAATGGTCACGGAACCATTACCAGATGGACTCTTTTGCGTTGGAGATCATGGGAGGTGTTTTGGCGGCCCCTGCTGCCGATAAGGAGAAGGAGAGTTGGCACTAGGTGAACTATGATGTGGGCAAGAGCCAGGAGCGCGGTCTCCCTTACATTTCCTACACAAGACAGACGATTTGGGTTTATCATTAGGGTGAGGAAAGGCAAAAGGTTTGTGATGGGGATGAACATTTCAAGCTCCCAAATGCTGATTGTATTCAAGTTGCTGGATATGCTCTTTTTCAAACTGGTGACCAAGATGCACCAACTCTTCAACGGTGTCAACCTGACCCCTGAGCTGACTAGCAAGAAGAGGTTTGATGTTTTTCAAGATCATCTTGACAATGTTAGCCTCAGTGACAGCAGGGTTCCACCTTTTACAGAGATATATAGGAGAAAGCAAAGTCTCTTATGGGTTCATTCTCTTTTTGTCTGCAGGTTCTGACACATTCAGCAAGTTCGTCTTCATAGTCTTCTGAGAGGAAAGCAGATAGGAAGACAGTTTCAAACTGACTCCAAGTAGTGACCTCTGATCTAGCGATCCCCCACCAATCCCAAGCAGTGCCATAGAGGACGGTTCTGAAAGTTGCTAGAATATCAGCATCAGCTAAAGGGTGTAAGGCAAGAAAGTCATGGCACTTGGACAGATAATTAAGGGGGTCCGGATCATCAGTAGGTCCACCATAGGTAGGAAAGGTCAACCTAATATGATCACTTTTTACCATGGGGGGTGTTGTAGCCACAGCTGATGACGGTTTACTCTGACACTCACTAAGACCAAAAGACCCAGAAGAGAAGAAGGTAGATTTAAATTCTGCCATGAAAATTTCTAGCTCCACTGTCCTCATGTGTGTGGTCAGTTGGGTTAGTTCATCAATACTGGCTTCAACTGAGAAGCGTGGAGAATAAGGGAGAGGAAGGGACTTATCTGAGGGTTTTGACGTTTGACCCGGCTGGAATGTGGTTTTGCTGATTCCAAACTGGCCTAAGGCTGTCGTCCTGTTCCAGGGAGCTCAATCCTCCTCTCCTTTAACTGATCCTTTAACGTCCCACCTCCAGATCACTCAGATTGTTTGAATCGCTGCATTGGCTCCCCGTGTGTTTCAGGATCGACTTTAAGGTGCTTTTATTTTAAGTGTCTTAACGGTCTTGGGCCATCTTATTTATCTGACCTGTTTTTATCATACCAGCCCTCGCAGATCCTGAGGTCCTCTGGCACCGGCCTTTTGATTGTTCCAAGGGTTTGGACCAAAGCCCACGGGGAAACAGCATTCAGCCATTATGGTCCGAAGCTTTGGAACAGCCTGCCAGAGTGCATCAGGACTGCAGAGACTGTTGATGTTTTTAAAAGAAGGCTCAAGACTCACCTTTTTAGTTTAGCTTTCAATTGATTTCTTATACTCTTTTAACTCAGACATGTTTTATCTCAGTACTTTGTCTTTTAGCTCTTAGGTCCTTTTATTTTATTCCAATTTAGGTTTTAGGTCCTTTATTCTATTGTCTTTTAGGTTCTAGGTCTTTTAATTCTATTGTCTTTTAGGTTTTAGCTCCAGTGCTTCCTCATGGGGGGCCTCCACACTGGGAGGGGTGTCTGGTCTGCCGGCCGGGGCGTCATCCTGGGGACCCCTCTGGCCCAGAGTACTGGGGGGCTCTGCACTGCGTGTGGAGTCCACCACGGTTTGTCTGGGTTGGGGGTCTCTGTTGCGGCGGCGCTCCCTGTGGCCACGGCCGGTGATCCTTCGCAGTGCGGATGAGCTCCCCGTAGGTGGTTTTCATTTCCTTTTTCCTCTCATGATGCCTCAGTGCCCTGCCATTTTCGTTGGGGTGGGTGTGTGTGGGTATGTGTATGTGTGCGGTTGTGTGTGGGTGGGTGTGTGCATGACGTATGTCTGCGGGTGTGTTGGGAGGGGTAGTTGCTTTTATATTGCTATGTTATGTTTTTATCTTTTGTCACACACCTTGTGCTGCATTTTTATGTAAGAAAGGTGCTATAGAAATAAAGTTTGATTGATTGATTGATTGATTGATTGATTGATTGATATTATACGGAGTAGTCTGCTGGGGGAGCAGCATCACAGCAGCTGACAGGAAGAGGCTGGACAAAATCATCAGAAAGGCCAGCTCTGTCCTGGGATGCCCTCTGGAACAGGTGGAGGAGGTGGGGGAGAGGAGGATGACAGCCAAGCTGTCCTCCATGACAGACAATGACTCCCACTCCCGCTGCAGGAAGGAATGACCTGCAATACCGCTCCTTCACACACTTTGGATGTAGCATCCTGTCACTGAGGAGGAAGATGAGGGCATCGTCCACGCGAACTGCAGCGGGTCCATGGACGAGATCACCAGGGGACGCAGGTGGGTAAGGACCAGCCGCTCCAGGGCCTTCATGAGGTGTGATGTTAGTGCCACAGGCCTGTAGCAGCTTGGGTCCTTGGGATGTGGGGTCTTTGGCACAGGTACCACGCAGGACGTCTTCCAGAGTCGCGGCACCTTTCCCAGTCTCAGACTCAGGTTGAACAGATGTCCAATGATCCCGCTCAGCTGATCAGAGCAGGATCTGAGGCGTCTGGGACTGAGGCCATCAGGTCCTGCAGCCTTCCTGGTCTTTAACCTCCTCAGGTGATTTCTCACCTGAAGAGGTGTGAGAGACAAGTTGGAGCATGGGGGCTGAGTGTCTTGTAAAGTGGATGGGGGGCTGTGAGGAACAGTGGGGGGTGGCGTTGGAGGTGGTGAGCTGAATACTGCGGGGGGGGGGGGGGGGTACTTGGGCAGAGTGCTGGCAGAACAAAGGAGGGCTGCTGCAGTGCTGGTACAGCTGGGGGAGGGGCAGATGTTTCCTCAAACCTGCAGAAGTAGCTGTTCAGCTCATCTGCCCACTTTGAAACCCCGGCTGCCTGAGAGTTTGGCTTCTGGTGGCCTCTCCAGACTCACCTGGTGTTGTTCTCCTGCAGCTGTTCCTCCATTCTCCTCCTGGATCTGTCCTTCCCCTCCCTGATTTTCCTTCTGAGCTCCCTCTGAACGGTTTTCAGCTCCTCTTTGTTTCCTGACTTGAAGGCGCTCTTCTTCTCCTTTAAAAGAGCCTTAATGACAGGATTAATCCAGGGTTTGTTGTTGGAGTGACACCGTACAATCCTGATGGGTACAGTGGTCTCCACACAAAAGTTTATGTAGTCCGTGATGCTGTCTGTCAAACTGTCGATGTCCTCCTCATGAGAGTCACTGAATATATCCCACACGGTTGTCTCGAAGCAGTCTTTCAGAGCCTCTTCAGCCTCTTCAGACCGCCTCATCACTCTGCGGGACACAGCTGGTTGCCTGTTAACAAGGGGCTTGTAGACAGGCAGGAGATGAACGAGGTTGTGATCAGCTCTTCCCAGAGGAGGGAGGGGTGATGATTCGTATGCCTCCTTGGTGTTGGCATAGAATAAGTCCAGTGTTTTATTGTCTCTGGTGGCACATGTGATATACTGGATGAATTTCGGCAGAGTGGAGGACAGAGAGGCATGATTAAAATCCCCAGAGATCAGTAAGAGGGCCTGTGGTTTCTGAGTCTGCAGCCTGCTGATCACAGAGTTGATGACGTCACAGACTGCTTCGGCGTTAGCGGAGGGAGGAATATACACAGCCACCACTATGGCGTGTGAGAACTCCCGGGCAGATAATATGGCCTCAGACTAACAGCCAAAAGCTCAATGTCCGAGCAGCAGTGCTGCTCTTTGATAGTGATGTGCCTGGAGTTACACCATCTATCATTCACAAACACTGCCAGCCCTCCTCCTTTCCTCTTACCGCTCGTCTCTGTCCGGTCCGCGCGTACGAGTGAAAATCCATCCAGCGCTACAGTCACGTCTGTGTGCTGCATTCCCAGCCAAGTCTCTGTGAACAGTAGCAAACTGCACCGTCGGTAATCCTGTTCATGTCGGTCAGCGCTGCCAGTTTATCCATCTTGTTGGGGAGAGATCTTACGTTCCCCATGATGATGGACAGGAGAGTCGGTCTGTAAGCTCTCTCGCGACATTTAATCCCTGCACGGCACCCCCGCATCCTCCTCCTTATCTCACGGGGGACATCAGGTCGCTCTTCCGGCCGCACAGCTGTGTTATGCAGGGCCAGCAGCTGATCCCTACTGTAAAGAATGGGAGCCATTGTCTCTCACGGACCCACAGACGCGGCGAAAGTTGCACGGGTTGTAAAGGTGGTCTCAAGTAACGCCAGAGTTGCCGTGTTTAGCGTCTCTGATGCGCCAGATATTTAAAAACACGTTAAACTAAAAGAATTTTAAAAAAAAGACACACAAGAAAAACATAAGGATAAGAAAAACTCCTAAGAGTCCAGCGAGCTGCTGTAAAAGGCTGCCATAATTTTGTCACTTTGTTTCTAACCATTTTTTGTGTGTCGTTTTGGAGTAAATTTTGTAGAGGTTTGTAGTAATTGCTGTCGCTCGTCTATTTGCTTCCCATAAATAATTCTTAAAATCCTGAATGCAAATTTGTCCTCCTTTGTCCGCACTTTTTATGATTATATCTGGGTTATTTTTTAAGTTTCTAAGGGCTATTGTTTCTTCTGGGCTGATGTTATGACTTTTGTTTAAATTTAAAATCCTGATATAAATGTGATTTAAATGTAAGTCCCTGTGTACCTTGCAGTGTCGTGGCATGTTCGGTGTTGGAATGAAAGTTAGTCCTTTCTCAAGCAGGTTACTCTCAGCTCTGTCTAATTGAAAATTTGATGCCAGATTTAAAACATTTGACCAAGGAGGAGGTAGTCCTTTCTCAAGAAGGTTAGGTAAGCACCGGCTTTGGTTAAGGTTAGGGTAACTCTCCAGGAAATAAATGCCAGTCTATGTAATGTCCCCTTAAGTTATTTATACACGGTCATGAGTGTGTGCGTGCACGTGTGTGTGTGAGACTGAGTGAGAGAGTTTAAGTCAGTTCCTCAGGAGTGAGTGAGAGTGTGAAGAGAGAGTAGGTTAGGTGTGGAAAGTTCAGTCTGTAATCAGAGAGCAGAAGCAGTCACATTCCTCTCTACCAGTCTATCTGCGAGGTGACGTGTTTTATACTGTTCTAGGACTATTTAACCATCACTGGTTGAGGGAGAACTAAAATCAGTGTGTGCATAAAAATCAATACTTTTAGTAATTTAGTCGTAAAAATGACTAAATATAAGCCTATTCTGTGTTCATCTCATCAACATGATTCAAAAAACTTGTCATTGCCACTTATTTAAATGGAAAGAATTTGACAATAATTAGTCTAGATGAGCCAAGAAATACCTAAATAAGCATAATAACAAATGTGTTTGTTATGTGTTTTCTGCCATTACCTAAAATTACACTTACTACACATGAATGCAGCCAAGTGTGTACAAGGTGTAACACTAGTTTGTGTAGGATTGTAATGTGGTCACAGGGTAGGTTCAGATTTTAATACATTATTCAACATGCCAAGTACGCTATATACAAAAATTATTAGTCACTGTCTTCAGTCATCCTTTTTAGTTAGACATGTCAAGTTGGGTTCTTCCTGCTCAGAGGAGGCACCTGCGCAGAAAATCCCATGTATCTTTGCTGTGTACTATGCGAGTTGTGTCCCTATATATATATATATATATATATATATATATATATATATATATATATATATATATATATATATATATTTGTTTCTTACTATAACTATAACCCAATTTGAGCTATAATCAAACAGTTATCTCTGTAATGCTAAACCATTAAGATTAACAAGAGGAAGCAGACTACAACACACCAGGATGAAAGCCCAGCATTAAACATAACTATGTGCGTCTACAAAGATGAAGATACCCACTCAACTTGGCTGACTGAGCCACCCTGAAGCTCCCTATATCTTAATATATTATTATAAATAATCAAGAAGATTATGCTTCGAGAGATGAAATCAAGATAGGTTGTGAACCGGCTGGAAAATGTTTATTTCACATTACTCTTGTTTTTTTCCTTTTATGATGAAGATATCAGCAATGCCCTGGCATGTTGAAATTGACTCCGAACTAACAGTCTGCTTGTAGAATAACAGCAACCATGTCGGAGATTTGATCATATTCAACCACTGCTAAAGGCAGCAAATTTACATCCACCAATAATTCTGTAAGGTCTGTCAATGTGTTTTATTTAATTTTATTTATTTGTTTATTTAAAAGGGACAATGCACATAAATTGCCATTTTTGCTTATACTCAAAATGTAAATGTGCCAGAGTTAGCAAAAAAAGCTAATTTTCATCTGTAGTCCCTTGGCACAACACACCAGACACAGGAAAAAAACTAAAGGTCTGCTGTGGACCTTAAAACAGAGAGCAGTGAAGCTTGCACTCTCACAACTTTTCTCAATGAGCTACATGTGGTAACGGTGCTGTCCAGTGCAGCTTTTTTTGGAATGGAACATTCTGCGTGTGTGTATGTGTGTGTGTAGTTGAGTCCATGCTGACCAGGTTTCCTGTTTTTGTGGAAAGAAAATGGTCAGACATTTATAATTTTCACGTATTCTCTCTCTCTCTCTCTCTCTCTCTCTCTCTCTCTCTCGCACACACACACACACACACACACACACACACACACACACACACACACACACACACACTATCTAATTATACAGTCTAGTGCTGTAATGGTGCTGAAGGTAATTTAAGGGTAGCTGATGTTAAAATCATCGGTCACCTGTTTGTACATGTTAACATTAGGAGACCAAATACACAGAATACCTGCATGTTAGATCTTGACATTTCCATGACCTGTTCAGTTGTTCAGTTCTCCAACCACTTGACTCATCGGGAGCCACTAGTTAGCAACTCCACAACTATGAAAAAACTTTTCATGAATTATGTCCCTGGATCTGTCTTACCAAAGAAAAGAAAGTCATTTCAATATAAATCTATGTGTGGGTGTCAAAATGCCTCTTACTATCTGCTGTTACATTGAGTTCGGGCCACAACACTGAGAACCACCTTCCTCTTTACCTTCACAAACACTCAACACAGCCTTCCACAGTTATTCACTTTGGCCTTAAGATACAACACTTTCACTTTTCATAGTACTGAATCTTTTTTAGGGGAGCCATCTTTTTTGTTGCATGTCAATGTTGTTGCATTGAATGCTCATTCTGGGTTTAGGGTAATCTCTTTGATTATATTATATTATATTATATTATATTATATTATATTATATTATATTATATTATACAGGGCTCGAAATTATACATAAGTTAATAATAATAAGAATGCTTTCTCTAATGCTTTCAATATGTAATAGATCCACCCACCTGCTTATTATGAAGGTTTCAACACATCCACACAAGTGTAAGCTCGCCTGTTTCATTCATTTCCCCTTTGACGCACAACACGTGACAAACGAGCATTACAACCAATTGCTCACCTTATACCACAGACCAGGAGCTCATACTCCACCCTTCAGACAGTGATCTGTTCAAAGATCAGCAGACTTTCAAAGCGCACTCATGTTGGCTCAGCAAGCCATATTTCCAGATGCTTTTGGCCTTCAGCCTCTGACAACTCCGACATCGTCAGTCCCTTGCTTACCAGAAACTCCATAGTAACATCTCCTCCTCAGCTCTTAACAACTCTCCAACCTGCTCGAGGTCCAGTCTCTCCAGCAACAGGTGAAAACACTGCGATGTTGATTTGCCACACATAAACCGACCGCCGTCCAGCTTCAAACATATCTGAGTGGACAGTAACTCACCTGAAGAACAATCTCCGCACTCGCCCCCTCATCTATTCATCCCTACGTCCATCAACTCAAATTGAAATGCAACATTATTACACAACAGCCTGGGGAAAAAATGTTTGCAATGCAATTATAAATAAAGTCATATCTCATCTCTTTCCGTCTCATACATTGTTAAAAAAAATATTCCCGCGGATCGACTGACGAAGGTTACTTCAAGATACAATCTCAACGGGAGACACAATAAAAGCCAACAGCAGACAAACAACGTGTTTAAAATTGATACAACATTGACACTACTCATCGATGACATGTCTTGGTGATACACAGATCGATAACAGTCCAACAAACAGTCCGGAAACATCCACAAAGGTTCAGACAATCCACTGCAGTTAAAGATATGAGGTCCAAACAAGATGTAATCCTTTGTCCCCCATTACAACTTACAGAAACATATGCAGAAAGGTGCTATCTTGCCTCCAGTTACTCTCTGGAGCCTCAGCCTTCAAATGACACCTCATTTGACCAATCACATCTGGCACTTGAAGCCTAGCAACCAGAGAAGCCAATAACAGTCTGAGTTGAACAAGGGTCCTTCTTCTCTTACCATGTGTAAAGACTGAAGCACGACTGATGCTTTGAATAGCTATGAAATTCTGAATACACTGATATGCCCCTTCAGAATGTCATTTACAGCTAACCTCAAATCAAGGACTTCGGGGATAACATCAATATTCTTCACAACTGCAGATGCTAAATGTATATAACATTATGTATGCGTGCAAGAAAACAATATAATATAGATTCTTATCCTTGACTGAGCAGCATGGCTCAGTGGTGAGAGGTTTTATACATACCACATTATCTTTGCATTCAAAGCCACAGGGCAACTGCAGCATTTTCAACTAAGGTACTTACTGGAGAACACTAGATCATGAGGTCTGCTGTTGTGTTTTGCAACTTACTCTGTGCTGAATCGTGACCTGTGCTAAACACCATTCCATCCAGCTACAGCTTGCACTCTCATCACTTCTTCAAATCTCTACCATCCTCTGGAGCCTGGCCCGACACCCCATCTCAGAAACAGGCCAAACAAAAATCTTGTCCAGATCTGGAAGACATTCTGCTGGACATCCATTCTGGTCTGGAGCTGTCTCTACGGCTTCCTGGCAGGTAATCCCTGAGCACGTTATCAATTCTTGGCTGCTGGTCTCACCCTCTGTTCATCATGTACATCCGCTATAATCTGACAGACATCAGAAACGCCCATGAGCAGCTTCTCTCTTGAAGTTCCTTTGGGGCTTTTACTAAAATCTGAGAACAGGGGAGCCTCAACTCCCCTGATTCTATCCTGTCTCTACACTGGCAGCTCACACTTGTCCATCGTCACACTCCATTCATCCGTCCACCCCCTACTCCGTCATCTCTCTACCATCATTCCTCCATCCCTCACTTCTCACCCCCTCATCCTTTCATCCCTTGACCCTCATCCTCCTCCTCCTTCTCCCTCAACCCTCATCCCTCCATACCTCAACCCTCGACCTTCATCTCCTCATCCCTAGACCCTAATCCTTTCATCCCATCATCCCTCCGTCCCCTGATCCCTCCATCCCTTATCCCTCATCCTTTCACTCCTTTCTCCCCTCATCTCTTAAACCCTCCTTCCCTATTCCCTACCTTCCCTTCATCCCTTGATCCTCATCCTCATCAAGTATTATCATTCATCAGCTATACTCTCCTCATAATACACATTAAACCAGTGGTGTCGTCTACGTGATACGCAGGTATACGCTGTGTACCGACTGAAAAAGGTCAGTGATTTGCGCATACCCAGTGGTTTAGTCTGTGTGATACACCAGTATACGCCCTATACTCGCTAGAATTTTTTTTTCCACTTGATGCGCGAGCATATGTAACAACGTCATCTTGTAAAAACTTTCAAACGCTGATTAATTCATTATATTAACCCTGTCTGTGTTCACATGACTTTTGGACCTCAAAGACTTCCGTCGCCCGTGACAGCAACAGCAACACAATTCTTTAGCAGGCATTCTCCGCAGTATTGGATAAAGGAGTGAATTACAAAGACATGAAACAAAAACAATGCCAGACAACACTTTTTCCAGTGTTTTCCGAAGTGTGCCACTGAACCCACGGCCACTTTGGGTGCAGCTTCAGCAGAAGAGGTTGGAGAAAAAACAAAAAAGCCAGATGAGGATGAAGCTGAAACTTCTCTAGATACCACGGAGAAGGAGCCCGACGCTGACACAATGCCAACTGCTAAGTGAAATTAGCATAGCAGGGGATTGTTGGTATATTTAAATATGTTGTAGCGTCACTTGGTACATAAACCACTACCATCAGGTGGTTTCTCAATGCTTTATTCGTGAACAACCAGGCTTCTGTGGGCCGTAGCCAACACCAAAACAAGCAAAGTCAGCTGACCAGCTTTTAGCTCGGCTCTTTCACTTGCTGGCTTACACACTCAGAACATTCCCAGTTCCCGCCCGCCTCCAAACAACCCACATTTATCACATTCATAAACATCAAATCACAGAACTATGAACAGTTATACAATATCTAAAAAAAAAGAGTGATAACTTAGAGACTGTGTGTGGGTGTGTGTGGGTGTGTGTGTGTGTGTGTGGGGGGGGGGGGGGGGGGGGGCATTAACAGAACATCATGTTCATATCTCCTTGATGAGACAGGTGAGAGTTCCTGGCTGGCCTGGTGGAGTGAAAATCAGGCTAGGGAATTTAAGAGCAGGCATCCCTGGTTTTATTCATGTACTAAAAAAACATCTGAATCTGAATCACATTCACTATGCAATGATAATAATAATGCATAGCCTACAGTATACATCTTGAGAGCACTGTGCAAGACTGGTTATGTTATCAACATGTTAGGAAGCAGCATCAGACACAAGGTCATGATGATGCTTATGAGGTGTTACTCCAAGATGGTTGTTGTTCTAAGACATGTTATTCTGGAACGGGTGAGTACGAGTATAGACAGTATACTCACTACAAAAAACTAGACTACACCACTGCATTAAACCATTATAAATCTCTATCTTATCTGTGCGGTCTTTGTTAGTGAAAGTGTTTGGCAACCAATTTGGTTGAAGTTTGGAGAACTGTACAATAGATGACATTTTTACCATGAGATGTTTATGTTCACAACAGATGTCTAGATTTGCTGTTACAATATACCTAAATGATTACTGAGAAATCTGCTAACCCCTGACAATTGTTCACCTATGCCCCTGTAGAATGTAATTAAATAACTTTTGTCCTGGTTTACACAAGTTTACATAGCATCTACATTTCCCAGAGAGTCACTTTTGTGGTCAGCTATTGTATGGGTTTGGACCATGAAGCTTTACAGCATTATAGAAAGGTCAGTCTGAGCCTGGGAGCAGACACTGTCCTGAACTCTCCAAACATACCAATGCTCTTAATATGTTAGCTCAAACATGCAACAGTGTGTCTTCACCATTAAAACTGAGGCCAGCACTAAGGAAAATCTGACTTTGCTCTGCAAAGTGTCAAAAGTCCGAACTCTGCAACCATCTGCAGTCATCCCTCCTCTCTGGCTAAATCACGCAAATCCCACACATACACTCTAAGTATCTCTCACTAAGCCATGAAGTTATAAGACTGCAATGGCACACACACACACACACACACACACACACACACACACACACACACACACACACACACACACACACCACAACACTTTTTGTCTGTGGACCAAACAAATTAGAAATATTCATACACTTACATTCTGAAGCATGTGTACATTTTAACCAAGTTGCTCTACAAGCCTTCTGAAGTTGCACTATACAATTGTATAACCATAGTGACTAAGAAACAGGATCAAATGTGGACTACTCATCTTTGGCTGATACTTGACTTGTTTCTTTGATGTTGTCAACATCAGCACAAATACTATCCAAGTGTATCATGTCAGTACAGCATTTATATTGACAAGTCTAAGTCAAACACACACAATAACACTGTAATATATGTAAGGGAATTTACTTTTTAACTGCCAAGAAATGTATCCAGGAGATCCTGTAAAACCTATTACATATGTCATCAAAATTCCATTGAATTTACAGTCTAAACAACTCAGCTCGACATATTCTCTATTCAGCTGCTCTAAAGATAAACTTCAATTTAAAAAAAAATATCTAAATCTAAAATCTGAAAACAAAATCTAAAAGCTTCTGATATCAAATTTACTTTTAATCGAGCTCCATTAAATCTCCATGTTCTGTCTAAAATTACATTTAAATTCCCAGGCTGACAAAGGACCAGTCGGGGAGTGCTTCATACCAAGTTGGCTACTTCACACAGGTAACCCTTATCTGACAATCAATCCAATCAACATCTCTGCCTTACTGTCAGTAACGATGTGTGTTCAGTTCCACTCTGCCATCACATCTTGGCATATTTCACTTCCTTTGACTCAGTACAAACTCATGTGAACTGTTGACGTAACACTGCGAGTTCTAGCTTGTGACATCCTGCGGGAAGAGACACACACGCTCTCTCTCTGCTTTCTCTCTCGATCACCCACATACACGTGTGCACTGAGCAGGTATAAGAGGCTTCTGTAGTAAAACCCTTTGGTTCATTTGTATTCAGGATTCCAGAAAGTGATTCATACAATATACACAGATTATTCCAGAGTCCATATGTGAAGAAGTGACAAAAAAAACTGCTAATGAAATAGCTGCCAACTGAGAACGACACATACACACATCATATTCATTGAAACTAAAAAGGATTGCTCAACACCACCTCCAACACTTCTTGGTAATTACTGTTGAGAGTTGGCACTCACAACCATAGCAACCATTGCTTTTTAGCAAGAATAGTGTAAATAAACAACCTGCCACTTCATGTTAGTTGTCTTAATGACTTCCTGACTGAGATCTTCTCAGTCTTTCCAAACTCAAACTATAGTGATCAAAATGTCACTGTGAACACACCTTTAAGTCTGTGTTATGAATACAATCATTATAAGGTAAAATAATCTGATTCAATTAGAAGTGCAAAAGTCCTGAGTGAGATTAGCCTAGATGTTCAAGATGACACCATTTCAAGCAACAAGATGAGAAGATGACAAAAGAAATCTAAAGTATGGATGGCAGGTCATATGGTCTGAGTAATATGTATAACAGAATTAATAATATTAAGATAATAAAAATAATAATAAAAGTGCACCAGTCCCATGCCTTAAAAACAGTTTCTGCGCTAAGAAGATATTGCAGTGTCCACATATTATTGGCCTGTTAACTAGTAACTTGTTAAGTTTCACATGCATCAGGGCTCACGTTGGCTTTTGTGTAGGATACGCATAAAATCTCTGTAATATTAGTAAATCAGTTGAATTTATTTGCTTGTCAGCTATGGTGCACACGTGTAAACAGTAATTTATACCCTGTTATGTGGGTTGGAGTCATACTTCATTCGGCTCATATTCCAACACCAAAGCATGTGATCATCACTTAAAACAAATCATTTCATGATTTCCACAGCCTCACCCGTTCCCACTGTCACATTTCACAACAACGTTACACCATGAGACGCGACACAAACACCCATCCCAAAAAAGACTGACATTTTCTTTTAAAAACATGAACTTCGCTCATAGATTTACAAGTTCACCATGTTGGAAATATGAAATCCTGAATATCACTTACAGTCATGTTGTCTGGACTCGTTATCACTGTAGTAACCGGAGACCCAGAAAAAAAACTTTCACAAAAATAGTCGAAGTCAAACCTTGCAGCTGCTTCAGATATTAAGGGAACAGTTACCACCCAGAACGTTAAGGGTTCCAGAGCTCACGTCAACGTGTGGAAGCAGTGGGTTAGTTATGAAAACATTTGTTGTGAGACATGTTCATGGTTATAGTTCCTCTTGTAAAAAAAAAAAAAAAAAAGAAGAAGAAGAAGAAGAGAAAGAGGAAAAGAAGAAGAAGAAGAAGAAGAAGAAGAAGAAGAAGAAGAAGAAGAAGAAGAAGAAGAAGAAGAAGAAGAAGAAGGTTACTTACCTGTTAACAGCACGATGGGCAAAAGAAAGCAGTAGAACAGCCAGACAATCACCTGAAGATCCATGTCAGTGCAGGTCAATAGTCACTTTGCGATAATCAACGATATATCAATAACTACCATGAACCCGGGCACAAACACTGGGTCACTCACTTAAACGGCTCCATTGTGGTTGTTTGATTAGAAAAAAAAGTGTGACAAAGGAATCAAAAGACCATTATTCGCTCACGATCTCTCATCAAAAAGACAAAAAAAAAAACTACCGGAAAGTGAAAGATCTAAGAAAAGTTTCTAATTAGTCGACTGATCCGTCAGCGCTCAGCTGAATATGCGACAGAACATCGACTCGTTTCAGGTGTTAGAACTATCAGAAAGGAAGAAATGTTTTGTTGCACGCGTTCCTCCGGAGGGGCCCAGTCTGAAGTAACAGTGTTGTAGGTGGAAAATGTGATTCACAGGGAAGTGAGACTGAAGGGCGTTCATAGAGGAGCTATTCACCACTGAGCTGCTGCTGCCGCTTCTGCTGGTCACCTCCCTGCTGCAAGTCTCAAACCTCCAGCCCAGCCAGCACTACACAGCTTGTGTCTCTGCTGCACTGCTTCATAACTTGCAGAGTTTTAGCATAAGGTTAGTGTATGCTCGGCAAAGAAATGCATAAAAACAATCACATAGGTTATTTTTGGAAGTGTGTTGGCATGGGTATCAAAATGTTTTACATTTATGGACTAGTATTTCTGACATGACTACGTCAATCCAGAAACAACTCTTTGAACTGACGCCAAATATGTTTTCATTCTTGTGTTACTTGCGCCCCCCTGCGAATAATTAAGCACTGCATTAACATGTCGCCACTATTAGTCACATTGAAGTCCCATTAAAATAGTTATTTGTGAATGGTTAAGGTGTTAGTGTGATCATGGGTTATGAGCAGTTCAACCAAATACTCATTTCCCTCTCTTGGAATGCTTCTTTTTTCTCTCTCTCTCTTTTTTTTTTTTTAAATTTGAAAGATTTTTGGTGACCAAAGAAGATGAAAGTAACCTATACCCTTTAACTGTCTTGTGATCAGCTATCAAGCTCCTCTCCTGTGGAACCATCTTCCAGTCTTTGTCCGGGAGGCAGACACTGTCTCTACATTTAAGAGTAGGCTTAAAACTTTCCTTTTTGATAAAGCTTATAGTTAGGGCTGGCTCAGGCTTGTCCTGGACCAGCCCCTAGTTATGCTGCTATAGGATTAGACTGTCGGGGGACATCCAAAGATACACCGAGCTCCTCTGTCCTTCTGTCCCTCTCCATCCGCACGCTCTCATGTCCTACCATGGCGTGTTACTAACTTAGCTCCTTCCCCGGAGTCTCTGTGCTTTGTCGTCTTGCAGGTTCCCATGGACAGTGGCTGAATCTGGATTGTGGATTTCAGCTGCGTCTCCTGCCTTGGCCCTGCCTGACATCCACTGCAACTGCTACTGCTATTATTACATCCACTGTCACTGTTACTGTGACTGCATGTCTGTCTCTCTGTCTCTGTCTCTCTCTCGCTCTCTCTCTCTCTCTCTCTGACTGCATTTCTGTCTGTCTGTCTGTCTGTCTGTCTGTCTGTCTGTCTGTCTGTCTGTCTGTCTGTCTGTCTGACTCTCCCTCTCTTGCTCTTCCTCTCTCACCCAACCGGTCGAGGCAGATGGCCACCCACCCAGAGTCTGGTTCTGCTTGAGGTTTCTGCCTGTTAAAAGGAAGTTTTTCCTCGCCACTGTCGCCAAGTGCTTGCTCATGGGGGAATTGTTGGTTTCTTTGTAGATAAAAGAGCTTGGTCTGTACCAGCTCTATATGGAAAGTGTCCTGAGACAACTTCTGGTGTGATTTGGCACTATACAAATAAAATTGAATTGAATTGAATTGTGAGACCCCTCGTCAGGGATCTACTTCCCCATTCAGCCCATAAAAGCAGTGATACTTCAGTGGAAAAACACAATTAAGCCTTGCATTGAACAAGTATGAAGACAAATCACTTATTTTAGATCTCGGATGTTGCTTAAGCCTTTCAAATTAATGATCAATGTGTATGGAGTGGGTTATCAGGATACAGTAAGTAGTAAAGACACTGACTATTGCTATTACTTAGCCTTACTCTCAGTCCTTTGCCAAGCAAGAGGTAACTGCCCAAAGCACAAAAGGGTGTGATTTAAGGGACCCTGAGTTTATGTCATATAGATTAAGAGATTATTGACACAGAGAACTGAAAAGTACTGATTCCAATGGAGATTTTGCTTGGTTAATGATTGCTGTGGGTGATCAAGTGAGGTTTATCTGGCTACTAGATCAAATTAATTAATGTTATGGCTGTGTAATCTACTTTTATCTTTTATTCTTATAAAATTAGTTTTGAAAGTAAAATCTAATATGTAATGTCACTAAACTTTTTTCAATACTTTGTTTAGCTTTTAACATATTTAGGAAATTTTATCTGCAGTCCATTCCAGACATGTAACCCAACCAAAGCAGAAAAATTCAGTGTTTTGAGGAAATGAACATAATAAAGGGCAAATAATAAAAAGGCAGTAGCTTGTGACAATTGCTGTCAGTGAAGATACTTGTAGCAGTTCTGTGTCTGTGCCATTGATCGTGATATGTGAGGGCAGGTGATGATTTTCAAAAATGATTAATCATGTCCTTAAATGTTTGGAGACATTCAACTTCATCCTGGAGTGATTACACCAGCACATATTTGTTTTTAACAAAACATACATTTGTGTTCAATCTTGAGAGACTTTAACATGAAATACTCTCAACCAATGTGATACTTGAGAACATCACATAAATATTGATTCATTAAACTATAACAACATTAAAATGCCATTACACATTCTCAGCTATGGAAGCTAATGTATTTGATGAAGTGGAACCTTTTCAATGTCAGGGTCCAATCTGTAAAATAGCCATTCGTGTTTTTATCTCCTCAGCTTTGATGACTAGCACTTAGGTGGAACAATCACCTAATCAGATAATATGTTTCTTGATAACACCCAGCCTTTTCTAAAACCTGATGTGACTGATTTTCTATCATACGTCTTGTTACAGCAGAGATAATATAAGATGGATGCGTTGGTGTCGTCATAGGATCACGTGTTTTGCAAACACTAATTAATGATCAAAGAATCAGTCAATCAAAAAAGGTAATCAAAACAGCAACAGGTGTTAGCAAGTATTTTTTGTCATATAGCACAATGTTGATCCAACAAAGAACACGTTTAAATTTAAAGCGAGTACGCCATTCAGCAAAGGCCCCATCCTTCTTTAACAATCCTAGGACGTGGCCCTGGGCGTGGCTTTGTTGAATTCGCGCGAAAGTCCATTTCTTCTTCCTGTTAACTGTGAGCATTTCCGGAGGTTATTGTTGATGGACACCATATGTGTACCGCCTTCTGTTAGTAGAGTGGTGCGGTTTTTTAAGTTGAGGTTTCTTTGTCCAGCAGCAGCAGCAGCTTCAACAACAACAACAACAACATGTCTCAGGCTCGAGTTACTGATTTCTTTTCCCACAAAAAGAAAGGCATCGGTGGTCCAGTGAAACCAGCTAAACGCCGCAGTAGCTCTGTTGTCAGCCGTGGCTCATCTGGGATCAGCGCTAACATTACCTGCGTACGGCCAGGATCCTCTAAAAACACAGACGATTTCCTTTGTTCGTCCTTCGTCCATGAAGAGTTTGTCCGAGTTATCGACAACGCAGTGGGGCTAAACGAGGAAGAGTCTAACAGTATTACCGCGAAAGGTCCCCCCTCCGGCTCCAGGACACCAAAACGGACCTCGTCTGACACAGAATTTGACCTCGGGGCTGCTGTGTTTTCAGCCACCGCCGACCACAGCACAGCCAAGAAGAGACGACAAGTGGAGGCCGTTAGAAACGCTAGCGCTAACGACCCGGAGAAAATTACGGGAAAGAAAGCCAGGAAGAAACTCGTCCTCCCTCAAGACACTCAGCAGGTAATGTGGTTCTGGTTGAATCCAACTTCTGATAGATTCCTCCATCTTTGAGAGAGACGTGTGTTAGCTCCAGGCTGTTCTTCTCCCACACCCAATGTGAAGTTATAAAAGGTCGTCTTTATTGTTTGACCCAAGCAAAGATGGCAACCAGAAACTGGCTTAACTTACTTTTTGGATGCCAGTTTGCGAAACCTGAAAAAATATGATTACATATACGTCTGCATTATACCTGTGTAACGCGGTGACTGAGCTATGTCTATTCAACTGTGTTTGTCCAGGCCCTGCCCAGTGAGGGAACCCAGCAGCCCGCAACAAAAGCATCCCATGTGCCTGTGCAAAATGCCCAACAGTCCAACAGCTCTCCACAGAGGGCTTCAGCCATCAGCAAAAACAGTGGAGGACACGCCAGCACGGTAATGCATGGTGTCTGGACTGACCAAGCGTTTGACTCTCACACGGTCTAGAGTTTGGTTTCTGGACTTTAACAATTCTGATTATGTGTGTATTCTTAAGGATTCTAAGGGGTGAAATCAAAACAGGTCAGAGCCAAGTTTAACTTTAACTAGCAACTATTTAAATACTTATCATTTTTCATAGCAAAACACTTCATGGTTCCAGCTTCACAAGTTTGAGGATTTGATACGTTTCTTTTTAAACATTTCATAATGTTAGTTTGTTTAGTAAATCTGAGGTTTATACTATTATTGTAAACAGACATTGTGAAGGTGTCACTTTGGACAATTTGGGTAATTGTGATGGGATTTTTCACACACAAATCAAACAGGTTAATCTACAATGGAAATAATCATTAGTTCCAGTCCTGTGTGGGGCATTTTTCTGCATTGAGTACTGTGTCGGGCTTGTAGTATTATTGCTTTTACTTAAGTACAGCACCTGAGTACTCCCTCCACCACTGCTTCTCCCTGTCTATCAAGGTAAACAAACATGGGATAATTGTATGAATACAATGTTACTATGGGCACAATGGGTACTATGTTATTTTGACAGTTTAGGTGAGCACATGCACAGCTTTGCTTAGGAACCGGTAAGCAAACATTTAATTTTTCATGATTCCTTCATGAAATCTGAATTTTGGAATTGGTTCTTGATGCCCAACCCAAATACAGTCACCAAATTGTGACAGAGCTAAGTTATGCAATTCTTCAGCGTTTCAAGGTAATACTGCATGACTAAGTTAAAAACTTAAAGAAATTTAGCGAAGCATTGCTTGGTGAGTGCGACATTGTGGGAAATGGGAGAAACATACCTTAGTGTCGGTGTGTCTATTAAAGATGCATTTGTGAACACACTATTTTAACCATGCTACAGAGTGTGTAGTTACCCTGAAAGTTAGCAGTGTAGCCTCATACAGATGGTGCTGCAAAATACAAGCTACTACGAGCATGGGTATGGGCTCACTGTGGTGTACCTGTGTAACAGTGAGTGGCAGTCTTGTATAGCTTTAAAAAATCAATATTGATGTGTTTTTAATAGTTTTTGGGCAGCAGTTGAGCTCTATGGCCTAAGAACAATAGATGCATCAGACATTGGTTACACACAATACTTGGCTCTGTGTGTGAGATAAGTTGACAAGAAAAAAGTTAATTGCCAGACTTTTAAAAAGTCCTGAACTCATCAGCATGGTAATCCCTCATTCTTTCAGGCTCTGTGTAAAGAGGGAATTGCAACGCTCAAGTCTCGCCTTCAGAGGATCAAGAAACACAGAGAGGAAATAACCAGCACTGCCTCCTTTTCCACTGTCTCCTCTTTCACCTCTCCTGCTGGTACAGCAGCTACCAGTGCTACTGCTCCTCGTGTCCGTAGAACTGTTACGCTGCTCACCTCTGATGCTAAGGCCTCCAAGTTCACTGTAGCACGGGCCACAGCACTCGCAACTAAAGCTCAGAGGATGAAGGAAATGAGAGAGGCAGAGGAGAGCAAGCAGAGTGAGACACAGACACAGGATAGGTGAGTGTGCGTGCGCGTGTGTGTGTGTGTGTGTGTGTGTGTGTGTGTGTGTGTACGTACGTGCGCGTGCGTGCGTGTGTGTGCGTGCGCGCATGGGGACAAAAATCTGTTCACACAGTCACATGTGGGTCCCCACAATTTAAATCATTACATTTTAGGGTGCAGACTGAGGATGGGGTTACGGGTTTTGGGTAAGGTTAGGAATAGGCAAATCGTGGTTATGGTTAGGGTAAGTCACCGGGAAAGCAGAATCAGCATTCCTTTTTTGATTCCCGAGGGGAAATTGTTTATGTTGCAGTGCTCCTTACAAGGATCGAATTGGAATAAAATTAGAATGAAAGAACAGACAAGAAAATATATGTATAAAAAACAAATATTTATATTTAGAATATTTTGTTTTTTATACTTGCTTTTGTAATGTAATGTAATGTAATGAGAGAGAGAGAGAGAGAGAGAGAGAGAGAGAGAGAGAGAGAGAGAGAGAGAGAGAGAGAGAGAGAGAGAGAGAGAGAGAGAGAGAGAGAGAGAGAGAGAGAGAGAGAGAGAGAGAGAGAGAGAGAGACTATATTTTCAGTGACAGTAAGTCCTGCTAAGTCTAAATCAGAAGTCAGAATCTGAGGTGTTTTTTTTCTCCTGTCTTGTCTCTCAGTACTGAACAGCCAGCATACCAGCGGTACCACACCCTTGCTCAGACAGCCCACCCCGGTCTGTCTTTGCCTTACCAGTACAAGATCCTGGCTGAGATGTTCAGGAGTATGGATACGGTGGTAGCCATGCTGTACAACCGCTGTGAGACCGCTACCTTCACCAAGATCAAACAGGGAGTTCAGGACATGATGCACAAGTAGGTGGAAGGATGGAGAGATATGGAGGGTGTAGATTTAGATGAGGATGAGTGTTTCTTTCAAGTTGGGGATGTAATGTCCCATCAGTGACTCTTTAATATTATGGGATGGAACCTACAACACTCCATTCATCATCTATGTGCAACTGCTATTGTCATAGGTCTGCTTAAATTCCCCCTCTGTATTTCATCGACACTTTTAACTTTGATTCCCTGAAGGGAAGAGCTGGCCATCAGCCTGCAGAAGTTAATATTTCCTTTTTTATTCTTTATCCACTTTTTAGGCGATTTGAAGAGAGCCACGTGGGTCAGATAAAGACCGCCTTTCCTGAGGCCTACACATTTAGACAGGAAAAGAACATCCCAACTTTCGACAGCAGCATTAAGAAGAGCAGCTACCAGCTCACTGTGCAGCCGTCTTTTCTTTCTGGTTAGAACACCTAACACAACCTAACACACACACACATACATATATATATATATATATATATATATATATATATGAGAGAGAGAGGCATGATTAATCTCATAAATCTCATAGTTAACTCGCGATTAATCGCACATTTTTATCTATTCTAAATGTCACTTGAATTATCATTTTAATACTGTTATCAACATGGAAAAGTAGATAGGCTTGCTTTGTGCAAATGTTTTTTTAATTGAAAACAACGTGTAGTGTTTTATTTCACACTAACATTCTCACTTTGAGCAGTCATTCACATTTGAATGAATCGAATCTCACACAATTTAACACTGTCAATACATACAAAATAAAGTTACAAAGTGCACATCATTGTAAACTAGGACTCAGCCTATAGTGCAGTTAAACCATAGCTTAAACTTTCCTTTCTTAAGTTTCCTTTGAACATAATAGCATCCATATGCCTCTGTCGAAAACCATCCATTGTCGCCTGGTTTTGAAAAGGAGGCGGTGGAGAATTCACTAATTCATCAACTCTGACATTCATGAGATTAATCACGATTAAATATTTTAATTGATTGATACCACTAATACATACATACATACATACATACATACATACAGATAACTATAACTAAATCCTGAGCATAGTCCGGCAGATGTTGAAGGACCTCAGTCATCTCAGAAAATAGAGACGACTCTGGCCCTTCCTGTAGAGAGCGTCAATGTTCTTTGCCCAGTCTATTGTCTGTGGTCAGTTTATTGTCAGTATGTACCCCCAGGTACTTGTAATCCTCCACAATGTCCACACCGACCTCCTGGATGGAAACAGGGGTCACCTTACTAATACATCCAACTATCGCAGAGTCATCAGAAAACTTCTGAGGATGGCAGGTGGCAGGTGAAGTCTGTGGTGTAGAGGGTGAAGAGGAAGGGAGAGAGAACAGTCCCCTGCGGGGCCCCAGTGTTGCTGACCACTCTGTCTGGCACGCAGGCACATGTACTGTGGTCTGCCAGTCAGCTGGTCCACAATCCAGGGCACTAGGGGGGCGTCCACCTGCATTGCTGTCAGCTTGTCACCCAGTAGAGCTGGACGAATGGTATTGAATGCATTGGAGAAGTCAAAAAGCATAACCCTCACAGTGCTCACTGGCTTGTCCAGGTGGGCGTAGACACGGTTGAGCAGGTAGATGATGGCATCCTCAACTCCAAGTCGGGGCTGATAGGTGAACTGGAGGGGGTCCAAGAGTGGCTCGACCATGGGCCAGAGCTGCTCCAGGACAAGTCTCTCCAGGGTCTTCATGATGTGGGAGGTCAGTGCCACAGGTCTTTAGTCCTTGGAGGCCCCAGGCCATGGCATCTTTGGCACAGAATCGAGCCAGGACATCTTCCACAGCATGGGGACCTTCTGGAGACATAGGCTCATGTTGAAGACATGGTGAAAAACTCCACACAGCTGGGGGGCACAGGCTTTGAGTGGAGTCTCATCAGCTGTCTTCTCAGCTGCTCAGCTGTGAAGCACACTGTGTAGGTGACAGGTGGGAGAGAGGTGTAGTCCTCAGGTTGCAGAGTAAATGGGGTATATGAACTGTAGATCTAATTGCATGTTTTTCTCATGATAATGTGTCCTCTTACCTTCATGTATTTTGTTCATGCATGCGTGTGTTTTGTCCTCCTCAGACCAGAATGAAGCCCGCCCTCTCTTGTCAGCCTCTTGTCTCCTGGAGAGGAGACGCATCTTCCACCTGAACCTGGTCTTGATTGTCAAACAGTACCACAAGGTCAGTGGTTGCTCCAGTATAGCTTCTCTTTAGGTTTCATATGGTGAGTTACAATTAGCCTCGCGCAGCAAATGGGAAGCAGGTGTAAACAAGGCATTATCCCAAGTTTTTAAGTAAACCATTTGTGGAATGAGCTGAGACTGGCATTTCCATTGACACACGGGAAATCATTTTGGTGACTGATGGGTTTCTTTGTGTCGACTACTTTTCACGCCACCTCTCTGTCTGCAGGATTTTCTGTCCTCGTTGGTTCCTCCATTGTCTGTTGCAGAAGACAAACTGACCCGCTGGCACCCTCGCTTTAATGTGGACTCTGTGCCAGCCATCCAAGCTAGTTCACTGCCTCAGCCTCCTCACACTGAGAAACTGGCCACAGCTCAGGAGGTGCTAGACAAGGCCCGCTTGCTCATCACACCCAAGGTACTGTATCAATTTTAAAGTGGTCACTTGGTAGCTGTTTTAAATTCTAATTTCTCTCTCTATCTTGCTTTCCTGAAATTTATATATATGTATGTTAGTTAAATGCATGCATAATGAAAGTCATGCTTCATTTAATAATGTCAGTTTATTCATGAACAGTATTTATTCGGTGTATTAATCCAGTTTACCTAGAACTGTTTTGTGGAAGTCAAATGATATTCTTTTGTCCTGCGTTCAGATGGAGAAGGCTCTGGTCTGTATGGCTCTAAAGTCTGAAGATGAAGTTGCAGAGAGTAAAGAACTGACATCTCCACAGAACTCAACAGTCCCCCAAATCTCGACTGCTCCACTCCCAACTGCCCTGAAAGGAGTGTCCCAGTCCCTGCTGGACAGGGTAGGTTGGGGGAACTTGACTGTGCTTTATAGGTATATAGGCATGGTTGAACTATCCATTGCCCCATCAGAAAAAACGTGATTCATCATGTTGTTTTGGGTGGTTTGTTGGTGTTTCAGATTCGGGCAAAGGAGGCCCAGAAGCTCCAGACGGCCATGACTCGAAACCCCACCCAGGAGGAGCGCCTGCTGATAATGTCACGGCTCCCTGAGTTGGCCAGGATTCTCCGGAACGTTTTTATTGCAGAAAAGAAAACTACTTTAATAATGGAAGTGGCCTGTAACAGGATGGTGTCCAGTTACAGATCTGCTCTCAGCACAGGTTTGTTCAAACACCAAGAGATAAATGCAGAACTGGATGAAAATTTTGTAGCTTATTGAAGACATGACGGCAATCTCAATACAATGTTTTCTGAACTATTTTTAACCAGGAGACATCTAGTTAGTCAAGTAGAAAAGGCAGAGGTACATATCATTTGACTGTTGCTTTCGTAATTATTTTGTATTTGTAAACTTGTTGCTGTCTTCTAATGCCTCATTTCCAATGCATGGTATGGGTCAGCTCCAAGCTGAATTGATGCTAAAGGTGGAGCAAAAGTGAAAATGCTGCAGACCACTGATTGGTCAGAGAGAATAGTCATGAACGCGACACAGTAACCAGTCAGATGATGTAGGATTTCCCAAACTCTCCTGTTTTGTTCTTTCTTTCTTTTGTCTTGCTGCTTTCAGCCTTTGTCTATTTGCAGTGGGAAACTAAATTGAGAAAAGTACCTGGTACCAAAAGTGAGTTGAGCTGAGCTTTACCATGCAGTGGAAACAAAGCTTAATAATATTCAGTGAAGAGCTGTTATGTGATTGGTTGTTCCCCTTCTCTAATGAACAGGTGAAATGGAGAAACATATCTGTCTGCTGGCAGAGGTGACTGCTGATTGGCTGACTATTCATCCAATCAGGAAGGACTTGTACCTTAAGTTGAACAAGAACATGGAGCTCAACATTGTTCTGGACAAACTGAGCAACAGACTGAAAGAGGAGGAGAGAATCTGAGAGACATTAATGACTGAGTGATTTGGCCTTTCACAGTGAACCACTTACTTTTCTTAGGCCCCTGCTGTATGAGCTGCCAGCAGACTTACGGCAAGTTGCTAAGAAGTACCATATTTTTTCAGTGAGTTTATTGGTTTGTGCCCTGTGCTTCAAGCTGTGAATGCAGAAATAATCCCAGATTGATCTAGGCACAGCTCCAAGACACTGGTATCAAATCCTGGGGTCATGATTCTAACCAGACCTAGTCTTGGTTCTCTCCTGTGTTGTATACAGGTTCTTTTAACCACATTTCTGTTACAGTAATGTGCTTCTTTTTTTGTCCATGAAAGTGTAACACTGGTGTGTACATGTCTGCCTCCAGTCTTTTTATGGGTCAGTTTTTTTTTACAGTGTAGAATTAATGTTTATACTTTTAAAGGCCACTGTTTAAGAAATACAACCATTCGTCAGAGCCCCACTGCCTCATTTTTTTCTGTGAATACAATTTATTAAATATAATGATCTGTATAGCATTGATTATGTTAAAGTGATGGGAAGTTATTTCTGTCAAGATTATACAAGAGAAAAGGAAGGTGTGGAGAAGTGGTAGTAAGGAAAAAATGGGGGCATCTTGTCATGTAGAAAGTAAGCATTTCATTTGTTTTTTCAGTTTTTTAGGTTTCTGTCTCCACTATAATGGTGGACTGAATTGAATTTGGGGTTCTACCATTTTAAAAAAAAAAAAGTAGTCCAATTCCATTTTTAAGATAAATGAAAGTGCATGTGGGTTTGGTATTCTACCCAGGGTTTCTAACTGCAATACTTGCGAGTTTTGTGGAAAGTATTTGGGTATGTAAAACTGCCAAATAGCCACAGTGGGCATTGAACTTCGTTTACCTTTTCTTTAATCAGATTACTTACATTTCTAACTACACACTAGAGAGCTTATAAAGCCACAAAAAAGCCATTACAAGCTGTGATACATGGCATTTGGGGTGTTACTAAGTACTGGTCATGCAGCATGCCCAAACCTTTGCTTCAGGCCCTTTTCCATTTTTGTAATTTTAAAAGATGGAAATAAAAACTGATCTCACTTGAAATATCAAAGAAATGTGTTACTTGTACATTTACCTATGTTGAGTGGAAATGGGGCCATCATTACTTGCTTAGCTATTCACAGAAACAGAAATTTTTACAAGGCTGACCATACTTTTCCATGTCACTGAAGGCTGAGGCCAAAACGAATCAGGTGCCTGTAGTTTCTTGACACCCTCTCCAACTCTGCCTGGCTCCTGAGCCAGGAAGCCAGAAGGCAGAGAGAGATGTCGCAAAACTTTTGAATTGCTGGATTTACAAATCTAGGGGGAAGCAAAACACAAAAAATGTCAATTTTTTTTGTAGCATTTGAGTGAAGACTAATGGAGATATAGATGTTAACTGATTTCACATATTTTGTATATATTGCATGTGCATAGAGTGATGGACTTCTGAAATGACAGTAGGTTGCAATGACGCAAATCTTTGTCACAGTTCAGTGAATGTACTGAAAAAAAAAATCGATTCTGTAGGACATACAGATTCAGTATTTTGAAATTTGGAAAGTGAAATGTCTAGAAATTCAGCTTTGTAATAAGACACACCCACTTTAATTAATCATTATTAATTTTTATAGTGGTCACAGGTCAACTACTAACAAATAATTACCAAATAATTTTTTAAATAGAATAATCCTCATGAATTAACACATTAGTGTTAACAAAAAACAAACAAGCATTTAGCAGTTATTTTAGTTATTTATTTGGCCTTCTACTGAACATTAATTTGGCTTTTTACTGTGTTGAAAGATCTTACTATTTTAGCAACCTCCTTAATGCTATAAAGTAGTCAATGATAGTGGAATCATATCAAGAGTCTCCCCTAATGGGAGAGGAAGTCATGTCTGGATACCTCATATGTACATCCATCAAATACACAATTCACAGAATTTGAATTATACAAAAGAAAAATGCACAATTTTCATGAAATAAAGTTTCATAACATTAGGCTACAATTGACAGTTTTATTAAAAATACATTCATGTATTCATGAGTTTTGTTGTTTATTAGCCAGCATAAGGTGCTATAGTTGGTTAGACGTTAGAGGCCTCAAGTCTCAGAAACACATTTCTATGCTTTCAACTGATACACCTCTTGCAGGAGTGCAAGCTATTTCATATACAGATATTTTTTTACATTTGGTCATTCAGTCTGCAACAGATAAAATGTTAAGCATTTCTATATCATAATATCACTCCATCCATCTTCTATACCTGCTTCTTCCTGCACACATAGATTCATGGACTGATCCCAGCATGCATTAGGTGAAACAAACAGAAGATTCTCAACATTTCGAGACATTCAAGAATCCTTCAGGAAGCGTGGACACCAAGTCTCATCCCTTCCAAGAAGTTCCTGTCTTCCTGTCATAAGCTCAAAGCATGCTTTGTAAGGCTCCAACCCTTGCAGCGAGAGTGTGAACAGATTTCTCTGTGAATTACAAAACATTTTATGTTTTAGCAATAACTGAAAATCTAAACATGACAGAAATGAAAAACTATCAAACCAACAAATGTTTGTGTGAGCTGAAGGTTTCTTTTTTTTCCCACAATGATGACCTGGGGATGCACCTGACCGGAAGCAAGTCAAACATTGGTTTTACAACTAGTGTGGCAGCTACAACGGTCCTCAGTATTGAACCAGAGAGAACACAGTGTGTGGTTTCAGTTTCTCAATGCCATTCAGTTCTTTGAGCTCGATGACCACCATGCAGCCCAGAATCTCAGCCTGCTGTTTCTTCATCAACTCACAGGCTGCATACAATGTCCCTGCAAAACACACACACACACAATTTATCGATATATACAAGCAATTTTGAAGTTGACATAATTGTGAGTTTAAATGAAAAATGTCAATGACAAATGTCCATGTGCATTATTATTAACCCCCAACCCTCAGTAATTGGTAGAGCATCGTTTTGCCTTGAATCTTGAAAAAGCAATTTCAATAAGTGCAGACAAGGTTCTTGAATCTTTGCTGATTCTTCTTGTCCAAAAGTTTCCAGTTCATTAAGGTTTGATACCTTCTATGCTGCAACTGCTTTCTTTAAATCACACCAAAGATATTCTGTGGGTTTAAACCCAACTTTGGATCATACAGACTAGCAGTAGGTTTTTAAAATCAGCAATATATTTTATAGGGGTTAAATAATTGTGACATGACAGTATTAACAAAATATCCATCCATCCATCCATCCATCCATCCATCCATCGTCTATACCTGACTATCCCTTTTTGGGGTTGCGGGGGGGCTGGAGCCTATCCCAGCTGTCAGCGGGCGAGGGGCGAGGGGCGACCTGAACTGGTCGCCAGCCGACCGCAGGGCAACATACACATACAACCATTCACGCTCACACTCACACCTAAGGACAATTTTTAGAGTCACCAATTAACCTAATGAGCATGTTTTTGGTCTGTGGGAGGAAGCCGGAGTGCTGTGAGATGTCTGCCCATTCACCATTGCCCTAAATGTGCAGAGAGCTTTCAAGTGTGGCACCAATATGCATTCCCGTGCTATGCAACCACAAAGCGCCCCTTCAGTCTCTTGTAGTTTCCTTGATTGTGGCGCGGCTACTCTCTCATTCGAGAACGGAGACTTCGTGAAGGTACATGACACTAATATGAAATTAGTCAAGGAAGGGCTGATCTCTGTGTTGTTAGTTATCAAACCCTACTGTGAGTGTTCCAACTTTTCAAATTTTTCTGTCCTCCTTGTTAGTTTGATGTCAAGCAGACATTACATGGTGTCAGAAATAGTGCAGATAACCAGGACGGATCCAGATGTTGAAGTTTATCCTCCACAGGAGTTTAAGTTTGCCAGCCCAGGAGAATGGATGGAGTGGAAGCAAAGATTCTCAAAGTTCAGAATAGGCAACAAGATAAACAGAGAGGACAGGGAAGTCCAGGTCTGTTTGCTCATTTATGCCATGGATAGTGAAGCTGAAAGACACTGAAGAACATAAGAAAGACTACAACACTGTTAAAGAAATTAAAAATTGGGCATGTGTGTTGTTCCAAAATACTAGGCGAAACTATGGAGAGTCAGGGACAGTTTCAATTTATGGGGGAAATCAGTGAGGCAGCAAGCCCGGATAAGTGGATTGTTAATCTTCACATTAGAAATGCACCCCTAACCTTTAAGATAGACACAAGGACAGATGTGAAAGTCACAAGTGGAAAGACATTCCTGACACTCCCAAAAGCGTGTAAGTGTCCTGCAAACACACCTTTTCTTGGCCCAGGGGACATGTTCAGATGTATAGACTGTGTCAGAGCTAATACTGTCAACAGAAGCAAAGAACTGACATTTCCTGTGTATGTGATTAAAGGAAACAGTTTAAGTTTGCTCAGTCGCACAGAAGCAGTTAAGATGGGTCTAGTGAGAGAGTGGAGCAAGTAAGCACTGTGTTCTTAACAGTGGCCTGCTAAATATGGAACCTGTTAATTTCATTCTCAAGCAAGACGCTCAGCCATATGCAGTACTGCTAGATGCGTACCACTGCCACTTATGCCTAAAGATAGAGCTGCAGCAGTTGGAAAAGGAAGGCACCTTTGAGAAGATGATACAGCCTACAGAGTGGTGTGCCACTACAGTCCTGGACTTAAAGCTTAACAGAGAAACAAAATCGTGACACTGGGAAAGTATGTGGTACCCACTATAAAGAGACAATAGAAAACTTTGATATACGTTTCATTTATACTGTTTTTATTCCTACTTATTAGATCTTCTTCACTTCATTGTATTGTTTCCTCTGTGCTCTTGTCCCTCGGCTTTTTTCTCATTTTATCTGCCTCATCTGGTTTCATTTTTTCTTTTGTAAAACAATTTGTAATGTTGGTTAGAAAAGTGATATACAAAGAAAAGTTATGATTGTCACTACTACTGCAGTGAGTAGCCTAGTTTGAACATAATTTCTAACTTGAAGTTTGCATGCTACATTCATTTTAAAGGTTGCACCAGCTGGAACACTTTCAGTGTATATGTTACGTTGCAACTTAAATTTCATACCTGACCCTTAACAGGTGTAAGATCCTCTATAAAATAGTTAGCATGGAGCATCATTTTGAAAAGTGAGATAACTTAAGTTGATGAGGAGGTGCAAATTATACCTGCTGTTTTGTGTCAGCAATACGTTCTCTATGACAGTACATAAACTACTCTTGTAACAGCACACAAACTAATGTCAACATAGCATTACACTATGTTATGTGCTTGCAAAGCTGGTAACTTGACTGAACTGGACATTAGACACCAACGTTGGCAAGCAAATATAAAGGGTAACATAACTTTGTAACTAACAACTACGAATCTATAAGTTTGCCAGTGCATTATTATTATTGCAGCTATATGTGTTACAATATGTGTTACAGTTTCATCTGCCCAATAACACGGTACCTTTATATTTCCCTATGTTGATAGTTTGATAGTATAATATTCAGAATTATGTTTTCATCAGTGTATGATCACCTGAAAATAAGAATTGTCATGTTTGCAATACCACAGAATGAGGCTTATATATCTACAGTTCATTTATCCAATATTGATTGTCCTGATGATCGCCATGGTTTAAACAAAGAAAGAAAGAAATTCCAACATCTTGCCTTGAAATCATGTTAAACATTCAGTGTTGGGAAAGTTCACTTTCTACATGAACTAGTTCAAAGTTCAGTTCACAAATTTCAAAATGAACTAGTTCAGTTCATAGTTCATAATGCAGAAAAACTAGTCCATGCATTCGTAACTTCCAGGCTGGATTATTGCAATTCTTTACTATCAGGCTGCCCAAATTCGTTGCTGAATATTCTCCAGTTGCTCCAGAACGCTGCAGCACGTGTTCTGACAAAAACCAGGAAGCGAGATCATATTTCTCCAATACTCGCCACTTTGCACTGGCTCCCTGTAAAGTTTAGAATAGAGTTTAAAATTCTCCTCCTTACTTACAAAGCCATAAATGGCCAGGCACCTTCTTATCTTAAAGAGCTCATAGTACCTTATTGCCCTACTCGAACACTGCGTTCCCAGAATGCAGGTCTACTTATGGTTCCTAAAGTCTCAAAAAGCAGAACAGGAGTCAGAGCATTTAGCTATCAAGCTCCTCTCCTGTGGAACCATCTTCTAGTCTTTGTCCGGGAGGCAGACACTGTTTCTACATTTAAGAGTAGGCTTAAAACTTTCCTTTTTGATAAAGCTTATAGTTAGGGCTGGCTCAGGCTTGTCCTGGACCAGCCCCTAGTTATGCTGCTATAGGATTAGACTGTCGGGGGACATCCAAAGATACACCGAGTTCCTCTGTCCTTCTGTCCCTCTCCATCTGCACGCTTTCATGTCTTACCACGGCGTGTTACTAACTTAGCTCCTTCCCCGGAGTCTCTGTGCTTTGTCGTCTTGCAGGTTCCCATGGACAGTGGCTGAATCTGGATTGTGGATTTCAGCTGCATCTCCTGCCTTGGCCCTGCCTGACATCCACTGCAACTGCTACTGCTGTTATTACATCCACTGTCACTGTTACTGTGACTGCATGTCTGTCTCTCTGTCTCTGTCTCTGTCTCTCTCTCTCTCTCTCTGACTGCATTTCTGTCTGTCTGTCTGTCTGTCTGTCTGTCTGTCTGTCTGTCTGTCTGTCTGTCTGTCTGTCTGTCTGTCTGTCCCTCCCTCTCTTGCTCTTCCTCTCTCACCCAACCGGTCGAGGCAGATGGCCGCCCACCCAGAGTCTGGTTCTGCTCAAGGTTTCTGCCTGTTAAAAGGAAGTTTTTCCTCGCCACTGTCGCCAAGTGCTTGCTCATGGGGGAATTGTTGGTTTCTTTGTAGATAAAAGAGCTTGGTCTGTAACAGCTCTATATGGAAAGTGTCCTGAGACAACTTCTGTTGGGATTTGGCGCTATACAAATAAAATTGAATTGAATTGAATAATTACAAATTTTGAACAAAGTTCACCATTCAAAAAATGAACTAGTTCAGTTTTTTTTCCCATATGTTGCTGCGAGCTATTATTTTTCAAAATTATTCCCACAGCCCATATAGAACCACAGACAGCAATTATTTTATCAGTTTTAACACTGTAACTATGCATCAGAACATACCTTGAAAGGCTAGCTGGGTGCTTCAGTTCAACGTGCCGTTTGCTGTGGATGTGACTGAAGTGTAGATTTTATTTTTGAAAGCCGGCAGGCAAAGTTTGCACAGAAATGTAAGATTTTTTTCCCATCCTCACCGACCTTGTCATAAAACTTGTTTAAATGATCATACGACGCCTCCTTGCTGCTTTGTTGCCTACATGCCGCTTTTTGTTTTGATGACGCATGCGGCGGTGTGACACTGGTGGCTGGTGTTGCCAGATTGGGTGTTTTTTCCGCTACATA
Source organism: Chaetodon trifascialis (assembly GCF_039877785.1). Taxonomy (NCBI): domain Eukaryota; kingdom Metazoa; phylum Chordata; class Actinopteri; order Chaetodontiformes; family Chaetodontidae; genus Chaetodon; species Chaetodon trifascialis. Next base: position 1,007,179 of record NC_092068.1, read on the forward strand.
TAAAGGCCTGTTTACGGTGTGTTTTAGCCGGGTTTTCGCCTGGAAGGCTGTAAATTTGGCACCCTATTGAACGAAGTTAAACTGAGGGAGCGTGCCCTTCACAGACACCGTAATGAATGAGTTCACAGTAACGTTCATCAGGCAGTAATACAGTACATTCAGTTCATGTTCGCCCAAAATATGAAGGAGTTCATGATCTGTCGTTAAATGAACGCGTTCAGGCACAACACTGTAAATATTGCACATTAAGGTACCATAAACACTCCAAATGACGATGAGCGACACCTAACACGTACTTCATCATAATATTAGTTAATTAGATAAAAGATTATCCATATATTATTGACTATAACCCCAATTAATATGAATAAACTGCTACTTACATTGAAGGCTAATCAAAGCATGACTTCCACTGTCTAACAGTAAGAGTGGTGGGACAGCCCAGGGTGTGGCGCCAAAAAGTTTCCCTTATTTTCAGATTCCAATGCTGACAGGTATGGTAACCGGCATAGTGGGCACAGGTAAAAGAACGTGTTCCTCAGAAGATGACACCTCTTATGACACAACACATGCATACACATTCTCTATAGCCTGTTCATTGCAATGCTTTCTGAAACAGCCAACTCTGCAACGGAATTCCAGCATACAGCCATGTGAACAATAGTTTACTGAAATAAAAACAGTCCCATTAACGTGAGGTATTACAGAAACCCTATTTTCCCATTTAGATAATTCAAGTGTCATCTAAATCAAATATCCTCATTTCAAAATACACCGATCAAAAAAACACACAAGGAAAGCTGACCAGTATCTGCTCCTTTGTGTAAGGAACAGGAGGAGCACCGCCAGAACCCTACAAAATGACCTCCAGCGGGCATATCCTTGGAGGGTCGCACACACCTCCATGTCACAGTCAATGGTACCCTGACTGCTGTTAGGTACCAGGATGAAATCCTCAGCAATTGTCAGACCTTACATTAGGGCAGTGGGCCCTGGGTTTGATCAGAGACTTAATCTAGAGGTTGAACTGAAACTGTGGCAAAAGAAGTGACTTCACAAATGAATACTATCCAGTGTCATAGGGGTGTCCAAGCAAAGGCCAGAACTCTTTGGTTCAGATATTAGTATCCTGTTCAGTTTCTGCATGGCATAACACTCTAGAAAGGTTATATTGTGATGTCTGGTCACTGCTATTGTAGCCTGTTTCTGATTTTCAGCTGCTTTTGTTCTTACTTTGAACAACATTGATGATTGACGTCATCAGTTCGCGACGTAGGCAGCAGCTCTGTGAAGGACGCCAGTGGGAAGTTTTTTACGTAAAAAAAAAAAAAAAAAAAAAAAAAAAAGGAGTTTGAATGAAATAAGTCAAACATAAAGCATTAACAGCGCTGTACCAACGTTACCGGCACCACACTCTAAAGACAGAAACTCACCTCCCTGTGGTGGTACTGTTTTTCGACCTGCCTGAGCCTATAGTGGCCTCAGGTATGATGGCGGTGTGCGAGTCCTGCCTCCCCACCCTCTCAAAACTGAGGGAGAGCATCTCCGGTCTGCGGGCCGATCTCAAAGAGAAAGATAAAATCCTCCTGGATTTCTCCACTGTCGCCACGACGCAGGCGAAACATATCGCCTACCTGAGGCGATCCGGCGCTGGTGACCGGAACATGGCGGCCACAAACAACACCACCCTGCCGTGGACGGGCTCGATCACTACCGGTACTCCGGCACCAGCACAGGCCGAGTCCCGCTGGCACCGACAGGGAGCCAAGCTTAAAACATCGGCACCTTCCACTTCTTGCCCTCGCCCCGATGAGTCGCACTGCTTCACCGGGGAGGACGGGGTGAAGGGCCCGGTGAGCTCAACCCCACTAAGGCCGAGGGAGCCCTGGTCGGTGGTGCACCGGGGCGCTGGAGCTCGGCCATCTCCTTCTCCACCGCCTCCGGATCTGCCACTGGACAACAGGTTCGACATCCTAAGCCTGCAGGATTTCCCTCCCGTCGGTGCCTGGCCCAGCTCGCCTCCAGGACCTGTCCACCCAACTGGCCGTGGCTCTCACCAGCCCAAGACCCGGGATCCGCCAGTCCAACATGGCCGCTCCCCTCCGGCTCGGCCCGGAGCACCCGCGTCGCGACGCCAGCAGGTTCCACCTCGCCACCGACGCACCCCCAGGGAGCCAGTGGGGCAGCGCACCTTCCCCTCGGTGCTGGTGGTGGGGACCTCCATGGTCAGGCACGTGGCGGTGCTCGGCGGCCGGACCTTCTGCCACCCTGGAGCCCGCGTCACGGAGGTTGCATCCGCCGCTCTCCAACTGTGTGCGGAACACAGCCCAGCCTCCACAGTGGTCTTGGAAGCAGGCATCAACGACCTTAGAAACCAACAGTCGGAGGTCCTAAAAAAGGATTTCATGTCGCTGATCGACCGCCTGCTGGACACTGGGAAGCGACTAATTATCTCCGGCCCGTTTCCCCCACCACGTTATGGTGACGTCATCACCAGCCGGCTTCGCCAGCTGCACCTGTGGCTGAAGGGTTACTGCCTGACGAGAGACATCCCATATGTGGACAATTTTATAGCGTTTTTAAACAGGCCTTGCCTTTTTAAACGGGACAACCTACACCCCAACCAGGAGGGCTCACGGCTTTTATCAGTCAACATTGACCTCACTGTCCGGTCCTGCACTTCAGCCACCTCCTGACTAACTGGTATGACTCATGCACACAAGCAATCTGCTCCACACTCACCCTCACCCACTACATGTTTCACCCACACCATGCACACCTTCCCGGCAGTAACCCCCTCTTCTCCACCGAAACCTCAGGACATTCACATTATTACATCAATCACTTCACACAGACATTCAAAGCCCAGGACTGCTTTTAGACCCAGCACTGTTTTTAACATTCCTTTAAAACACCATGATGAGTGCACATTCAGCACAGCTATCAAATTGGCTGTGCTGAATGTGCGCTCTCTTTTAAACAAATCTTTTATCATAAATGACTTAATTTTAGACAAAAACCTAGATGGTATTCTCCTTACAGAGACATGGCTCGGCACTGATGCACCTGTTGTTCTCACTGAGGCTTCCCCACCAAGTTTTAACTTTTTATTCTCTACTAGGGGTGGCAAAAAGGGAGGCGGCACTGCATCTATCACTAGAACTTCAATGTCTGCAAATGCAGTTCCTTTTAACAGTTTTACATCATTTGAGCACCATGCCTTTGTTTTTAGCCGTCCTCCTATTCTTTGCATAACGGTCTACAGACCACCCCAGTATTCATCCTCTTTTATCAGTGAATTCTCTGAGTTCTTATCAATCATTCATACCACCTACAACAGGATTTTAATAGCTGGTGATTTTAATCTACACATTGACAACAACTCGGACCCAGTATCCAGAGAATTTTTAAACCTCTTAAACTGTATGGATTTTAAACAGCACGTTACACAGCCGACCCACAACAGGGGGCACACCCTGGACCTGATCATAACTTATGGCCTGTCTGTGGGGGTGTCCTCTGTTGTGGATCTGGCTGTGTCCGATCACTCGTGTGTTTTGTTTTTTTTTGTTTTTTAACATCGCCAGTTTTATTCAGCGGGAGGCACCAGTGAGAACAGTGAGGAAACGCTACCTAACTCCTGAAGTGGCTGCAAATTTTATCCAGATTTTACAGAGCACTCCTGCAGAGATTTTACCAGCACCCTGTGATTTTATCGTTGACAATTTTAACAGTAATCTGAAGTCAACGCTGGACTCAGTGGCTCCGCTCTTAACAAAAACAATTAAGAAAAAACCTACACCTCCGTGGATAAATGAAGATATTAGGCATCTGAAAAGAAACTGCAGGAGTGCTGAGAGGAAATGGAGAAAATCAAAGCTGACAGTCCACCATGAAATTTTTCGTCATCACCTCAAAACTTACAATAACACCATTAAACAGGCAAGAATTTCTCACTTCAAAAAACTAATCTCTGACCATAAAAATAATCCCAAATTTCTCTTCTCCACAATTGATCTTTTAATAAACAGTAATTTTAACAGATCTCATAAGACAATAACAAATACCTTGTGTGAAGACTTTGCAGACCACTTCAGGTGCAAAATTGATAACATCAGATCCAGTCTTTTATCGCAACAGGTTTTAACTACCAATATGTCTGGATCACAGGTTTTACCTGAGGAAACACTGGAGAGTTTTGCCCTGGTTGATGCAAGGACACTTGGTCGAGTTTTCTCCCAGGTAAACCCCACAACCTGCCTTTTAGACCCAATTCCCACACCGTTTTTTACAACGCTCTATGGGTCCTTTGAGGAACAGCTGTTATACATGGTGAATTGCTCTCTTCAGACGGGTGTCTTCCCCGCCTCCTTTAAAACAGCAGTGGTGAAGCCCCTTCTGAAGAAGAGCAATTTAGATCCCAATATTCTTAATAACTATCGACCTGTATCCAACTTACCTTTTTTTAAGTAAAATTTTAGAAAAACTGGTTTTTAACCAAGTAAATGATTTTTTAAACAAAAAGAACATCTTAGAAAGGTATCAGTCTGGTTTTCGGATGAACCACAGTACCGAGACAGCCCTATTAAAGATTTTAAATGATATCAGGTGCAACTTAGATAAACACAAGCTCACAGTCTTGGTACTACTGGATCTAACTGCCGCCTTCGATACAGTAGACCATCACATTTTATTGAACAGACTGAGGCACCTGGTCGGCCTCTCCAGTACTGCTTTTAACTGGTTCGTCTCATACCTCACTGACCGACACTTCTTTGTAAGTTGGGATGCATGTTCCTCAGGTACCCATGAGATCAAGTGTGGGGTTCCCCAGGGGTCAATTTTAGGTCCAACTCTTTTTAATCTGTACATGCTACCCCTCGGGGACGTCATCAGGAGGCATGGCATCAGCTTCCATAGTTATGCTGATGATACGCAACTGTACATTGCCGTGTCTCCTGATGACACAGGGCCTATTGATGCCCTTTTTAACTGTATTTTAGACATCAAGTCATGGATGGCAGAAAATTTCCTTCAGCCCAATCAGGACAAAACAGAGGTCTTAGTCATTGGTCCTGAAGGCCAGAGAGAGAAACTTTTACCAAAACTAAAAGATCTTAAACCGACACATTCTGTAAAAAATCTGGGCGTGATTTTTGACTCTGAGCTTACTTTTATTCCACACATCAAAAACATAACAAAGATAGGTTTTTACCATCTTAAGAATATAGCCAGAGTCCGCCCGTTTCTCTCTCAGGCCAGCACGGAGGTGCTGATGCATGCTTTTATCTCTTGTCGCTTAGATTATTGTAATGCCCTGCTCTCTGGTCTTCCCAAAAAGAGTACTTCAAATTTTCAACTACTACAGAACTCGGCCGCTCGCGTGCTGATGAGGGCCAGAGGGCGGGAGCACATTACACCAGTTTTAAAATCGCTGCATTGGCTCCCCGTGCGTTTCAGGATAGATTTTAAGGTTCTTTTATTAGTTTTCAAATGTCTTAACGGTCTCGGGCCTTCTTATTTATCTGACCTTCTTTTACCATATCAACCCTCGCGGACCCTGAGGTCCTCCGGCTCCGGCCTCTTAACCATACCAAAAGTAAGAACTAAAACACATGGGGAGGCGGCTTTTAGTCATTATGGCCCCCGACTGTGGAACAGCCTGCCGGAGAACCTCAGGGCCGCAGAGACCGTTGATGTTTTTAAAAAGAGGCTCAAGACTCATTTCTTTAACCAGGCTTTTAATTGATATGTCTGATTTTTCTCATTCCTTTAATCAGGCTTCTTATCTTATCATATTTTAGTTGTATGTTCTTACGACATGACTATTTACTATTTATTTCATTTACTCAGTTTATTACTAGTTTATCTATAGCTTTCATTTATAGTTTATTTACTATTTATTCCTTTTATTCCTTTACTCATCTCATTTCACTCAATGTTCATGTTTTATATATTGTATTATTTTACTCTATCTTATCTACTCTACTTATTATCTTATGAACTTTTCTTCTTTTAAATGTTTATTTATTTATTTATTTTTTCAACTTATTTATTTATTTATTTTTTAATTCCAGTGTTTCCTCGGCGGGTCATCCACACTGAGAGATGTGTCTGATCTGTTGCAGGGGGGGCTGTCCTCGGGCCCTCTTGGCCCGGCTGGTTGGGGGACTCCCTACCTTGGTGTGGGGCCTACCGGTCTGTCGGGCTCGGGTGGGCCCGGGTGCGGGTGCCCCCTGTGCTCACAGTCCCTGATGTCTCTCGGTGTGGACGACCCGAAAGGTGGCCTTTTCCTCAGTCATTAGTGCCGTGCCATGTCTCGTTACCCCTGCCATCGTCTGCAGTAAGAATGTGTGTGTGTGTGTGTGTGTGTGTGTGTGTGTGTGTGTGTGTGTGTGTGTGTGTATGTATGTATGTGCGTGTATGTGCGCATGTGTGCGTGTGTGTATGCATATAGTTGAGGGTGGGTGCTTGTACATACGGAGGGTGGGAGGGATGGGTTTTTATTGTTGCTTTATTTTGATTTCTATTGTTTTTAAATCCTGTGAAGCACTTTGTGTTACATTTTATTATGTATGAAAAGTGCGATATAATTTAAGTTTGATTTGATTTGATTTGAACAACAGATTTTCGTATCATGGTCTATGACACAGTTGGTTCCCCATTCATTTATATTTGGAATAGAGGGAGACACATTTGTTTCTGGTAGCGACCTGACCAGCTCTCTAATACCCAGCCCATTTGAGAGAGGGGTTGGGACTGACCTCTCATTCATGAAATGTTGATTGGTTATATTCTTGTTTTATAACTGATGCTGAAATAATACATATATAGCAAAAAGGAGAGATGCTGTTCAACTTTAGTGAGTGCAAGGACAGCAACAAGGGTTTAGTGACAGTAATATGTTTGATAAAACACTGCACAATACAATAACAACTTAATGAATTGTTGTTGTTAGCAAGTTAGCCATGCTAGCTACCCCGGTTTATGTTTCCAACCCTTCTCCAGCTGTTTTGTCCAACCATGCTTTTAGCCACACCATATGAGGAAATTTTGCCTGTCATATTCAGGTCTGATTCCCTGTTGCTTCTGCTTCACATTAAAAGCATTCCATTTGTGCATTTTTTGTGAAGCTTTTATTGTAAAGTAAACTTTGGTGTTCACCTCAACAACAAACTGGACTGGACAAATAATACAGATGCCCTGCACAGGAGGGGCCAAAGTCGTCTGCACCTGCTAAGAAGACTGAGGTCCTTTGGAATATGTCGGACACTGTTAAAAACTTTTTATGACTCTGTGGTGGCATCTGCTATTTTCTATGCAGTGGTCTGCTGGGGCTGTGGAAGCTCTGAGAGGGACAGGAAAAGACTTAAACTGGTCGGGAGAGCTGGCTCTGTCCTGGACTGCCCTCTGGACACCATCAAGGCGGTGGATGAGAGGACGATGTTAGACATTGATCTTGGACAACCCATTCCACCCCCTGCATGAGACAGTATGGGGCTTAAGCAGCTCCTTCAGTAACAGACTGCTGCATCCAGTCTGTAAGAAAGAACGCTACCGCAGGTCCTCCATCCCAACAGCTGTCAGAATGTTAACTCCAGCATCATGTAATGTGCTGTGTTGATGCTGTCTTTCTCAATTCTACATCATATAAGGCCACTTTTGTTTTGCACTACTTTTATCAATGCTAATACACGCTCACATTATCTATTTCATCTGGTGCAATTTCTAAGTTGTATATTTCTCTCAACTGTGCAATACTATTTATTATCCATATTGGCAACAGTTTGGCTTTTTTTACACATAATACACAGATCAAGCATAACATTATGTCCACTAACAGATGACATGAATACACTGATTATCTCTTCATCATGGCACCTGTTAGTGGGTGGGATATATTTGGCAGTAAGTGAATATTATGTCCTCAAAGTCGATGTGTTAGAAGCAGGACAATGGGAAAGCATAAGGATTTGAGCAAGTTTGACAAGGGCAAATTGTGATGGCTCAATGACTGGGTCAGAGCATCTCCAAAACTGCAGCTCTTGTGGGGTGTTCCCAGTCTGCAGTGGACAGTATCTATCAAAAGTGGTCCAAGGAAGGAACCATGGTGAACATAGCTCCATGGGGAGCAGAGCTTTCAGCCGCTCTGCTCCCCAACTCTGGAACTCACTGCCACCTGACCTCTGTAACTCTGCCACCCTGCCCATCTTCAAATCCAAACTCAAAACTCATCTATTCAGACTTGCCTACTCTCTATAAACTGCTTCACACGGTCCCCCGTCCCTATTGATTGTATCTTCTTTTTTATCTTGTATTTTATATCATTGTTTGCATATTTTCTGTGCAGCGACCTTGGGTGTCCTGAAAGGCGCTTTCAAATAAAATGTATTATTATTATTATTATTATTATTATTATTATTAACTGGTGACAGGGGCATAGGCAGCCAAGGCTCACTGATGCACAATGGGAGCGAAGCCCAGCCCGTGTGGTCCAATCCAACAGACAAGATACTGTTGCTCAAATTGCCAAAAAAGTTAATGCTGGTTCTGATAGAAAGGTGTCAGAATACATTGTGCATCGCACTTTGTTGTGTATGGGGATGCATAGACGCAGACCAGTAAGTGTGCCCATGCTGACCCCTGTCCACCACAGAAAATGCTAACAATAGGCATGTGAGCATCAGAACTGGACCATGGAGCAATGGTCTGATGAATCTCATTTTCTTTTACATCATGTGGATGACCGCGTGAGTGTGCGTCGCTTACCTGGGGAACACATGGCACCAGGATGCACTATGGAAGGAGGCAAGCCAGCAGAGCCAGTGTAATGCTTTGGCAATGTTCTGCTGGGAAACCTTGGGTCCTGCTATTCATGTGGATGTTACTTTGACACATACCACCTACCTAAGCATTGTTGCAGACCATTTGACAACTCAGAGTTGAGAGGCAGAGCTGCAGTCCTACATGCTTCTCTGCACTTCTATTAGAGCAGTTAGCCACCCAACACTCCATAGAGACTGTGTCTGTCCCCGACCACATAAACTAAGTAAACCAATAGTAAAGAGGAGTTAAACATAAAAATCTAAGAAAAATTAAAACAACTGCTACAATAGTACACTCCTTAACATCAGATCTCTGTCCTGTTTTTGTAAATGAGTTAATATCAGACCATAATATTGATTTATGTTGTCTGACTGAAACCTGGCTGTGTCATAAAGAGTATGTTAGCCTAAATGAGGGTACTCCTCTGAGCTATATTAATACTCACTTTCCTCAGGGCCGTGGCCGAGGAGGTGGAGTTGCAGCCAAGTTTGACTCAAGCCTTTTAATCAACCCTAAACCTAAACTCAACTATAACTCATTTGAAAGCCTTGTTCTTACTCTTTCACATGAAAAATGGAAAACAGTGCAGCCAGTTTTATTCGTTACAGTGTGCTGCTCTCCTGGTCCTCATTCCGAATTAATATCTGAGTTCTCTGAGGTTTTATCAGGTGTAGTCCTTAAAACTGATAAAGAAATTATTGTAGGTTGATACAAGAATCATTCAATTTCAAATGGAATCAAAAAACAATCAAATATTTGGAGTCTACATTACTAAAAGTTTAACTAAACTATATAAGGTGAATTATAATAATGTAAATCGAGATATCCAAAAGGACATAGAAAGATGGTCCACTTTAAAATTAGATTTCAGTTCACGAATTGAGGTAGTCACAATGAATATATTGCCTAGGCTTTTATATCTGTTCCAATCTTTTCCTATAGATGTCCCCCAAACTCAATTTATGAACTGGGAGAGAATAATATCAAGGTTTATTTGGGGAGGAAAAAGCCCCAGAGTAAGGTATGAAACTCTCCAGCTACCAAAAGACAGGGGGGGGTATGGGTCTCCCAAAATTAAAGGAATATTATTATGCAGCCCAATTTAGATACATAGCATGCTGGTGCAAGCTGGATTACGTGGCTAAGTGGAAAGGTATGGAAAAGGAATTTGATGGGTACCCAATTCAGAGTATCATTGGAGATAAAGAAATCTACAAGAAAATACAGGAAAAAATAGACCCAATTACCTCATTCACTTTGGAGTTATGGTTCAAAGTAGTCCAAAAACACAAGATAAAGGATATAAACCAATTAAAATGGGTGGCATTCGATAATAATTTCAAGCCGAACAATGACGGGATTCAAATCATGGGTAAATAAGGGAATTACAGCATGGTGCACTTTAGAGGAGAAAGGGGAGCTGAAGAGTTTCAAAAGTATGAAGGTAAGTATGATTTGGGGAAACAAGATTTTCACAGATATTTACAACTAAGGGACTATTCTAAGAAAAAATCAGAAGGGATCCCTCCATGGAAGTGTGGAGTGTAACTCAACTTCTAATCAAATCATACTCAGGAATTTCATTTAGAATTATATCGGCCTTATACAAAGCATTGATAGCAAATAGAAATACAACAAATTATATAAAAGAAAGATGGTAATCAGACCTCAGTATAGACATTACGGATCAGCAATGACAAGAGATGTGGAAAATACATCAAACATCCACCAGCTCACAGACTTGGAGGGAGTTCTCTTGGAAAAATCTGATACGATTCTTTATCACACCTAAAATCATGAACAAATATTCAAATATCAAGTACAAGAGTTAGAGAGAATGTGGTGAATTAGAAGTAGACCATGGTCATATTTTTTGGAAATGTAATAAAATAGCAAGCTTTTGGGGAATAGTACACAATGTCCTGCAGAAGATACTAAGTTATAATATCCCCATGAACTGTATGACTCTATATATGTGTAACCTTAATGAAGGACGCATACATGTTGGAGATAGATATTTGGTAAAAATATTATTGTTAGTAAGAAAGCTATAACTAGAAACTGGTGTAAGCTAGACCCACCCAACCAGGATCAATGGATGGCAATTGTGGAGGAAATCTGTATAATGGAGAAGATAACATTTCGTATGAGGCTACAAGTGGTGCAGGGAGAACAAAAAATGAGAAAAATGGACTATATACAAGAACTCAAACAACGATAGACACGATGATCTGCAAAATGAGGACTGAAACATTCAAGAAGGTGACTCCCCCTGTTGTCTATGGTTTTTTTGGGGGGGGGTTATTGTCCTTTGTGTCACTGTTGTTCTTTCACTGTTTGTTAAAAGAAATCAACAATAAAAACTAAAGTGAAAAAAAAAAAAAGTAATTATTGTAGGTGACTTTAATGTACATCAGTATTACACTTAGTTGGCTTCATTCAGAATGTACATGAACCTACTCACTGTTTTAACCACACCTTCGACCTTGTTCTGACATGAGGCACTGAAATTGAAGACTTAATAGTCTCCTCACAGAATCCTCTTTTATCAGATTATCATTTAATAACTTTTGAATTCATATTACCAGACTACCCGCCAGTGGGCAAAAATTATTATAGCAGACTCTTGTCTGACAGTACTGTAGCTAAATTTAAGGATATGATCCCATCAGCATTTAATTCAATGCCATGTCTCAATACAACAGAGGATTCCTATGCTAACCTTAGTCCCTCCCAGATTGACTACCTGGTTGATAGTGCTACAGGTTCATTGCGTATGACACTTGACTCTGTTGCCCGCCCCTAAAAAAGAAGATAATAAAACAAAGGAGATTAGCTCCATGGTATACCCCTCAAATCCCCAAATTAAAGCAAGCTTCACAGAAAATAGAAAGGAAATGGTGTTCGACCAATTTAGAAGAATTTCAGTTGGCCTGGCAAGACAGTCTTAAAATATACAGGAAAGTCCTCAGCAGTGCCAGGGCAGCCTATTAATCTGTGCTAATCAGCTCCTGCCGTCAACAGGTACTGTTTTGTCTTCAAAACACAGAAACTGTTATTAAACCTTTCGCAGTTTTAGACTGTTTTTCACCTTCACCAACCAATTTCAACAATTTCATCATCAAAATCATCAACCTGTATTCTAGACCCCATCCCAACTAAGTTGCTTAAAGAAGTTTTACCTTTAATTGGCTCTTCCTTATTAGACATGATCAATCTGTCTTTATCAACAGGCTATGTACCACAGTCCTTTAAAGTAGCTGTGATAAAACCTCTACTTAAAAAGCCTACTCTTTATCAAGGAATTTTAGTCAAGTATCGACCGATATCCAACCTTCTCTTTCTCTCAAAAATTTTTGAGAAAGCAGTGACTAATCTGTGCAATTTTCTACACAACAATAGTTTATTTGAGGATTTCCAGTCAGGATTTAGAGTGCATCATAGCACAGAGACAGCACTGGCTAAAGTTACAAATGACCTTCTAATTGCATCAGATAAAGGACTTGTCTCTGGACTAGGCTTATTCGACCTTAATTCTGCATTCAACGCCATGGACCATGCCATCCTATTGCAGAGACTGGAACACTTCATTGGCATTAAGGGAACTGCGCTTAGCTGGTTTGAATCCTACTTTTCAGATCACTCTCAGTTTGTACACGTTAATGATGACTCCTCTGTGCTCATTGAAGTCAGCTACGGAGTTCCGCAGGGCTCTGTGCTAGGACCAATTCTATTCACCTTGTGGCTGTGGCTCATGAGGCAGAGCGGTCGTCTGCCAATCAGGAGGTCAATGGTTCAATCTCCGGCCAGTCCACATGCCGAAGTATCCTTGGGCAAGATAGTGAACCCCAAAAGTGCCCCAGATGTTGTGCCATTGGTGTGTGAATTCATATGTAAGTCACTTTGGATAAAAGCGTCTACCAAATGACTAATTGTAATATATGCTCCCTTTAGAGAACATTATCAGGAAACACCCAATAAATTTTCATTGCTATGCAGATGATACCAAGCTATATTTATCAATGAAGCCAGAAGAAACCAGTTAAGTAGACTACAAGCGTGTCTTCAGGACATAAAGAACTGGATGACCTGCAATTTTCTGATGCTAAACTCATACAATACTGAAGATATAGTACTAGGCCCTAAACATCTTAGAAACTCACTTTCTGATTACATAGCAGTTATGGATGGCATTGTGCTGGCCTCCAGCACCACTGTAAAGAATCTGGGAGTCATCTTTGATCAGGACATGTCCTTTCACTCCCATGTAAAACAAATTTCAAGGACTGCCGTTTTTCACCTACAAAACATTGCAAAAATCAGGCACATCTTGTCTCAAAATGATGCAGAAAAAGTAGTCCATGCTTTCCTAACTTCCAGGTTGGATTACTGCAATTCCTTACGATCAGGCTGCCCAAATTCGTTGCTGAATATTCTCCAGTTCCTCCAGAACAATGTAGCACGTATTCTGACAAAAACGCGGAGGAGATCATATTCCTCTGATATTAGCCACTCTGCACTGGCTCCCTGTAAAATTTAGAATATAATTTAAAATCCTCGTTCTTACTCACAAAGCCATAAATGGTCAGGCACCATCTTATCTTAAACAGCTAATAGTACCTTATTACCCCACTAGAACACTGCGTTCCCAGAATGCAGGCTTACTTGTGGTTCCTAAAGTCTCCAAAAGCAGAACAGGAGCCAGAACATTTAGCTATCAAGCTCCTCTCCTGTGGAACCATCTTCAAGTCTTTGTCCGGGAGGCAAACACTGTCTCTACATTTAAGATTAGGTTTAAAACTTTCCTTTTTGATAAATCTCATATTTAGGGCTGGCTCAGGCTTACCCTGGACCACCCCCTAGTTATGCTGCTATAGTATTAGACTGCCGGGGGACCTCCACAGACACACCCAGCTCCTCTGTCCTTCTCTCCCTCTCCATCTGCATGTTTTCATGTACTACCATGGCGTGTTACTAACTTCACCAGAGTCTCTGTGCTTTGTCGTCTCACAGGTTTCCATGGATAGTGGCTGAGTCTGGATTGTGGATTACAGTCTCCTGCCATGGCCCTGCCTGACATCCACTGCAACTGCTACTGCTATTATTACATCCACTGTCACTCTCAGCAAAGACTCTTCCATCTCCGACAGCTCAAAAAGATCAAAGTAAGGTCTCATCTCCTGCTCCGCTTTTACACGGCCATCATTGAAAGCATCTTCACCTCATCCATTACAGCCTGGTTTGGCAGTCTTGACACACTCTCCCGAAAGAAACTACAACCCATCATAAACAGAGCATCCAAAATTATTGGCTCACCCCTACCATCCCTTGAATCACTCCACCACAAACGAACACTATGCAGAGCCCACAAGATAATCTTAGGTCCCACCCACCCTGCACACTATGCCTTCCAGCTTCTACCCTCCAGGAGGCATGTCAGGACAACTGCCACTAGAACAATCCACTTCAAAAACAGTTTAATTCCCATTGCAATAAACATTCTGAACTCTGAATGCTCTTTTGGCAGCAAAATGGGGACCAACACAATATTAGGCAGGTGGTGATAATGTTTTGCTTGATCAGCGTACATGGTCCTAGTATTTCTCAAGCGCAGTGTTAATTTTATCAAAGAAAATTCCGACGATAAGTATTCATTGACGTCATTTTATTGCGTGACTAAATAATAATGACAACGTAAATGAAAAAGCGTGGCTAACAAAAATTACAGCAAAATCTCTGTTCATCATGCCCTCACGAGGGAAGACGAGACGAAAACGTTGTTTGTGTTCAGGCAGACAACCTGGGTGTTTTCATTTTATCACTGTGTGTTTTTTAGTAATTTGTTATTCAGAGCAGTCTTGTTAAAAAAATGACATGGCTATGACATGGAGGCCTGTGTGACCCTCCCCAGACCATCACTGACCCACCACCAAATTGGTCATGCTGGATGATGTTACAGGTAGCATAACATTCACCATAGCGTCTCCAGACTCTTTGATGCCTGTCACATGTGCTCAATATGAACCTGCCCTGATCTGTGAGGAAAAAGGGGAGCCAGTGGCAAACCTGCCAATTCTGGTGTTCTCTGGCGAATGCCAATCAAGTTGCACAATGCTGGGCTGTGAGCACAGGTCCCACTAGAGATGTCAGACCCTCATGCTACCTTCATGGAGTCTGTTTCTGACAGTGTGGTCAGAAACATGCACACCAGTAGCCTGCTGGAGGTCATTTTGTAGGGCTCTGGCAGTGCTCCTCCTGTTCCTCCTTGCACAAAGGAGCAGAAACCTGTCCTTCTACTTCCCTGGCCAGCTCTCTTTGTGTAACTCAAACCTATTTTTCAATATTTCTGACTTTCTGACAGTGAGTGACTTCAGTTTTATTCCATAAATGACGAAACTCAGCAACAGCATGTGTTTGATCTCCATTCAGACTACAGCACTGAGTGAGTTCAATGCAGAGTGGGTTGAAGAGGGGCAGTACAACAAGAGTGTCATTGCTGTACATGTGCTGTGTGGGGTGGCAAATGAGTTAAATGACAGCCAAATCCATAATATCACCACGATTCTCTCATTTTGAAATGAAAACAGAAGAATCAGAGGTGTCAACAAAAAGAAAGATTACATTATATGGACCTTTTTTTTTTTCATTTCCTTTCTATGTGTTTTGTTTATATATGACAGATCCAGAATCCAACGAACATGATGGTTACAAAACAAATCCAACCAGGGGATTTCTCACCTCCAGTAGCCAGAAGGTCATCAATGAGCAGAATCTTCTGTCCTGGAGCCACTGCATCCTCCTGGATCTCTGCCTCTGCCTGGAGGAACAGAATAAGCACGGTCACAGCATGCTTCTCAGCAGCAGAGGCTGACGTTTGTAGCGTGTGTGTTTTTGTGTTCTTTACCTTTCCGTACTCCAAATCATATGCTACAGACACAGTGTTTCCAGGCAGCTTGCCTTTCTTTCTGATCAGGACAAAGCCAACACCCAGCCGCTGGGCAAGCAGAGGCCCAAACAGGAAACCACGAGCATCTAAACCTGCACCAAAACAGCAAACAAAACCATGTTATAATACAATAATAAAAGATACTAATTCAATACAATGTATAATAATATCACTAAGAATAAGAATAAGAAGAAGAAGAAGAGGAAGAAGAAGAAGAAGAAGAAGAATGCAATCAATAACAATAACAAAGGGAGCAGAATCAGGGGTGACAGTGTCGCTAGGTAGATAGCTCAGAGTCCAGTGTTTGGTTATATGGGGGTAAGCAGTTTGGCACTTCTCTGTCTGAATGTATAGTCCAGAATCTACTACCTGATGGTAGGGGGACAAATAGGAGGTGACTTGGGTGTGTAGCGTCACTGATGACGCAGTGAGCTCTGGGTATCTTTTATGGGTGGTAGAGCACTCACTGTGATTCATTAGGCTGTGTTGACCACAAGCTGCAGAGCCTTGTGCTTAGATTATGTGGTGTTACAATACTGAACCTTGATGTAGTTGGCCAGTATGCTCTCCACTGTGTTGATCTGATAGAAGGTAGTGAGAATCCTGGGCTGTAGGTTGAGTGCAGGCACTGGGGTGCTTTTGTGGTAGAATCTGCCTATGCAACATGCACTAAAAAATCTTGGAAGTGTTTAGACAGTGAGTAAGGTGTCCTGTGAATGTTCAGATCATGGAAAAACAACAGAAATATTTAGGTCATGATGACCAAACAATAACAGGATACAGGATGTGAACTAATGTGAGCCATTGTGATGTTGACAATGATGGCTGGGCATCCTCCCAAAATGAACATGTACTTGTCACATTAACACAGTTGGTGTATGCATGCCTGCTAAAGTATATAAATGAATGTAAGACAGGATATGAGGGGACCTTGCTTTTGAACGTCTGCATGTGTGAGCTCACTAAATAAAGTCCCACTTTGGTTGTCTCTTCTGCACCATGTCGTCAGTGTCATTTCGCACCACAACATAATTGGCATTGTCGGCACGATTGGATCGGGGTTGGAGTATGTGTTACAGGAGTAGGGGGTGCATTCGGATGATATATGCCATCCCCTCATGTTAAGTCTGATATCCAAGGTCGTACTTTTAGAGCTCAAAAAGGCAAGAAACCAACAGACTGAGAGACTTATCTATGTAAAACCTATGTGAAGTAATCCACTAGAAATGAGAAGCATGTAATGTGACATGTTACTCTAAAGTTCATTCCAATCTCCAGAAGGCACGATTATGGGAATACTATTCTAGAGTGACGTCATATCTTTGTAGACAAATGCCATAGTTGTTGAAAGACCTCATAAAATAAAGCAACAAAAATTTCCAATAAGAAAATCAGGAAAACATTTAACAACTGGGCTCAGGAGATATTAAGGTAATAAGGAGGTCAATACGGAGGAACTGATGTTGTTCTCAGTTCTTCAGGTGTCCCAGATAGATTTATGACACTCAGGTGGGGTAGAAGAAGGGTTGAGAAACAAAAAAAAAAAGACGTTTTAATGTATAAAAGCACTGCCCAATCCAACATCTCCTGAAAAATTAAAACAACCAACAAGAACCTGGCCTGAGCAGACTGACTGAAATATAGTTTTGGGCACCGTTTGGATTTTAACGATTCCGATTCAGATTCTCAATTTCGATTCTTGTTCTGAACGATTCTCAATTCCGATTCTTTGAGGTGCAGCTCAACAGGTCACAGTAGGGCTGGGCGATATGGCTGAAAACTCTATTGCAATATAAGTGTTTTATATCGGTCGGTATCAATAATTATTGATATTTTTTATGACCTATTTAAAATAAGGACCGGGAGGAAAATACATTCAATTTAAACATTTTTATTTTAAATTGAACCTTCCTCTGATTATAATCCCCTCAGCTATCAAGTCAGAAAGGGAAATGTCAACACAACCATGGAAAACACTCAAATAATAAACGTAAAAAAAGTGTAAAAATGTAAACAGAGAGAAACCTGAGAACTTTTTTCCTGCAGGTTTAGTGCAGGAAGTTCACAAGCTGATTCACCTTCTGCTGAATAAAATGTTTTCAGATATGTGCAGTGTTTTGGAAACATAGCAGAAACTGAGGTAGACTTGACTGAACTGTAAAACCAGCCTAGACATATGAACAACTTTAGTCACTCTTCTTACTCTAAACCTACATGAACTATTCAATTATATTTTTATTGCAAGTGTGTTAAAAAAAAAAACAAAAAAAAACAAAAAAACAAGAGATGTTTATAACCTGGCTTCTCCTCAGTGCTCAGTGAAGCATGTCTTTAGCTATATGATATACCGCTGCCTCCGTTACGTCTGAGTGCCTTTTAGAGGATTTGTCATCAGGCACTGAAGCAGATACCTCTGCGTGGTGGTCTGCTGCTTGTACGGTGGTGCTGCAGTTGGCGGACGTTGGTGAACACGGCTGTGCTCCAAAGAGTGAGCGCGGCTAAGGTGGTTAAACAAGTTTGTGGTATTACCGGTCTTGGTGGGGACGAAAGTCTTGCATAAGTTACAGACCACATTGGTCTGACTACAGTCCGACTTATAAAATCCAAAAAACTGCCATACTGGCGAGCTGACTTTCCGTGTTTTATCGACAATTTCTTCGCTTGCTGCAGCGCTCACTTTCTATTTCTCATCTCACTCCTCGCGAAGCATCAAACATGTGACAACAAGATGGCGCAACCGAACTTGATACTGTTACATGATTGGCGTGTTAGCGTGTCTCTCTCACTGATTAGCGATTATTCCCTACGTTGCTTGGTTACCTGAGAGCGAGTGCCTTTGTTCATGCAACCAACCTCGCTTCGCAACTTCAGGTTTCTTCCAACTAAGAAAAAAAATTATCGAATGTTTTATCGAACGCATTTTTTATTGATATTGATGATGCGTCTATCGCGAGACATATCGCTATCGTTTTTATCGCCCAGCCCTAGGTCACAGCTTATTTCACAGGAGAATTTTTTCATTTGAAAAAGCCTTTACACAGGCCATTTTTATTTATTCACATTGCCAGATGACTTGATACAATGATATATTCAATTACAAGGGAGGGTCCCCTACTTGCTGAAATAACACTACAAGTTGGCAGCAGTCTAAAACACAAAGAGCTGCAGCCCAGGTGGATGTTGAGATATGAAACAAAATAAAACAAACTCAAACCCTGGAGCAGTCATGTGGCAAATTAAATAAAAAACAGTTCTTGTTGAGGAAGATTATCATATCTTCCTTCTCAGGCAGTAAGCGTGACTGTTCCACACAGATTGTGTTTCCTGCAGTGGAGAACACACGTTCACTAGACGTTAAGGAGGCCTGGACACATAAATACAAGAAGGCCAGACATGACAGTAAAGGATAAGCTTGTTTCTGGGTCCAGAACCAGGCAGCAGGGTCAGACGATGTGATGGTTGGTGACATTTCCCAGTATGTCTGGATCTCCTTTTCAGCACGCTCTTCCATGGACATCAACCTCTCCTGTGAGGTCCTCTTCATGGCATCCTCCTCTGCAAAAAGCTCCTCCAGTGGAGACTTTTTGGATTGTTTGGAAGGAAGAGGCTGCTACTGGAATCATATCCCTGCAAACACAAAAACAAACATAAGATATCTTTAGTACACTTAATTTAGCATTTAACTTTTAAACAGAGCACAAGAGCAATGTGCAAAAAATACACACAAACAATTTAGCACACGTCCATATGTTATGATGTTTTTAAATGAAACAAGCAGTGTATCAAAGACAAATCTGCCAATAAAGTTAAAACTAGGTCAGGGGTAGGTAACAAGTAGCTACCAGCTACGTTAGTTAGCTTAACATCATTCTTATTTGCTTACCTAAATGTGGGCGATTCGACATCTGAAAGGGGATGCAGCCTTTTCACCACATAAGCTGTTACTTTTCTGTGGCACTCTTCTACTTGCTCCACTGACAGCGTTCCCCTTGCTGCCACAGTGAATGGGGTGTCATGTTTCTTTGCTGGCTGAAGAAACAACTCTGCTGGCTGGGGTCGCTGGCTGGTTAACGTAGCAGCAGCAGGCTCAGACTGGCTAACATTAGCATCACTCTGTGGGCGTTCAACAACTATGAACAGATTTGACACAGTTTTAGCAATTGGTAGTCTGTAACTTTAGCTAGTCTGTTAAGAATAAGACAACCATAATTTTCATGTACCTGATTCCGTTCGCAACAAGGAGTTGCTGGCTGATGGTTGACAGTCCGAACTGGATGAAGCAACAGGAGCAGGAGAGCGACGCAATGAGTTTAACACGGTACACTCATTAATTATTATACCATGCAGGAAAAGGTGTTTTGTCATGTTTGTTGTGCATCCTCCTTTGGCAGTAATAAGTTTTTTCAAGTGTTGCACTGTGCCAATCCATCCTTTTTGAAAGTAAAATGAAGCCAGGCTTTCGAGCAGGGTTTTTTGCAGTCCATGTTCAGACGAGTGATGTAGTCTTACGAGCGGAGCAGAAGCCCGCCAGGCGGAGTAATAAACAAACTAGTGCAGGAATTTAGGAACCATAAAAAAGAATCGAAATTCAAACATCTTCTTAACGGTTCCAGAACCAGACGCTCCTATTTAGTGCCCAACCCTACTGAAATAACTGTGCCCAGAGTGTGTGAGTATTTACTTTGTATCTGTGTGTGTGTAAAAGAGAAAAACGGACACTTTCTGCTAATGCCTGTCTCTTTTTCAACCAAGCCTGACATATATGCATGTCATAATAGCCAGTCATATATTACTTAAGCCCATACTTTCATGTTCATAATAGTCTGTCACAGAGCCGGCCCAAGGCATAAGCGTACTAAGCACCTGCTTAGGGTCCCACTAGGGGGCCCCCAAGAGCAATTAACAAAAGATATATATTTTTTATTTTCTGCATGTATGAGTGATAATTTCTATATGATCAAAGATATATTATTGTACAAAAACAAATTTTTATGTCAACAGAATGCTGCTGCTGATGTGGGCCTAGTGATTCTTACTGCCTCTCTTTAAATTTCAAAGCTCTGCTGCTCCAGTAATGCGTGCCTCCTGCCGTGGAGTGCGCACTGCGCATCCAAAGCGCAGGTAGTTGAAGGCAAAATAATGTTGCAAAAAAGGACATAACCTTCAGGGGCAGAGAAAAGAAAGAGGAAGAGGAGAAAAAAAACGCCAAGATAAAGGTACGTTTGCATGTCTTTGTAATGGAATGTCCATGGGTGCAGCGGACATGGGGTACATGGGGGACATGTCCCTGCACTTCCCGTATCTCAGAATCAGAAAATCAGAAAAAAGAAAAAGCTTTATTGCCAAGTATGATTTTACACATACGAGGAATTTGCGTTGCTGAGGTTGGTACATAACACATCTATTAAAAAAAGAAACTATTAGAAAAGTAAAAATATAACAGTAGTAAATAATATAAAAATAAGTAAAAGATATAACAATAGTCGAAACTGTAACAATAAGTAAAACATCTAATATAAATATATGTACAAAAGTCAGTTTTTGTTGTTTTTTGTTTTTTTATAGAAGCACAGTCTGTTTTTTCAAAAGGAAGTCCAAGCAGAGCGTTAAAGTAACGCATATGGTTATGGCAGTGTCAATGACAAGTGAGTCAGAGGTGGAGTGTGAAGAGTGTCGGGGGGGGGTTCCAGGCCTTGTTAATAAGGCTGACAGCAGACGGGAAAAAACTGTTCTTGTGGCGTGAGGTTTTGGTTTTGATGGACCGCAGCCTCCTGCCAGAGGGGAGTGTCTCAAGGAGTTTATGTCTGGGGTGGGAGGGATCAGCCACAATCCAGCAGGCCTCAGGGTCCTGGAGGCGTACAGGTCGTGGAGAGACGGGAGATTGCAGCTGATCACCTTTTCTGCAGACCTAATGACACGCTGCAGTCTGCCCTTGTCCTTGGCAGTGGCAGCAACGTACCAGATGGTGATGGAGGAGCTGAGGATGGACTCAATGATGGCTGTGTAGAAGTGCACCATCATTGTCTTTGGCAGGTGGTGGGGGTGACTGGGGCTGGAGTTGTTGGGAGGTGTCGTGGGGGATGGTTGCTGGACTGTCCCTTTATCTTTCAAAATGGCAACAGAACTCGTTTAGGTCGTTGGCTAGGTGTCGATTGTTGATGGAGTGGGGGGCTTTAGGCTTGTAGCTGGTCATTTGCCTAAGCCCTTTCCAGACAGACGCAGAGTCATTAGCTGAGAAGTGGTGTTGGAGCTTCTCAGAGTACAGTCGTTTAGCCTCTTTCACCGCCTTGCTAAACTTGTACTTCGCCTCTCTGAATCTGTCTTTGTCCCCACTCCTGAAGGCCTGTTCCTTTGCCAACCTTAGCTGTCTGAGTTTGGCTGTGAACCATGTCGCCAAGTGCTTGCTCATGGGGGAATTGTTGGTTTCTTTGTAGATAAAAGAGCTTGGTCTGTACCAGCTCTATATGGAAAGTGTCCTGAGACAACTTCTGTTGTGATTTGGCGCTATACAAATAAAATTGAATTGAATTGAATTGAATTGAAATTGAACCAGGGTTTGTCATTGTTGTAACTCACCCTGGCGTGTGATGGAACACAGCAGTCCTCACAGAAGCTGATGTAGGATGTCACAGCCTCCATGTACTTATCCAGACTGTTGGTGGCAGTCCTGAACACATCCCAGTCAGTAGAGTCGAAACACGCCTGGAGATCCTCCACAGCCTCACTGGTCCACTTCCTTGATGTCCTCACTATGGGTTTGCAGAGCTTTAGTTTCTGCCTGTACGCAGGAATCAGGTGGACCATGACGTGGTCAGAGTGGCCAAGTGCAGCGCGGGTGACAGCGAAATAAGCATCCCTGACAGTGGTGTAACAGTGATCCAGAATATTATTCTCTCTGGTCGGACATTTAATAAACTGTCTGTATTTGGGGAGTTCGTGAGTGAGGTTACCTTTGTTAAAGTCACCAAGGACAATAACTAAAGAGTCTGGGTTTGTCCGCTCCACACACAGTATCTGGTCTGCGAGCGTACGCTGTGTATACGTATTTGTGCCCTCTGTCCCCCACAAGTTTTACAGCCATTACGACCACTTAATTCATTTTTAACATGTTGAAATGCGTTTCTCCAAGCCATCTTTAAACGCATCATGAGTAGGCTAAAAGGAGGCAAACAAACACCGCTGCCGTGTGTCATCAGAGACAGAGGTTGTGCTCCATTCAACATGTTCAGCAAAGCAACCAAGAGGCAAAAAACTTCAGACAGTTTTTTCCAAACTAACCGTGTAAGCTGAGTAATGCTGTTACATGTAGATAATGTTTAACTAAAACAAAGACATTCTATATGTATATTATTGCCTAGGACATTGGCTAAAAGATGACAAATAGATGTCAATTTAGTTAGCCAAGCTAGCTAGTTATAAACCCACTCCTCCTTAATTTCTGCACAGAACATGTACTCACTATTGTTTTGCACATATTTTTGAATCTTTATACAATAGAAAGAGCAGTGTGAGGGAGGAAAAAGCAGTCCAGAGGCCAGCAGCAGGGATGGGCATGGAGGGTCTTCACAGCAGGTGAGGATAAATTATAACTTATTGGCCTATCACAGAGAAATATGTATATTTCATTCATTTTTTCATTTATATAGGTCTAGCCCCGATACAAATATTAATATCACAGTTATTTAACTGTAGAGGATCATCAACAAAGAGACTTTTTACTTAATACAACTGTCATTTTATTTTGATTATATTATTGTTTCTGTTTGGGTCTAAAAGAAATCTAGAAGGGCTGCAGGGCTGGTACAGCTGGGGGAGGGGCAGATGCTGCGTCGGCGTTAGCGGAGGGAGGAATATACACAGCCACCACTATGGCGTGTGAGGCAGATAATATGGCCTCAGACTAACAGCCAACAGTTCAATGTCCAGGCAGCAGTGCTGCTCCTTGATAGTGATGTGCCTGGAGTTACACCATCTATCGTTCACAAACACTGCGAGCCCTCCTCCTTTCCTCTTACCGCTCTTCTCTGTCCGGTCCGCTCGAACGAGTGAAAATCCATCCAGCGCCACAGTCGCATCCGTGTGCTGCATTCCCAGCCAAGTCTCAGTGAAAAGTAGCAAACTGCACCGCCGGTAGTCCTGCTCATGTCGCGTCAGCGCTGCCAGCTCATCCATCTTGTATCTAGTATCTTTTACTAGATTATTCAACAACTGTCAATATAATGACATTTTGCACTTTGAATTTTCAGTTTCTCAGGTATTTAATTGTGTGTTTGTGATTTATTTATTGTGTTGAAAGCACTGAGTTGCAATACTTTGTCATGTATGTTTATTTCTGAATTTTAAAAAAAAAAGTTTAGACTGGTTTGGCTCTGCACTCTCCCTTCCTGAACTTTGGAAAGCTCAGTTTAAAAAGAGGATCCCCTGATGATGTGGTGGCTTGTCCTCTGTTGGCATTCTCGTTGTAATGCAGTGCAGTCAGGTAGAGTCTTGGACAGTAAAAGAAAATCAAACCTGAAAATAATTGCAAGAAATGGGCAAATGTTCTCAAGAAGTAATCACAGTTTAATTTACCTGCACATCATTCCTAGATATGGATAGACCACATTTTTTGGAGCGAACCGCATGATCATGCTGAGAAACGCCTCCAAGAGGATGTCTGATGGTGGGGACTGAGCTTTGCAATGTCCTTCAGGACTGTCTTCTTGGTCAGCTCCTTCTCCAGGTGGTAGAATGCAGGAGTTGCTGAAAGACAAAAACATTATATATTACAGCAAAGAATCACACTTATTGTTAATGACCGTAATTGCAGCTAATCAATATAACCAGTTGAATGAAACAAACCTGGTGAGAGCCATTTACTCTTGTCCCTTGTCCTGCGAGTTGTATGTAGACGTGGGAAGATGGGGTCGTCAAGGGTATGAATATCCTGATACATTTGATCAACAGCAATTTGCAATCTAGAACACTACAAACCTTCGCTTCTGTAATGTGAATGAAGAGTCTTCAGAGAGAGTTGTGTGCCAACACTGTGTCTCTGTGGTGGCTCAGTCTGGCAGCCGATATCTCTCTGTAGTGATGCACTGGCCTATATACAAAAAGAGAAGTGACATCAGCTTTAGCTTACATGTATAGCTATGCCAAAAGCTACAGAGAGCATAAACAAGGATCACTCATAAACAATATATAGTACCATACCTTTTTTACTGATGCTCTCTACTTTTTGCTATCCACTTTGCTGCTGTAATACTGGAAATTTATGCACTGTGGGACTAATAAAGGAATATCTTATCTTATCTTATCTTAATTAACTCCAAGAGAAGAAACTCATTGCACAGAGTGGTTGGCTTGGAGTGTAAATTGTGCTGTGATGTAGCAGTCTCAACCATACACTCGTTTTGCCCTGGGCTTTCCTAACATACACCAGTTTTGAAGATATTTCCAAATGCATTATTTTCACTAATTCCTGAAGCTTAGATGCGGTGAAGCGTCCGTGTATGTATCGCTTGACCGACTGGGTCGCTGGGTTTGCATATGAAGACTGTGCTGATTGCTAACTAGAAGCTAGCGGTTAGCGTTAGCTTGTGCTATATGGCAAAAAGCTACTTTGTTAGTTCGTGTAGAACTGAAAAATGAACACAGCTAAATATTTGTAAATGCTGGCATCTCCCTCGGACATGCATTAAATCATTTGCAAGATCAGAAACGTGGTGTGATGTATCAGAATGTACGGTAGCAGCGAGCTAAAGTTTGATGGCTGAAGTCATAGTCTCGAAGCTAGTGGTTAGCATTACGTCGTTCTCAATAGCAAAACACACACACTACAACATGCAAACATGAGTTCGCGCTCATCTACAAAAGAAATACACAGCTAATTATTTGTATACTTACATTTCCCTCCTCTGCAGATATTCCACGCAAAGTGTGAAGTGACCCCTCCTTTAGATTAAGTCTCTCGGCTAATCCTGCCTCGTACTGACCGAGGTTGGAAAAACAGTCAGCCTTGAAGTGGTTAGCACACACCAGCAGGTTTTTGCCAACTGTAGCGGGGACGTTGCCTTCAAAAATGAATTCAATCCACGCCACTCTTTTGTCCTCTGCGGCTGGGAGCCGATGGAGCGATTTGTGCTGGTCTTTACAGCCAACAACAGAACAATGTGTGTAGCGCCTCAACATGATCACTGCTTACATGGTGCTTTCGATAACGAAATGGCGTATCTGTGAGAAGGTAGCGCTGTATCTGGTGGGTGGAGAGACACCAGGGAGATGGGGAGGGGGTGCTGGCTGGTGGGTGGGAATTTGCAAATGTGCTGGGTTGTTGCGTAACAATAAGTGCCAAATTCAAATGGCTCGTTTGGAAGGGTGTTTTCAGAAATCCGTATCTCACTCAAAAAAGTGCGGACGGTCTTATTTCACACTTTGTATGTGTGTAGCAGCACCAGAGACCCAAAATAACACCCCAAAACCCAGAAAAAGTTGGTTTTTCATAATATGGGACCTTTAAGGCTATGTAAACGCAGATCCTTGGAGCACTCACTATGAAGAACCTGCAACAATAGTGCCAATGGGTGGATGATAATTCCAATGGCAGAAGGGACTGAATTCAATGCTTATCAAACTGAACTGCGGAGAGCATTGCGCGCAGAATATCACACCAAATAGACCTGAAATTGCTGAAAGGCAAGCTACTTGCTGAAGATGAGAATCCAGCTGCCTATCATCAACCAACAGCTTAAAAGGTGGAAAGAACAAGACAGAACTATCCAATTCTCAGGAATAACGTAATTGATTCCATTGACAGCGCCAGTGCAACGAAGCTACAGAAGGTGGTGAAACCATAATAATGAATCCTAATATCTGACCAAACTGTCATCAATTTAATAAGAGATGTATTGTAAAAAGTAAGAAGTATCACTGATAAACTTTGGGAAAATGCCAATCGAAATGGGTGGTACAAATGGGTATGGTATACTGTAAACGAAATGAATTCTAACGAAAGCATGTGTACAGAAGCCCCAATAACATCACCCACAGTTGTTCCAGAAAAGTACACATTTGAAGAATGTGCCAAGGTACAGCAACATGAGTGTAGAGAAGGTACATTTGTCCCACAACAGGACTTAGTACCACTTTTAGACTCCCTGTGTGTGGAATCCAATATAGATTTTTGTATGGATCTCAAAAGAATCATGATTATCTGGACCGTCATCCTGAATTTCAATTTTGAAAAAATTTTTGAAAAGTGTGAAGAACTTAGGATTTTGCACCACCAACAAGCTACAAGGTAGATTACTTGGCAGATTATAAATGTTTTGCTAGTGGAGGATTTTCAACAGATGACAAAGGAGTTTCTGTAAAGTGACTTGACTAATATCTTGGTTTCCTCATGCCAATATGACTCCAATATTTAGACGTATACCAGTATGGTATGAAAATCCAGTGCCACTAAATCAAAGCTGTAAGAATATAACTGACCATTCCCACTCTTCACTTGCTAAGTGAAAAAACATACAACACCACAGATAGTTATTTGATGTGTGGAGATAATATTTTGCTAAATGTTTTGCCAGCTCGCTTGGATTTTGTGCATTAGTATGAATGATGAATGAAATGAATGAACAGCATTCTGCCAAAAGTGTTTGATTTGTCAGTGGGTCAGTGCAAGGTGAATGACTGCAGAGATTGCATCCTCCATGGAGTGGTTTGCAGAGGAGGCAAACTGATGTGGGTCCAAGGTGTTTGAAAGGCTGGCCTTGATGTGTGACATGACTGGTCTATCAAAGCACTTCATGATGATACATAACAGGGTGCTAGCCTTTCAGCAGCTTTATTCAGTATAGGTTCTATTATTGTGGTGGCCTTGAAGCAGGTCTATGTACCTTGTATGTATGAAACAGACCAGGCCATTTGAAACAGTTAAAGCCTTTTCTACATCTAACGATGCAGCAATTATTGGCTGAATAAGGAAGTTAGCCTCCCCAACAAAATTTGAAAAAGCTATGCATATTACAAAACCCAAAACCAGTGAAGTTGGCACGTTGTGTAAATCGTAAATAAAAACAGAATACAATGATTTGCAAATCCTTTTCAACCTATATTCAATTGAATACACTGTAAAGACAAGTTACTTAATGTTCGAACAGGTAAACTTTGTAATTTTTTGCAAATATTAGCTCATTTGGAATTTGATGCCTGCAACATGTTTCAAAAAAGCTGGCACAAGTGGCAAGAAAGACTGAGAAAGTTGAGGAATGCTCATCAAACACTTATTTGGAACATCCCACAGGTGAACGGGCTAATTGGGAATAGGTGGGTGCCATGATTGATAATAGAAGCAGCTTCCCTGAAATGCTCAGTCATTCACAAACAAGGGTGGGGCGAGGGTCACCACTTAGTGAACAAATGCGTGAGCTGATTGTCGAACAGTTTAAGAACAACATTCCTCAACGAGCTATTGCAAGAAATTTAGGGATTTCATCATCTACGGTCCGTAATATCGTCAAAAGGTTCAGAGAATCTGGAGAAATCACTGCACATAAGCGACAAGGCCGAAAACCAACATTGAATGCCCGTGACCTTCGATCCCTCAGGCGGTACTGCATCAAAAACCCACATCAGTGTGTGAAAAACATCACCACATGGGCTCAGGAACACTTCAGAAAACCACTGTCAGTAACTACAGTTCGTCGCTACTTCTGCAAGTGCAAATTAAAACTCTACAATGCAAAGCGAAAGCCATTTATCAACAGCACCCAGAAACGCCGCCGGCTTTGCTGGGCCCCAGCTCATCTAAGATGGACTGATGCAAAGTGGAAAAGTGTTCTGTGGTCTGAGTCCACGTTTCAAATTGTTTTTGGAAACTGTGGACGTCGTGTCCTCCGGACCAAAGAGGAAAAGAACCATCCGGACTGTTAAAGGCGCAAAGTTCAAAAGCCAGCATCTGTGATGGTATGGGGGTGTATTAGTGCCCAAGGCATGGGTAACTTACACATATGTGAAGGCACCATTAATGCTGAAAGGTACATACAGGTTTTGGAGCAACATATGTTGCCATCCAAGCAACGTCTTTTTCATGGACGCCCCTGCTTATTTCAGCAAGACAATGCCAAGCCACATTCTGCACGTGTTACAACAGCATGGCTCCGTAGTAAGAGAGTGCGGGACTGGCCTGCCTGTAGTCCAGATCTGTCTCCCATTGAAAATGTGTGGCACATTATGAAGCGTAAAATACAACAACGGAGAACCCGGACTGTTGAACAACTTAAGCTGTACATCAAGCAAGAATGGGAAAGAGTTCCACCTGAAAAGCTTCAAAAAATGGTCTCCTCAGTTCCCAAACGTTTACTGAGTGTCGTTAAAAGGAAAGGCGATGTAACACAGTGGTAAAAAGGCCCCTGTGCCAACTTTTTTGCAATGTGTTGCTGCCTTTAAATTCTAAGTTAATGATTATTTGCAAAAAAAAAAAAAAGTTTCTCAGTTTGAACATTAAACATCTTGTCTTTGCAGCGTATTCAATTGAATATAAGTTGAAAAGGATTTGCAAATCATTGTATTCTGTTTTTATCTACGATTTACATAACGTGCCAACTTCACTGGTTTTAGGTTTTGTATTTTAAGCTAGTCGGCCTAGTATAATTCCAAGAAGTTGTGTCAACAAACACTTTTAAAAAGGTACTGTTATCACTCTCCTCGACAGTTCCTTTAAGTCTCCATAATACTAGCTTACATTAAAAAATGCCTTGCTTTGTTTTCTTACCCACAATCAGATCAACCTGCTGGTGATTCTTCCTCACATGTTCCTCAAACAGGTCGATTACTGCTGTCAGACTGGCTGGATCCCTTAGAATGGGACAGATATCTCTGCAGGATACACACACACACACAGATGACATTAATTCAATAATCAGAAGGTCTATGGTTCAATCCGTGGCACTGTGACTCAATCACTGTCTCTGCAGTTGACATGTCAAAGTGTCCTTGGGCAAGGTACTGAACCCATCGATGTGTGAGTGTGCATCCATCCATCCATCCATCCATTTTCTCCTGCTTCATCCGGGGCCGGGTCGCGGGGGGGAGCAGTCTGAGCAGGGACGCCCAAACTTCCCTCTCCCTGGACACTTCCCCTAGCCCTCCCAGGGGGATCCCGTGGCGTTCCCAGGCCAGCCGAGTGACATAGTCACTCCAGCGTGTCCTGGGTCTTCCCCGGGGCCTCCTCCCGGTGGGACATGCCACACCTCCCTAGGGAGGCATCCAGGGGGCATCCAATCCAACTCTACTCCCGGGTGACAGAGCTTCTCACCCTGTCTTTAAAGGAGCGCCCTGCCACCCTGTGGAGGAAACTCATTTCAGCCGCTTGTATCCGGGACCTTGTTCTTTCGGTCATGACCCAAAGTTCATGACCATAGGTGAGGGTAGGAACATAGAATGACCAGTAAATCGAGAGCTTCGCCTTTTGGCTCAGCTCCTTCTTCACCACAACAGACCAGTACAGCGACCACATTACTGTAGCCGCTGCAGCTCACGCTCCATCCTTTCCTCACAGGTGAGTGTGCATGTGAATTTTTATGGCTCCTGATAAGCAGATGACACCCTGCATGGTAGCCTCTGCCACTCGTGTAGGAATGGGTGAATGCTGGCTGTGTTGTAAAGTGCTTTGAGTGGTTGACAAGACTTGAAGAGCATTATATAAATGCAGTCCATTAGTCTTCACTCATTTAAAATGAATATGATATGAAATACATTTTCTGGAGAAGAGAGCTGTTTCAGAGCTTCATATACAACTCTGGTTCCAACGGAGCTAGGAGGCTGTGTAAATCCAAAATAAATATCAGAATCTGTGGTGTTAAAGTGGGAGCCGAAGAGAACTCCCTGTCTTTAGTGCCCTATGGCAACTGTGGGAAATACAGTGGTAACAGAATGAGAGAAGTCTGAAACTGTGTACCTTCAAATATAATGATTTCCTTCAAATATAATAAATCAAGTGGCACAAGAATGTGTTTGATGTCATTCTCATGAAAATATTAGTTAATGAGAATGGAAGATGTTAGTTAATGAGAAGGATGTCAGGTAAGTAGTGGCTGGGAGTGTGCTGATATTCACTATATTCAGTTAATGAAAAGGCCAATAAACGTCACAGGGCAGTGATTTGTGGTGGAAAGAACAGATAAATAATGTCTTGGCCAAAAAAGCCAAAATAAATTTGGATTGAAGCACCACATTAGTAGTTAAAAACAGGTTTAAATGAGTGATTTCTGTTTGGCGCTATTGAGTATGAGTGAATAATAACATGCTGTGAGACTCAGCCTTCTGGTAGTGGCAGTATTTGTGTGTTGTTGTCATTATTTTTTTGGTTGTCCGAACTGAAAAATCAGAGATTGCAAATTGCAATGACGCTATTAAAGTTAGAAACAGAGTAAACAAGCGAATGTCGAATGTAAAACTAAATTTACCACAATAAGTGAATGTTCGTTGGTTAAGACAGTAAAAGGGGATCCAAGCGCTAATTTAAGACGCCAGTGACTAACGCCAGCATGTACTTGAGTTACGGACCGTAAGGTGGTACACAGCTAACAGGTACAACCGCAGTAACGTTCCGAACTGTACAACACGCGGTCCAGTATTAAGCTAGAGCAAACATGACCAGGTGAACGAGTACAAAAAGAGAAAATGAAAAAGAGCTGCTAATCCATAACTTTATAAGTCATCGATTCAAAATGTCAACTGACTTTTTGACGAGATCATCTGTTGACTATCTCCATTACAACAGGTTCCCAACATGTGTGTTAAAGCTTGTATCCGCTGCGAAGCTCGGAGCTCCTTCCTTCACCTTTTGTGTGTGAAGCATTTTGGCATGTCGAGGTCTTAACGCGCTGCCTAAGTTAGGCATTATTATTTATGTGCCTTGGGCAGCTTAATTGGTAATAAATGAGGTCTACAATCCGCGTGCCGATTTAAATGGTATTTGGTGTCTTACCTGAACACGATGCCTTTCTTCGGAAAGTCTGGAAAAGGTCGAATGTGTCTGAGAACCTGATTGAGCTTAGATTCTGAGCCTGCTGCCATTTTCGTAGAATCACCAGATTCCTTTTTTCTGCTCTCCTCTTGTGTCCGCTTCTTTCCTCCACTTGGCGGCCGCTACTGTTACTGTTGCTATTGCTATTTCTTCTTCTTCTTCTTCTTCTTCTTCTTCTTCTTCTTCTTCTTCTTCTTCTTCTTCTTCTTCTTCTTCTTCTTCTTCTTCTTCTTCTCTCGGATTTTTGGCGGATCGCAAACAACTAAAAGGTGCATACCGCCACCTACTGTACAAGAGTGTTTAAAAGCCTGTCAATTACTTAAATTCTGCCTAAAAGTGGACGTTTACATGGTACCGTGAATAAAAGAAAAGCAAAAAAAAAACATCCTCATATTCTGCCTGCCCTTGTTTTGATTCTCACTTCACTTAAATGCCATTCTCTTTTCTTTTCCAGAACACTTGTGTCTACCTTAACATCAGGGATAAGCCATGGTGGTACACTGCTAACTGGAGTGGACTTTGTGAATTCTTTGGCCTCCAGTCCATACTTTTTTGACATTTCTTCCTCTGACCATCCAAACCCACATCTCTGGAATCTGGAGTATTCCCAGCATCTCTGTATTGTTTTTGTTGCAGGATTTTCTTCCCCACTTCCTTTCAGTTTTACCCAGTAAGCCAATGCCACCCTTTCTCTCCTTAGCTCCAGGGGTGTCTCCCCTGCTTCTATAAGTACTGCATTTATGGGGGTTGTTCTTATGACTCCAGTGCATACACGATGTGCTCTGTACTGCAATCTGTCTACTTTCTGTAGTGCTGTCTTGGTTGGTGCTCCATACATTATACACCCATAATCTATTGTTGACCTCATAAGTGCTCTGTAGATGTCCACTAAACTTTGCTTGTCTGCCCCCCAGTCACATCCAGCCACTGCTCGCAACAGATTTATTACTTTTTTACATTTTGTTTCCAAGTGCTTCATATGTGTTTTCCCTGAATATTTACAATCTAACCACAGACCCAGATACTTAAATTCTGATACTCCCTCCATTGGCTGACCATACAGTGTTAGCTTCTCAGTATCAACTTTGCGTTTATTTGTGAATATCATGTAGCATGACTTGCTTGCTGACAGCTTGAAACCCCACTCATGTGACCATTTCTCTACCTTATTTATTGCTATCTTTATGTTCTCTATTACATGTAATACATTTCTTCCCCTCATCCATATAGCCCCATTGTCTGCATATATTTGATACATCCATCTAACTTTTCAAATATGTCATTTATCATGATATTAAACAACAGCAGACTAATTGCACTGCCTGTGGGATGCCATTTTCGATCTCAAAATCCCTTGAATAAACTGCTCCAACCTTGACTGTAATTTTCCTATCTGTCAAAAAGTTCATTACCCAGTTGTACATCCTTCTCCCAATACCTATTTTACTTAACTTGATCAGTAACCCTTCCCTCCACATAGTATTATGCGCCTTTTCTATATCAAAATATACTATTGCCATTATCTCTTTCATTTTACGTGTTTTTTCCACATCATTGCTCACTCTGACAAGTGCATCTACAGTGGAGCGACCTTTTTGGAACCCAAACTGATAGTTATTTAGCTGTTACGGTCGGTGACAAGGAAGGCCAGGACCCAAAATGCAGAGATAAAAAACATTCCATATTTATTTAACAAAGTACAAACAAAAATCTCCTTCAACAGGGAAAATGCTTACAAGCAAAACAAACTAAGAGTCACCACAGAGGGGAACAAAACATATCAAAACAAAGCAAAATAACGAGAACTCAAAACTCACCAGAAAAAGAACTGGGGGGTATTCCAGGTAGGAGGTTCAACAAACTCTGAGTTTATCCCTGAACTCTGAGTTGACTTACCCTGAGATGGGAAACTCTGAGTTTCCGGTTCCAGAACAGCTGATCTGAGTTAGTTCAATCAACTCTGAGTATGTTAACCTTGAGTTGTGCACGTGCACAACCACTATAAAAAGCCAACATCAATGGAGCCCTGATACCACGAGTCACCATGACAACTAACAAAAAAAGATCAAGTTATTTTACCCCAATGGAGTTGGAGGTGTTATTGCAGGCCTACAGGGAGTATGACCACGTATTTCTACGTAAATGTAATACCGATGCAGCAGCGAAGGAGAGAGAAACGGCATGGGAGAAAATTGCTTCCCGAGTCAACGTGTAAGTTTAAATGTATTTCAGTGACTTAACATTTAACTGTACTTAAGATCGTAGCATACAGTTATGAATATGAATTGGAATAAAATCTGCTTTTCATTTAGGTGCAATCCAACAGGGGAGAAATGGACTTGGAAGCAGCTGAAAATGAAATATAAAAACATCATTCAAAAAGGTAAGGCATATTTTGCTAGGCTATGATTGTACCTCACTTTGATTTTAATTTTATTTCTTTTTCTTAAACGACCTAGGCTATTAAACAAAGTAAATCAGTGGCTACTTCAAGTAGTAATTTAAACCCCTAACAAAATGTGTACATTAACACTTGATACAATATTTACACATTTTTATTTTATACATATTGAAGTCATTTAAAATGTGACAATGTCCACAAACACTCAATAAAATACTAATCTAAAAAAAGATTAACATTTGAGTTCTGCTAAGCCAACAGAAAGAAGGCAGAGGCCCGAAAAACAGGTGGAGGGCCACCTCCACCACCTCTGACAGAGGCAGAGGAGCTGGCCCTCAGCCAAAACCGTGACCGACCGGTGGCTGAAGGCATCCCCAGGGTAAGCTCATCTGAGCCTGTCAACCCCCAGGACACAAGTGCCTTCATCAGATGCAAGTATACATTTATGTCTTTTTAAAAAATAAAACATATATAACACTTCCTATATATGAAACTATATGAAATCCCCCCCCCCCCAACAGTTGTGGATGGTGTCATCTGCCTCATTCAGCCTCCTAGTACAGAAACAATTGAACACCCTGCAGCTGTAAGTATTTCATACTCAGATCTAGCCTCAGATGGTAGTTCAAAATATTCTGAAACAGTATCTTTTCCTTCATCACAGGAGGATAATGATGATGATGATGATGATGATGATGATGATGATGATGATGATGATGATGATGATGAAACGCTGTCTGCTGCCACAGGGAGAGATCCAGAGAGGCCTACTGAAGTGTGTCTTATGTATAGCTACTGGCAGTGCTCTGCCCATTCACATTCCTTTACATTCATGAGTGGAATTTGGAGTTGGACATGTACACTGAAGTGATGTGCATAGATAAAGGACAAACAACTAGCACATTCTTGTCCTTCAACAGAGCATGGCTGGGCATCACCAGGAGGAGGGTCCATCAACTTCCACAGCGCAGCTTGACACAGTGAGATTTTAGGTCAATACCATGTTAAATCTGTATGTAGAACTGTAGGATTTAAATGTCGTCCATATGTTTCCCAGTTACCAGTGAAGGAGTTGTATATAGTCCACCTCATCAAGAGTATAAAGAAAAGTGAAAAGGAAATGGTCTATCTGGATCGCCAGATTAGAAAAACGGACCTTGAAATTCTATTAGTGGAACGCCAGTTGAGGTGGGTGCACTTCAAAGGTGAAATATGTTAATGGTTGGAGCTATATTACAAATCCTGACTGCTGCTTTTGTACTTTTAGGAAATAAAAAAGTCCAAACCACATGTGAATTTGTCATTATTTGACTGTTTTAATCAAAAAAATTTCTGCTGTTTAGGTCCCTTACAGCCCTTCCATCCTGCATGTCTGCAGGGTGGATGGGATGGTCATCCTCAGGGTCATTCATTTGTACAGCAGGGTGTTGCTCTCCTCTAATAGTTGCAATATTACAGAGAACAACACATGCCACAATGATGTCACATGCCCTCTCTGGGGTGACCCTGAGCTTATGCAGGCACTGGAACCGGGATTTGAGTATGCCTATGGCCATCTCAACCCGGGCTCTAGTCCTGTAGTGGGCCACATTAAAACATTGTAGGGGCCCTGGCTCAGGGTCAGGGTAAGGGGTCAACAGAGTGGGCTGGCATGGATAGCCTCAATCCCCCAGTAGGCAGCCATCAAACTCTCCTGTAATTATAGAGGATATATATGAGTGCATTAAAAAGGGAGACAAAGAACATCTGTACAAGTTTTAGCTTCCTTACCACGTGCAAATCTGTTGCTTAGACTACACTCCCAGTAGATCCGGGAGTCATTTACAGAGCCGGGCCACTTGGCTTCTACATTCATAATGATGTAGGCTGCATCACATATGATCTTCACAGTG
The DNA here is from genome assembly GCF_039877785.1 of Chaetodon trifascialis. Lineage (NCBI taxonomy): Eukaryota > Metazoa > Chordata > Actinopteri > Chaetodontiformes > Chaetodontidae > Chaetodon > Chaetodon trifascialis. The sequence continues at coordinate 1,043,253 of NC_092068.1, forward strand.
CAGAGAATGACATGAGTTACAGTGTATTGTATACATTTTCATGTACATACATCATGTTAAAGATGGTAGGTCATAAACCTGGACATTGATGCTGTGAAAGGATTTTCTATTCACATAGTCCCCTTCGTTTTCTGCAGGCACTGTAATGGGAATTTGTGTCCCATCTATGCATCCTATTACATTTGGAAGCCCTGCAAAATGACAGCTAATTAAGCTACTCAACCCACTCTGAGCTTGCAGCAGAATGTATATCGTGATTTAAAATAATATAATATATGATTTTTACAGTTACCTGCAATCCTGTGGAATTCCTCTTTGATGTTTCTAAGAGGTTTGTGTCCGGGGAACACTACCATCAGTAAAATCTAAGTCAATCCATTGGAAACATACTTGTCAGGGGATTCATTTTAAGCGTATATAGTCATTAGTGTACTGTTTAAAGAAAGTGGGAAGTGATCCTTTAATACTGAAATTAAAGTGACATTGCTATTCAGTCGAGAGAGTTCATAATACATAAATAGAGGGTTAACTAACTCATAAGGGAGTCAAATTTTATGAACCTAGGGCGCTGCCTAAGGTAATAGGTACAGGAAGCGCTACAACCACCATTATGTTTTCATCCACTTTGCATTTATGTGTACATGCAGTCTGAATGTGAGCTGGTGCTACATGGATTGGAGCCTGATTTTCCTGTGCATTCCTTTTCCTTTGTCCTACCTTACTTTGAGCCACACCACCATCATTCCTGCTGTTTGCTCCCTCACTTCTTACTTTCTTTAGTGCTTCTGCATATATATTCCATTATTTTAACTCTCTGGGCTTCTCTCTGTACTATACAGCCTCCAAATGCTGCACTGTGTTCTCCTCCACAGTTGCAACATTTTACCGTGGCATCTTTTTCACATTTTCCATACTCATGCTGCCCTCCACATCCTGCACGTCTTAGCTTTCCATTACATTGTTGCGCCATGTGTCCCATTCTCTGACATGCATAGCATCTGAGTGGCCTGGGGATGTATTTCCTCACGTTATGGTTCATGTACCCCATCTGCATTGATTTAGGGAGTGACTTCTCAAACATGAGGATAACTGACAATGTTTCTTTAAGCACACCATCCCTTTTGCTTTTAATTCTTGTGGCCTCACTTATTTTACCACCTTTAATTTCATTTTTAACATCTTCCATTGTCATACTCAGTGGTACTCTTGAAATTACACCTCTCAGTTTGGCTAGTGCTCCAAGGATACAGGCCTTCATCCTTTCCCCTTCAAGTGATGTCATTCTGAGTATCTTTTCCTGTTGCTGTCGACTAACTGCATGCATTAGTACTCACTTGTTTTCTGAGTATGCGGCTATTTCAGCAATTTTCTTTGTCAAATGTTGATTTATGTACACCCCTGTGCCCTTTGGTTTTTTTTCCTGTCGTAGTAAATTAATCTTATACTTTCTATGGGTAAGATGAACAACAATCGTTGGTTTGGCATTTTTATCCTTACATGGAAGGCTGTGGCAGGCTGAGATGTTCTCACTGTCCAGATCAATGTTATCTAGTTATCTAGATGCTTTGTAGTCATCTCTCCACAATTTTTACTCTTCTTAATTTTGGTTTTCAGTGATATATCTACCTCCACTCCTGATAACAACCATGGAGGGATATTTGGAAACTGCTGAACAAAAATCTATGCCTATTATCCCTAACTTCCCTGCTTCTTCCTCTAATGTCCATCCTATACATTTTTGTTTACTGTTACTATGCTCCCATGATGGTTCCAGAGCCCTCCTTCTCAGATGATCTTCTTTATGTCCTTTTAAATTTACCTAATATACCAAGCTTATTTGAAGTCTTCTTAAATCTATGGGCAATTCCCCCATTTCAACTTGCAATGCAGGGATTGGGGTAGTTTTACAAGCCCCGCAACATATCCTTAAAGCTGCACTATTGTATCCATATGCTATACATCCATAGTCTAGTGTAGATCTTATTAACCCTATATATAGCATTTTCATTGTTTTCGTATCAGCTCCCCACTCTCTTCTTCCTACACTTCTCATTACATTTAATAATTTTTTACAATTATCAATTATTTTATTTATTTATATGCATCTGCCATGTAAGTTTGGTATCAAACCACATTCCTAAAAACCTTATCACATTCACCCTTTCTAAATTGTTGGTTTCTTTGTAGATAAAAGAGCTTGGTCTGTACCAGCTCTATATGGAAAGTGTCCTGAGACAACTTCTGTTGTGATTTGGCGCTATACAAATAAAATTGAATTGAATTGAATTGAATTGAATTGAATTGAATTGAATTGAATTGAATTGAATTGAATTAAAGTTTTCCCATATATTTCGAACTTGAATTCCTGTTTTAGTTTCTTTTTGGTAAAGAACATAGTTTTGTTTTCTCCACCGAAAATCTCAATCCCCATTTCATAGACTATGACTCAACATTATCAGTTGTTCTTTGTAAACTCTTCACAATATATTTTACATTTTTCCCCCATTTCCATAATGCTCCATCATCAGCGAAAAGAGATCTTCCTAAATCACTTGCAACTAAACTATATATATCATTTATCATGATAGAAAATAAAATTTGACTAATTACACTTCCTTGGGGTACTCCATTCTCTACCGGCAAGCACTCTGAAAAGCTTTTATTTATTCTTACCTGTATTTTCCTGTTATTTAGAAAATCTTTGATCCAATCTTTGAAACATGCTTCCATCTATTCCTTTTTTTTTAACCAATGCTCCCTCTTTGCTGCTGCTGCTGCTGCTGCTGCTGCTGCTGCTGCTGCTGCTGCTTGAGTATGGACCTGAGTAACTACCCTGTGTCATAAGGCAAACAAACCAAAACAGATGGAAAAAAAAAAAAAAAAAAAAAAACCCACTAAATTCTTTGGATCAGCCCTGTTTCAGTGAGATAATTGAATAAACTATCTACTCCACTGGTAAAAATGTCTTTTAAGGTGATCTGTTCAACTCTCAGTTTCCTGATTTCCCTCTCCAAAGTTTCTTGTCTTTAATATTTCTGACAATGAAGAATGACATGCTCCACTGATTCCTCTACTGGATTCTGCTCACACAGTCCTGTAGGTTGTTTATTTATCAAATGATGAGTTTTGTTCAGCCCTGTGTATCCTACTCTCAGCCTGGTCAGAATATTCTCCTCTTTTGTGCGTCTTTTGTCTGTCCTCACTGTACCCACATCTTGCTGTAATGAATAAATGTGTCACTCTGTGCTTCCTGTGTCCCAACTGTGCTGCCACTCTTTGATAATGTGCTTTTTAATTAATGCTTTTGCTTAATTTTACTGGAAGATATGTCCATACTTTCCTCCTGATGAAGGGCCTGTTTTGCTAGTGAATCTGCTATTTTGTTCCCTTTTACCCCTCTGTGAGTTGTTACCCACATAAGGGTTGTAACTATATTTTAACTATTAAATCGGCACAACATTTCATATATTTCATTAACAATGTCCTGTCTACTTTTTGATGAATATGAGTTCAATGACATTAAAGCTGAAGATGAGTCTGTACAAACAATGGCATTCTTAATCCAGAGTTCTTCTATTCGTTGCAGTGCTGTTAATATTGCCAACATTTCCGCAGTAAATACCAAAAGGTGATCTGTAGTTCTTCTTTTGTCAGAGACATTTAATGTTGGAGCCATCTGTAAAAACTGGGACATAAGTTTGGTATACTGTTTGCAACCCGTCTTCAACTAAAGCGGCTATTCCTTTATAAACCTTATCCATAAAACAAAAATCAGCCAACACTGGGGGGAACAGCCAGGGTGGTGTTACTGACAATGGAACTGTCAGTGTAAATCTGTTCTACTTTAATTTCATGTCTCCAGCCATTTCACCACTGACCCATGCAAAACATTCTCCCTTGGCTCTTTCTTTTTCCCAACATGGGATCAGTACCTTTGTTGTAGGATGGTTCTCAGCATGGCCTTGTAGGTTTACCAAATAATTCAGCATAAGCTGCCTTCATCTGAAATGCAATGGCATTTCACCCACCTGAAACAGCAGAGCAGACACAGGAGTTGTTTTAAAAGCACCACAGCATAATCTTAAAGGTCCCATATTATGAAAAACCCACTTTTTCTGGGATTTGGGGTGTTATTTTGTGTCTTTGGTGCGACCACACCCATGCAAAGTGTGAAAAAAGACTGTCCATGCTTTTTTTGAGTGAGATACGGATTTCTGAAAGCACCCTTCCAAACGAGCCGATGCATGCTCCCACCCACCAGCCACCACCCCCTACTCCTCTCCCTGGTGTCTCTCCACCCACCAGATACAGCGCCACCTTCTTACAGATCCGCCACTTTGCTATCGAAAGCACTGTGTCAGGATTCATCATGTCCAGTCGCCACACCCAGTGTTCTGTTGTTGGCTGTAAATACCAGCACAAATCATTCCATCGGCTCCCAGCCGCAGAGGACAGAGGAGAGGCGTGAATTGAATTTTTGAAGGCAATGTCCCCACTACAGTTGGCAAAAACCTGCTGGTGTGTGCTAACCACTTCGAGGCTGACTGTTCCTCCAACCTTGGTTAGTATGAGGCAGGATTAGCCGGGAGACTTTCTCTAAAGGAGGGCTCACTTCCAGCTTTGCATGGAATACGTGCAGAGGAGGGAAATGTAAGTATACAAATAATTAGCTGTGTGTTTCTTTTGTAGATTAGAGCAAATTCTTGCATGTTGTAGCGTGTGTGTTTTGCCATTGAGAACGATGTATGGCTAACCGCTAGCTTCGAGACTACGAGGGAGATGCCAGGATTCACATATATTAAGCTGTGTTCATTTTGCAGTTTTACACGAACTAAGCAAGAAGTGTTTTGCCACATAGCACAAGCTAACGCTAACCGCTAGCTTCTAGTTAGCAATCAGCACGGTCTCCATATGTGAACCCAGCGAATGTATTGGTCAAGCGATACATACACAGACACTCCGCAGGGTCTAAGCTTCGTGAATTTGAGAAAATAATGCATTTGGAAATGTTTTCTAAACTGGAGTATGTTAGAAAAGTCCAGGGCAAAACGAGTGTTTGGTTGAGACTGCTACATCCCAGCACAATTAACACTCCAAGCGTTTTTTCTCTGGAGTTTTTTTATGAGTGATCCTTTTTTATGCTGCATGAAGCTGTTGGCATAGACACCAGGACCACCACCGTCAGCTCTCAACAACTGCAGGGGGGAAAGGGAAAATAAAATTACTGGGGTTGCACTCACCAAAATCATTAACAGACTCTCCCAATCAAATAACAAAAACAAGTAGATTAACGAAATAAATCAAAATACGACAAATCAAATTAATATCAAAAGCCCAAAGTTTTACAGAACTCAGGAATGAAATAATCTAACCAGCCACAGAACGAGAATAAATTAACACAATATAACTTAACCAAAACAATCTTTAGCCATCTTAAACTCAAAACAAAACGTAACAAAGCAAAATCAACAATACGAACAAAATAAGGTAAGGGCGAACCCCGCTGTTCTCACTCACACACACACACACACACTTAAAACCAAAGCTGTTACGCTTAAACCCCAGTGGCACAAAGCAGCATGAAATAGTCGCCAATGTAGAGTGAAGCAGGGGTGGGGCAACGCAGCGTAAAACTACGCTACGGGAAGCAGAACAGTGTCAGGCAAAGCAGCGTCATGCAAAGCAGCGTCAGGCAAAGCAGCAGCAGTCCCCAGCACTGCCTCTGTTCCACTGGACCTGTGCCAAATCAATCAGATTAATAGTTCACTGACAGCTAAAAGTGGGCATGACAACAATCGCCATCCGGCTAACCTACTGATCAGGTGGCATTCGACCACCTGAGCAGGAGTGGAAAGCTTGCACTGTTCAGCAGCGGGAGGAGGACAGCCAGGCAACTTGGGAGAAAGGCACGTGAGTTGCGACTTCAGCCCAGGATGGCCATGCGGGACACTATAACAAGCAAAATTTGCGAGGCAAACAGCCCAATTCCCACACAAGTACAGGCCACTATTGCTTCATTACCTGCGCCGGTGGCAGCGGAGAAAGGGAGCGAGGCGACCAGGAAGTGGGTGGTCTCGGAGCCAAAGAGCAAGAGGGAGACCGGATAGACCCAGTCCCCTCATATAGAGTGCCCTCGTACGGTGATTGGTTAGGAACAGAAATGAGAGCAAGGAAGCACACTCACACAGTAGAGGCGGGGCTGAGCATCTCTCCCTGCTAGACTGACTTTATTTAGTTTATTATGGCGTATGAACAATGAAGTTGGTTATTATAGATGAAACTCACTGCTCTGTCCCCCATAGCTGTAAAGGACCGTAGTCAACCCTGTAAGTGTTGTATGCACATTTAGGCAAACAGGTTCCAAAACTGGATGGTCGATCATACATGGAGACCTTTCATCCAGCTGCTGGTCAGCAGTGTCGTCTGTGTGCTCTGCCCATTCATGTGTAAATGAGATGGAGCGCTGAAACTAACAGTCAATGTCTCAGCAACCCAGTGATTGCTAGAAACCCCCTCCCCTGTATGTAAACAACCAAGACCTTTGGACTCTCTGCTTTCATATGATACCAGGCTTCTGTGGTTTGCATGACGTGGTGAAATCAGCAGACGCGCTAAAGTGGATATACACTATTTCCGTGTTTTCGCCACATGCCCATATAATTTGAAACTGTTGGTTTCTTTGTAGATAAAAGAGCTTGGTCTGTACCAGCTCTATATGGAAAGTGTCCTGAGACAACTTCTGTTGTGATTTGGCGCTATACAAATAAAATTGAATTGAATTGAAAATTGAATAATTTCTTGGGGTATGAATTGTGTTTTGTTTGGGTGCCAATGCTTGTTAGAGGCTTTTAGCTGAGTTTCTCCCCATCATTCTGGTGTGCTACAAGTTAGTGTGGCGGCACGAGGGCGGGAAGAAAGTAGATGGTTGCTTAGTGAAGAGCAGTCTACTAGTAACTCCAATCAGGACAAGCCGGACAACGCCACCTTGGGAGTTTTGCCCAAGGAAATAGTTAGAGCCACAAAACCTCAATTTAAGGCACGCAGGTTCACTCTACTATGAGGCAGGAGACGTGCTTCCAAATGTGGTCATAAAATCAATACTTTATTGCAACATACTGTTGCGGAGAACATCTTGTTTAAACACTATAACATCTTGTTTTATACTCTGGCATACGAAAACATCTTGTCGCTGTGATAGAAGGCCTGACTCTTAGCCCTGAGTCATAAATATCATATCCTCAGAGACAATCAGTAGTGGCAAACAAGATGTCCATGGCACCTCTACTCCTTATTTACGATGTCTGCAATATTATCCTCACGTCCGGACACAACACACATACATACATATGTTTTACTTATCACATGTTTAGTGGTTAGTACTTGAAGATGTCTAGAATGTCCTGAACTCATTAATGTACTGGGCTGGTCAGTCCCAACTCCTTAAATGTGAACGATTGTCTGTGAACGGTACCCATTCTGGCTGAGATCCTGAGGGAGCTCTGTCAGTCTGAGTCCAGCGCTGCATTGCTTTACCTGTGACCTGCAATAAATACTTTGACTGTGAACTGAAGACTTCTTCGGACCGTTCTTGAGCTTCCAATAAAGAACCAAGCTTCAAAGCTAACAAATTGGTGCCATGACCCGGATTGGCTGACTCCAAGGCCGTGTCCTGTTGATGACCAGCGGAGTCGATCAGGGGGGGAGAACCTTCTCAGACAATTTCAGGCGCACCTGACTCAAAGGTAAGCAGAAAACCTTTTCTAAAAAGAAAATTTCTGCACATTGGATATACCAAATCAAAAATTGTTAAGTGTCATCCACTGATCTCTAAATTCTGTGAAATTTGATTTGTAATAAAGGAAATTGTTGTTGTTGTTGTTGTTGAACTGGTCACATGTAAAGTATTAATCACATAGTCTCACACGAGGGAAAAGTGAATAAGTGTCCTGTGTGTTGTCTGTGTTAGTTTATAGGTATAGCTCCGTCAATAGGACGTGGTAGCAATGACTGTTCAGTTACGGCCCAGGGAGGCGCGTAGCTGACTAAGATAAGCTCTGGCCCAGAGAGGCGAGTGGGAGTGACAAAGGACAGTTCCAGCCCTGGGAGGCGCGCGGAGCTGCAAGAGAAAAAGCTTTGGCTCTGAGTGGGGTGCTGAAGCTGTCAAGAGAACGACCTCCGGATCTATAGGCCGACTATAGATGTGTGTGGGGTGGTTTCCTACTTGATTGAGGTTGATTTCACTGTGTGAGTGACAGCGTATCGAGAAGTACAGACTGATCGAGAATTCCTGCTCTGACACAGATCTCAAGTAGTTCTGAAAAGGGGGACATTGGAATAAATTAAAGGGGATTTTTCAGCTAAGGTATTACAGAGGTTGGTGAAACGAGTGAACAAGACTGGGAAAACCCCCAGCGATCAAGCGCACATAGTACTAGACCGTGTGTAGAAGCTTCTTGATCGGGTCCCCACTCGGGCACTACGTCATTCTCCTTCTCTGATAACACGTGTGAAAACTTTTGAATATGGCACAATCTGTTGTTGACAATTGGGAAAAATGTTGGGTTTGGGTTCGTTGTTGCACACAACTTTGACTAGATGGCAGAAAAAGGTTATGCCCGAAGAAAAAGACAATGGCAGGGATAGATTTGTGAACTGGGTCAAGGACATGCAGATGAGAGTACAGCAAAAATTTCATCCCTGATTTCTCTGGCTTAGTAGCACCTCTGAGAGCACTGATCACACAGGCTGGATACACAAACTATAACTCTCCTTTGCAATGGACAGCTGAGGCTGATAAGGCTTTTGTTGATGTTAAGGCCGCATTATCTCATGCCTGCTCTCTGCACTCTCCCAACTACTCAGAGCCTTTCCATTTGGATGTTAATGAAAAGAACGGCTTTGTCAATGCCGTTCTGTTTCAAAAGGGGGAGAATAGAAGTGCAACAGACAGAAAGATTTTGATGTACTACAGTTCAAAATTGGATAACATGGAAAAAGGGCACCCTACATGTGTAAGACATGTGGCAGCATTAGGGAAAGCAGTACAGAAAACGTCTCACATCACCATGAGCAACCAGACAATAGTGCATACTACACAGGGCGTAAAAGCATTTCTTGACTCTAACGCGTTCACATTATCAGCAAACAGAATCTTGGGCCTACAACAGTTGCTTAACAAACCTCACATTCATTTCACTAGTGAAGGCACTAATATGGCTCTGCAAATGGACACTGTACAGGATCATGATTGTGTGGCAGAGACAGATAAGGAGATGCGGCTGCACTCCTCGCTACATAAAGAGCCGATTGAAAATGCTCAGAAGATCTTGTTCTGCGACGGTCATAGTCACCATACACCAACAGGGACATTAATAACATCATATGCCGTTGTAGAAGAAACACCAACTGGTTTACTGACAAAACAGGCGCAAACTGTTGCACAACCAGCATCAGCTCAGATGGCGGAATTAATTGCAATCACCAAAACATGTAAAGTGGCAAAAGGCAAGACTGTGAATATCTATACTGATTCGGCTTATGCGGTTCAAGCTGTGCATGTGGACATGTGTCACTGGAGGAGGAAAGGGTTTATGACCTCAGCTGGCACCCCTGTTAAACATCTGAATCAGTTAATTGACCTTTATTATGCTTTGTTAGAACCAGAACAGGTTGCTGTTATTAAGTGCAGAGGACATCAAAAAGGAAATGGCCACATTGTAAGAGGCAACAATGCTGCAGATATGGCAGCAAAAGAGATAGCAGGATACAATGTGAGTAAACAAATGTCTCAAAAGGCTCCTGATGACAAGCCACATAGAGATCTATGTGTGCAAAATATCAAGGAGCTTCAACAGGCTGCTGCTCCATCTGAAAAACAAGCATGGAGTGCAAAAGGAGCCACCAAAGATTCTCTAGGGCTCTGGAGAAATCATGAGGGAAAAATAGTAGCTCCGGCTGGACTACTAAATCTACTGTGTCAAGAGGCACACAGCAGGGGTCACTGTGCTAGTTCAAAGGTGACAGCTCTTATTTCACAACATTGGTGGCACCCGCATCTTAAAGACATCACCAACTACTTTGTGCAGTCCTGTGAAATATGCAATCAGTATAACCCGAGGATCTCCCTCAAAACTGGGCTAGGCAGCTACCCAGTTCCTGATGCCCCATGGAAAGAAATAGTAATTGACTTTACTGACATGGGGGCAGACCACAGAACTGAAGGTAAAAGATATCTTCTAGTCTGTGTAGATCCATTTTCTCGATGGGTGGAAGCCACACCTACCAAAACAGAAAAAGGAAAGGAAGTGATTAATTGGCTGATAAGAGAAATAATTCCCAAATTTGGAATCTCAGAAGTCATAAGATCCGATAACGGTCCCCATTTCACTAATGAAGATCTGAGGCAGGTGGAAAAAAGATTTGGCATTCAGCATAAATTTGGAGCAGTTTACCACCCGGCCTCACAAGGTTTAGTTGAAAGGGCAAACAGAACTATTAAGGAAGGCCTTGCAAAAGTCTGTGCCAACACAAAGTTGACGTGGATTGAGGCCCTGCCTATTGTACTGTTTAATTTGAGATCCACCCCTAATGTGACTCTGAATGTCAGTCCACATGAAATTTTCACAGGAAGAAAAATGCCCTGTCCTTTCACCACAGCACCATCAGACTCACCACCTGTGGTGCTACAACATGAAAACATTTGTGAGTATGTGGAGCAACTGCATAACTCAGTGATGAGTATCTCCCAACAGGTGATACAGATACTCTCCAGGGAACAGGACCAGGAAGCCTCACCTGTAGGAGTGGGAGACTGGGTCCTCAGGAAAGTCAACAAGTTCAATTGGTCCTCCCCCAGGTGGAAAGGACCATACAAGGTAGCAGAAACTACATCACATTGTGTTAAGGTCTGGCTGACAGATGACAGAGTGAGTAATTGGATTCATAAAACACACTGCACTCTTGCTCAGGACCCTACTGAAAGACCATTGTCTGAGGTCCGCACTGATTTACAGGCTTCATCCACTAACAAGGATGATGACTGAAGCTCTGGAATTAAAGAGCTATGGTAGAATGGGTCTGCGTATTATACCCTCTAGGAAGACTTCTCTGTGGAGAATTGGATTTGGAACCCGAGTCACTGTTGCCATGTTGATTACACTAGCAGTCATAACTGTACTGCCCATCCTCTGGTGGGAAAGTCAGTTTTTCAAGAGTCTCCTGGTTCAAAAAGGAAACGTTGATTCTAATCATACGGACACCCTCTCTTCACCAAAAACTAGAATCAAAAGACGCATAAAGGGGGACACGTATGGAACTAACATTGAATTAGTTGTAGCTCACAATCCGGCCCCTCAGTCCTTCAAATTTGATCTGTGTGATGCCATAGTATGTGGACTTCACCCTCCTGCTAGTTGGACACAGTATGATGTTTACATGTGCATCCTCCTACACGGGCTGCCTGTTCAGGGCTGCTCATGGTGCCCAAATTGGACTTATGTGTATTGGAACACTGGACCTTTCGGTCACACTGCCACGCCCATCTCAGACATCTGGCAGGAACTAAATGACAAAATTACCATCATTCGAGATCACCAGGTTGATTCATCAACTAAGCAAAATCCTCAGATTATCACTATAAAGAATCTAACTTTCTCCCGCTTGCCCTGGCCACCACTCGATGATTATTTCTATTTGGCGTTAGGGGTAGACGTGCCAGGTAAAGATCCTTTGACAACTATCAAAATAACTCAACAATCAGCCACCGCAGACGCCGAGATTACGACACCTCTATTAACGGAACCCACAACAGTAACTAAACTCAACATTAAAAATTATACCATGCATGACAAATTTTTGATTGAAACTGGATTCTCACAGAAAAACTATTGGCTTGACTGGGTTCAGAATGCTGCCGAGGTATCCACTAAGAAGGAATGCATAGTCTGCTCCTCGCCTCGACCAGCTTTATTAACAGTTCCCTCACCTTTTTCTGACAACGAAACCTACTGCATGTTGCATCTGCACATGACAGACAACCCGACGGACCCTTGTAAACACCTTGAGGCACCTTACCCACTGTCTCAACCATTTATGGTCCCCCCAATTTTCACCCCTGTGAGAAATGACCACACCTGTTTAGTGAGAGCAGATCTTGCAGGCTCTGTTGTTGGAAACATCCCGAATGACTGGTGTGTTACTACGATTAATGTTACTGATTGGAAAAATGTTACTTTGCTTTCCCATGCGCGTGCAGATGTGTACTGGTATTGTGGAGGAAAATTACTCAGAAATACATTGCCTCCACACTGGGTCGGAACATGTACTATTCTCTCTTTAATTGCCCCAGTCAAACTTGTTCCGACCACAGCAGATGAAATTTTATCTTGGCAGTCTGCATCCTTCCGATCTACAATTATTCCCCACAGGAAGAAACGTAGCTTATTTGACCTATACCACAACACTCCCACTTATATAGATGCAATTGGCGTTCCCAGAGGTGTACCTGATGAATATAAGTTGGTTAATCAAGTTGCAGCAGGTTTTGAATCTTCTCTCTTTTGGTGGGTGACAATAAATAAGAATGTTGACCGGATCAACTACATCCACTTTAATATTCAGAGATTGAACAACATGACTAGAGACGCCGTTGCCGGCCTGCATGAACAACTTGCTGCGACTTCTCTAATGACATATCAAAACAGAATGGCCCTTGATTTTCTCCTGGCTGAAAAAGGTGGTGTGTGTGCTCTTTTTGCTCAGGACTGCTGCGTGTTCATCCCTAACAACACAGCCCCAGATGGCTCTGTAACCCGAGCCCTCACTGGCCTCAGGACATTATCTGTAGAACTAGCAGAAGACTCTGGAATTGATAATACCCTGCCCACTTGGTTTGATGCTACTTTTGGCAAGTGGAGGACACTAATTGCTTCTATTTTAATGTCACTCATTGCTGCAGTAACTGTCTTCACCTTATGTGGATGTTGCTGTATACCATGCATCAGGCACCTCTGTCTAAAATGTATTACTACGGCCATTAATGATAAATTTCCACCACCACCTCATTATCAATTGGCACAATATCCTGGTGAGGCTGTTTCCATGCTTTCCTCCTCCCCCTCTGAGTTTGAACAGGAAGAAGCTGAAGCACAACTGGACTTCGACATGGAGGAAGATGGAGACGAATGCTGCTTGCACAACATGAATACACATGAGAGACGCTAAGGGTTAACACACTCCTACATATAGCTCTTGCATACACGTAGAGGCGTGATTGGATTTGATTCTATTATCTCTAATTGTCATTGATATACTCAGAATGAGACTAAGTACTCCTGCATGATTTCTTCCATTTTTTACGATATTATTCATTTTGTGATTTTGTTATCTTAATATTTACAACGAAGCTTTTTCATTGTATGCTATGTTTCAGTATCACATTGTGTTGAGTTATGTTTTCCTGTTTTGAACACACTACAGCTTTTCCAGTGAACACAGTACTATGTTACGTTTTACAATTTTATATCTGATTGTTTTATTATTCTTTTATAACAATTTAGTTCCAATTGTTTCCGACATGCTTGTGCAACGAAGATATGCTTGCTGCTTGTTAATGCAATGAAGAACAGCTTACACATATTGCTCACATATAAGATGCGAAGACACACACACAACAATTTCTAATGTTTAACCTTTAATTTTTAATCCTAAACACCTTTTATGTGTTTTACAGTTTACTTTATTCATTTTAATTCTATATTTTACTTGATTATTTTTACAGTTTACTTTATATTCTATATTTTACTTGATTATTATATCCTTCACAGTCACAGTCAAAGCTCCTATTAATTATGATATGTTTTTCTATTTCTCCTAGTGCAACTGTGCAGCAGGGGGCAGCAGCTCATTTGCATTTAAAGCTACAGACACCAGAAACAGCACATTCTGAAAGGGACTGAAACAGAAGGAAATAGAGGGAGGCAAGAATCTTTTCCCAAAAGCTATTTCCAGCAAACAGCTTCAGACACATGTTTTATAAAAATCATAGACCTACGTAACTTATCGAAAAAGCTTCGTAATATGTCACCTTTAAAGCTTGGGCTTGAATCAGCTCCAGCTTCTTAAGTGATGTTTTTGCTGCTGGGCAATACAGCCATAATCCAACACTGACCTGATCAGTGCTATGTAAATATGTCTAATTGCAGCTCTGCTCACTCCTCATTCTGATCCTGTTAGACATCTCATTACATTCAGGACCATTTATCATTTATTCTATTACTATGTTCATTCCAAGTAAGTCTTGAATCTAACTACACACCAAGAAACATTAAGACATTCACCTGTTCTATTAATTGTCCATACATCTTAACCTGTGTTTCCACATTTCTTTTCTTCATGAACAACACTTTTTCATTTTATCAACAGAGAACTCTTGGTTCTGGTTCATAGTCAAGCTGCAGAGTTTTGAATTAGCTTAAGCCTGTGGTGGCTCAGTGGTTTTTCTTCTGAAGGTCAGTACCTGGGGCCGATCCGGGATCTGACCCGACACACACGCACACTAACAATAATAATAATAATAATAATAATAATAATAATAATAATAATAATAATAATAATAATAATAATAATAATATCAACAACCCGGGCCGGATCAGGGGCCCGTTGCACAAAACTAGGATAAGGAATTAAGCCGGGATACGTTGGTTATCCTGGCTCAACTTATCTGTGATCCGGTTGCACAAAAGCAGGATAGCGGAAAGTGGGATATGTTATAGGATAAGTTACCATGGAGATTTATTCTGTGGAGCTAGCCTGCTCCAGACCAGGCTAAGTCCCAGGATCTATTTAATCTCATCCCTTATCTCAGTCAGCAGTCATCACAAACTGAAACCAATAGTTATTCCACTGACCACTACACATTGTTATCACATTCAACTAGATCCACTGTCATTATTTAAACATTAACACAAAACATAAGCATCATTAATTTCAACTTTAATTAATTTCAATCATTGTAGATAAATGATGGCTTTAGATGATGTTGCAGTCATCAGATAGACTGTAGGTAAAATACACATCCAATATAAATATAAATACACATCAAAGAGTAACATGATGTTCCTTTATTGAATAAGGATAAATCAAAGCATCAGTTCTTTCCAAACTGAAGTCACACAGTGACTCTACAAGATAGAAAGCACAGAATCAAAGCATATTATACACACAAGAATAAGTACACATCCAACGGTCTGTATATAATACACCCCCCACTGCACACTGAAATAAATGCAGGACAAATCCGTACACAACAAATGAACAGACAAATGAATGGATGCAGGAGCCTGCAAGCTTGTGTACAGCACAAACATAAGAGGCCAAATCAATCTAACTTGATAAGATCACCTTTATTTATCCCAAAGAGAAATTATGTAAGAGATAATGCCCAACGAGGTGTCCATTGTCAGAAATGAATGGACGACGCGAAGCTCCGCTTATACCATGGTCACTTACGAAAGAAATAAATATTAAATCAATTATTAATACGTTAATGTTGCTTTCTACCGTTAAAATCATAAGTTTTTCCACAAGAAGCGGCTAAGTGGACTATTTAATATCTCTCATTGTGACGCGTTGCCAAGGTAACCGGCTCTGGCCACAGAACCTGCAGCTCGGTTGGCCGCAGCTGTTACATTAGGCCTAATCAGTGGAGGGAAGTGAGATGACTGCTTAACGTTATGTTACGTGATACAAAGTATCATTTCAGAGGGCAAGTGCACCTCTTACCGCTTGTGTGTGTCCAGAGGATGATGCGACATTTTGTTTCAAAGAATAAAAGTCCACAGATAGTTTCCTAAATCGTTTTTATTGCAAGAAATATTATCCACGATTCACTCTGATCATTAAATGTGTATCAAGTCTATCCTAAGTCTATCCTAAGTAAGTCTATCCTAAATCATTTTCAGAAATATTATTTACCATTCACTCTGTATCAAGCGAGTAAGTAAGTAAGGTAAGCAAGACAGTTTCTGTTACCAACTAGCGTTTGAGCCAGCGCAATAATTTAGAACAATCAGGTCATTTGACCGGAACTTTTTTATAGGTGTCCTACAACACTTTTTAACTTTTTACTTTTAAGAGATAACACGAGATGACCACAACTTGTATTTCCGAGAGACGTGGCAGGGACCAGGAGAACTGTCTGTAGTGAGACACAGGCGACACGTGCAAGAATAATCTGACACCAGAGTGGTGGAAGAAGTCAGCTTAAAAAAGCAGAGTCCTGATGAGCCCAATTAGATACAGGTGTGTCCAGCCACCGTTCACCTCAGAGAAGATTGGCCCCGCCCCTGCCACGCTCCAGCCCTGAGGAAACACAAAAGCAGAAATCAGAGCAGCCAGAACACAGCTAGAACAATTTGGATTGTAATTGTGATGGTTTCAGCAGAGCAGTGAGTGGGTATTTGTGCGCTACTTACGCATTCAGGCAGTCTGCAATACTTTGCCACGCTTTCTCTCGTTGTTTTATAACTGGCGGTGTTGCCTGTCTTTTTAATTTGGTCCTTCACCTCCTCGTAAGCCTCCATGAGGATTTCTGGGGAAAAGTACGCCGCTCTAGTTGCCATGGTGAATCGGTGAATCTGTGATCAATGGCGGGGTCTATTTGAGGAAGCCGCGTGCATATACTTATCCAGGATAGGTTTCACCTGGCTTGTTGAATCCGTGTCTGCTCATCCTGGCTTGGTCTTTGTGCAACCGATTAAACCTGGACGCTCATGTTTTGGATTGGTTGAACTCAGCTCAGTCACTTATCCTGGATGTCTTATTTCTAGTTTTGTGCAATGGGCCCCAGTGCCGGAGATCCGTCTCGGGACACACAAACACTAATGATATTAATAATGATAATAACAGCTGGGTCAAGTCAGCTTGAATAAAAGGCATGAATCAGTTTTTCAGCATCCGACCTGGGATCTGACCAGGGACCGACCCAGAACTTTCCTGGAACTTTCCCAGGACTTTTTATCGGGTCGGTCCTGGCAATGTCCCGGGGAAATCTGGGTAAGTTCCGGGTAAGTTCCAGGTCGGTCCCGGCAATGTCATGTAAAATTTCCAGGTCGGTCCTGAGTAAGTTCTGGGACTTTGCTGGGACCAACCCAGAACTTTCCTGGGATCGGACGTGGGATCTCAACCTTGGATCCGACCCGGGACACACAAACACACAAATAATATTATTATTAATAATAACAAAACAAAACAAAGGAATGGAGCAGACGCATGCATTGCGCTCTCCCGCACTGATCTGGAAAAACATGGCTTTTTATAACCCAAATTCGACATGACTATTTAGTAATAGTGAGTAACATTTTTTACACGCCTCATGGCCTCCAGAACCAGGCTGGCTAAAGAAAAAGATACCAAAAGAGACGATTCGTCCGCTGCGGCTAGCCAGATTAGCATGCCTGCTCTGACTAGCTTGCTGGAGGAGCACCACCAGTCCATTTCGGCAGTGCTGTCTGCTGAGCTCAGGTCGGTGTTTGCCTCTCTTGAAGCTAAACTAGACACAGTACAGGCTACAGTGACTGACTTTGGTGAACGAATTACACGTTTGGAGACCAACGCCAATTTAACTGAAGAACGCATCCAGGCTCTTGAAGTATCATGCTCCAGTTTATCAGTGGCTTGTGCTAAGCTCAAAACCAAAAATATCGATTTGGAAAGACGAAGCCTACCTAACAACGTCAGGATTATCAGCCTGCCTGAGTCCATAAAAGGTCCACTACCCACGACCTTTTTCTCCGGTGTCTTGATGGAGATACTCGGGAACCAGGTGCTACAAACCCCACCTGAGCTAGACCGGGCACAACGTGACAGGGAGACAGGCCCAGACCCAGGATCATATGTTTTCACTGACACCAGACCAAGGAACTAGTAGTCTGGGAGGCCCATAAATGGAAGAATGACCTGAGGTACCGTGATTCGCCGGTCCGCATCTACGAGGATTATTGCCCCAACATCCTACAGCAATGTGAGGCCTACCGCAATGTTATGGCTAAGCTGTACAACCTGGACCTCCGACCAGCTCTGCTTTACCCAGCAACGCTTCAAATCACCAGGGAAGATGGCAATAAGAAACGTTTTTCCTCAGTCAAAGAAGCTACTGCCTTCGTGAGTTCCTTGCCTGCCCCATAATGTTGCCTAACTGACCCAACCCTGCAGATGATGTATGGGGTATCGGCTAATGTTAACACTACTACCATTATGGACTTTGGGTTGATCCGCCCAGCCGGTAAAAGTGTTTCAACGTGATACTCTTTGATGTACAGTGACTCTTGACAGTGAACTCTTGCTGATGTCATATGATGCTTTTTGAACAATGGTTCTCTTTTAGTCTTTGTGAAACTCCACCTGGGCTTGTTGAACCGATGTTGTGTATGTAGTATGCCCCTGTTTGTTTTGGTTTACTATGCTGCATGGCCCGTTTAGCCATTGACCATACTTTTAATTTTTTTTTTTTATTAGGGGCAATATCGGTTAAACGTTTAATGCAAAGATGCCTGTTACATTGCAGTGAGAGTCATGATGCATGTTTTTTTTTTTTCCTATGTTACACTAAGCTGCACCTCTTTCTATTTATGTCTTTGGTTCCTTTCCCGGGGCATATTGCCCTTAACTGCTATAAAGGTGTGGAGTAATGGGAAAACTTGCAGTTTTTCACTTTTTCTAAAATACTCTGGGGGGATTGTTTCCATACTGACTGTTGTACTGAAATGTTTATGCTCACACGTGAGTAGTTTGGTTTTAAGCCTTATAACAGGGGTGGGCAAACTGTTCCACAAAGGGCCGCTGTGGCTGCAGGTCTTCTTTCCAACCAAGCAGCAGCACACCAGACTTGACTCATTCAATCAATTGATCTCACTCTTCAGACAGCTGATTGGTCAAACTGTGAGCTCTTGATTGGTTGGAAAGAAAACCTGCAGCCACAGCGGCCCTTTGTGGAACAGTTTGCCCACCCCTGCCTTATAATATGGGAGGCAGCTAAACTTTTCTCTGTTATTGTGTGATCGTCTGTGCCACAAGGGTTATACTCTGTCCCGCGGGAGTGATGAATTCATGGGGATCATTGAGTATAAAGAATCTTGAGAGGGATAGCGGGTTTGAAGAGTTTTGAATGTGTTAATAGGGTTTTTTTCTTCTTCTTTTTCTCTCTTTTTTTGGGGGGAGGGGGTCCCTAATGGGTGTTTCAGGCATGTGATTTGACATCCTAGTCATTCTAGTGAGTGACAAATTTATTACCCATCTTTTTTCTTCCCTTCCTGATATAGACAGTCATTACCCGATTATAGGTGGCAATTTCAATTTTATTCAAGACCCTGTTCTAGATAGGTCCTCCTCGAGACCCCTCACTTTGTCCAACTCTGCTACTACTTTTAAATCTTTTCTAAACCAGCTTAGCCTAAGTGATCCTTGGAGATCTTTTAATCCATCCACGAAAGCCTTTTTGTTTTTCTCCCATGTTCACTGTACATATTCAAGAATTGACTATTTTTTTTTTCATTGATGGGCTATTGATTGATAGGCTATTGCATTGGGTCAACTCTGAGTATCACAGTATAGTGATCTCAGGCCATTCTCCTCCATCGGTTGTCATAAATTTCGCAAACCACAGCCCTCCACATACACAGTGGAAACAATTCAATTCATTTCAATTTTATTTGTAGAGCGCAAAATCACAACAAAAGTTGTCTCAGGACACTTTCCATATAGAGCTGGTACAGGCATAGCGCTGTTATCTACAGAGACCCAACAAATCCCTCATGAGCAAGCACTTGGCGACAGCGGCGAGGAAAAATTTCCTTTTAACAGGCAGAAAGCTCAGGCAGAACCAGGCTCTGGGTGGGCGGCCATCTGCCTCGACCGGTTGGGTGAGAGAGAGAGAGCAAGAGAGAGTGAGACAGACAGAGAGAGACAGACAGACAGAAATGCAGTCAGAGAGAGAGAGAGACAGACAGAGAGAGATAGACAGAAACAGTGACACAGTAACAATGACAGTGGATGTAATAACAGTAGTAGTAGTTGTAGTGAATGTCAGGCAGGGCCATGGCAGGAGATGCAGCTGTAATCCACAATTCAGATTCAGCCACTATCCACAGGAACCTGCAAGACGACAAAGCACAGAGACTCCGGAGAAGGAGCTAAGTTAGTAACATGCTGTGGTAGGACATGAAAAGGTGCAGATGGAGAAAGAAAGAAGGACAGAGGAGCTCGGTGTATCTTTGGAGGTCCCCTGACAGTCTAATGCTATAGCAGCATAACTAGGGGCTGGTCCAGGACAAGCCTGAGCCAGCCCTAACTATAGGCTTTATCAAAGAGGAAAGTTTTAAGCCTACTCTTAAATGTAGAGGCAGTGTCTGCCGCCCGGACAAAGACTGGAAGATGATTCCACAGGAGAGGAGCTTGATAGCTAAATGCTCTGGCTCCTGTTCTGCTTTTGGAGACTTTAGGAACCATAAGTAGGCCTGCATTCTGGGAACGCAGCGTTCGAGTGGGGTAATAAGGTACTATGAGCTCTTTAAGATAAGAAGGTGCCTGACAATTTATGGCTTTGTAAGGAGGAGAATTTTAAATTCTATTCTAAACTTTACAGGGAGCCAGTGCAGAGTGGCTAATATTGGAGAAATATGATCTCTCTTCCTCGTTTTTGTCAGATCATGTGCTGCAGCGTTCTGGATCAACTAGAGAATATTCAGCAACGGATTTGGGCAGCCTGATATTGAGGAATGAATGCATGGACTAGTTTTTCTGCATTATTTTGAGACAAAATATGCCGGATTTTTGCAATGTTACGTAGGTGAAAAAAGGCAGTCCTTGGAGTGAAAGGACATGTCCTGATCAAAGATAACTCCCAGATTCTTTACAGTGGTGCTGGAGGCCAGCGCAATGCCATCCATAACTGCTATGTCATCAGAAAGTGAGTTTCTAAGATGTTTAGGGCCTAGTACTATAACCTCAGTTTTGTCTGAGTTTAGCATCAGAAAATTGCAGGTCATCTAGGTCTTTATGTCCTGAAGACACGCTTGTAGTCTTCTTAACTGACTGGTTTCTTATGGCTTCATTGATAAGTATAGCTGGGTATCATCTGCATAGCAATGAAAATTTATTGAGTGCTTATATAAACATTTATAAGGTGAATAGAATTGGTCCAAGTACAGAAACATGCAGAACACCATAGCTGACTTGAGTCATCATTAACATGTACAAACTGAGAGCAATCTGAAAAGTAGGATTTAAACCAGCTTAACGCAGTTCCCTTAATGCCAATGAAGTGTTCCAGTCTCTGCAATAGGATACCATGGTCAGTGGTGTCAAATGCAGCAATAAGATCCAATAAGACTAGTACAGAGACAAATCCTTTATCAGATGCAATTAGAAGGTCATTTGTAACTTTAACCAGTGCTGTCTCTGTGCTATGATGCACTCTGAATCCTGACTGGTAATCCTCAAATAAACTATTTTTGTGTAGAATGTCACACAGCTGATTAGCAACTGATTTCTCAAGAGTTTTTGAGAGAAAGGGAAGGTTGGATATCGGTCTATACTTGGCTAAAACCCCTGGATCAAGAGTAGGCTGTTTAAGTAGAGGTTTTATTACAGCTATTTTAAAGTACTGCGGTACATAGCCTGTTGATAAAGAGAGATTGATCATGTCTAATACGGAAGAGTCAGTTAAAGGTAGAACTTCTTTAAGCAGCTTAGTCGGGATGGGGTCTAAAATACAGGTTGATGATGTAGCAGAACCGGCCTTTAACTGACCCCTTTTTTCCCTCCTTTTCTGGTGATACTCAAGGGAAATGGAGGTGTAAACCCGCCAACTGATTGAATTGTAGACCATCTGGTTTACCTATAATGCAATCTGATTTCGAAGAGAGAAAAGATGTCTGGACAAGAGACATCTCCTCCATGTTTTCTTTTCAGGGAAGCCAGGGACACAGACACCTCAACATCAAAGGTGGCCTTCTCCTCACCTTCTCCTCACTATGTTTCTCATGGCAATGCTAATTCTCTCCTGATAGCCCCAAGAGTGATCAAGACAATAAAACCGTCTGGAGAGACAAACGCCAGGCTCCAGAGGAACATCCACAAACATCAGCAAATGCTGATGGGTTGTAAACCGGACATCCATTGAGGCAACTTGTGTATGCTTGTGTGATTTTCCTCAACACTCCAAGATAACCAGACTTTTATGTTAAACTTAACTTTTCATGTTTTCAACTTGCAGGACTCAGGGTACGCATAATATTGATGTTTTTCCCGTATCTCTGACCTGAAGTATGACCAAGTTTTGATTTTAACGGTTCTATAAAAGTTTGTATGAATTGTCACCACAAAACCATACTGCCATCCAGAGTTTCCTAACCGTCAGATTGAATATGCTTGACTTGGCACATTTATCGATAAGTAACCATAATCGTGATAATCATTTTGACAAATATAATCTGCCTCTCTTTATTCCTACCTTTATTTTTGTATTAGTTATTCATTGAGTTATTATACCTGTTGGGATAAAACTGTACCATGATTATCATTTAATGTTTTCACCCAACCATAGAAAGTGTCTAATGCATGCTGTGAACAATGTTGAAATGCTATTGAAAATTGGTCATTGAAATTATATGTGATTGACCATAGTGAGAAGCAGATGAGCCCCTCGTATGATTCTTTGATTAGTTCAGCTCCATGAGGCGAGATTACACCGCGCGTCACAAAGAGTCTCACGTGATTCGATGGCCTGCTTTTCGACACGCCCCGGAGGGACCTTTAAAAACTGCGTGTAGTGCGCGATACAGTGAGTAGATTTTTGGTTTAGTTTGTTTGTTTTTAGTTCCGTCTAAATTTGTGTTAGTTAGTTAGTTAGTTTTGTTTTGTAGTTCTTTTGTTTTCTTTTTCACGTCTAGTTACTCTCAGCTGAGTTCTTTTCTTTGCTTTTGTCTTAAGTTTTGCACAGTCGTTTTGCTCCTTAAGTTTTCGTCTTCGAGCTACTCCAAGCCATTCCGAGTAGCGTAAATTATCTTCAGAAGACGTATTCTTATAATTTGCCGTAAGCTTCAAAGTTAACTTCCTCTTTAGCCCAACGTTTTGTTTTGTTTTCATTAGTAAATTTAGGCAAGTAATACTAATTTTGTAGCCTTCTTCGACCGGCCATCGAAGAGACTCTTAATTTGTACTATCAGTCTAAAATAATCCGCCACGGACTCAACCGAACCAAACCCTGCGGCCAGCTGTTGATCCTTGGTCCGGTTCACAACCATCCGGAACAGTCCATCATCTGTAACCGACCGCTGAACCAGTTCCAGAGACGCCTCGTTCCGCACCAGCTCGTCATCTTGGAGGCCTGGGCCTTCCACTAGACCACCAAACAGATCGAGCCGCGGATGAACATCTGGAACGTCTTCGAGCCAGTTCGGAGCAGAGCACAACGGGACGCCAGCAACCAAGTAGGCACGCTAAGCGGGTTTGAATAAGAGTTGGTCCGTGAGGTTAAGAGTAGGTCAATTCGTCCAAATTCTCTCCATTAATCGTTCTTTCCCTTAACTCTGCGTTCGCGTCCCCATTATTCCCTTTCGACTGCCTCTCACTATCGCCAATTTATTTACCATTGTTTTGCCATAAGTTTCTTGTGTGTTCTGTCATATCACCTCCCATCTTCTGTGTTATTATTCATGGTACATTATCCATTATCCACAATTCTGCTTAATAAATGATATTTTGATTTAAGTCCTGGTTAGACGGTGTCCTTTTGAACTGAATATCTACGATCCCTGTATCCAGAATTCACACTTCAGGTTATCAGACTGGTTTACTGTTAGTTCATTCGTTAGTATTTTATCAGCGTTATAGCAGTTAATTTCTGCAGTCCTTCTTAGCTGAGGAAGGTGGTGCCCCGACATTTTATCAACGAATGCAACATCAAATTAAGGTAGTACACACTACAATGATTTTGATGATGAAATTATTCAAATTAGTTGGTGAAGGTCGACAGGTGTAAAACAGTCTAAAACCACAACAGGATGATCAACATTTGAAGATAAAACAGTACCTGTTGATGGCAGGAGCTGATAAATTCTGTCTCTAATAGTTAGAATTTTATCATTAAAGAAGCTCATGAAGTCATTACTGTTCAGAACTAAAGGAAAACATGGTTGAACAGAATTATGGCTCTCTGTCAGCCTGGCTCCAGTGCTAAAGAGAAACCTTGGATTGTTCTTATTTTCCTCTATTACTGCAGAGTAATAGACTGCCCTATACTCTGTCCCGTGGGAGTGGTGAATTCATGGTCATTCATGATCAGTGAGTATAAAGAATCTGGAAGCTATATCAGGGTTTTGTGTCATGGTCTCGGGTTTTGTTCAGGCACTTTAATTTATATTTACCCTTTTTTTTTTTCCCTTTGCTTCAGCTGGCTCGGTGCGGAGAGGCAGGGCCGTCAGCTCGGGAGCGAGGCACACGAGACGCACCTGCAGCTCATCGACAATTAGCCGGCTTCTTATGCTCCACTCACACTCATTCCTGTGCCAGACTATTCCTCAGTCCAGCCGTGTACTCTCGTGTCTCTCGTTCTCGAGCTTTTCTCTAGCCTTTGGTATCCGTAGTGTGTAATTTGAAGGTATCTGTGCCATCCGCCAGTTTTTGCATAGGGCGTGTTTTCTGTTAAAAGCTTTTGTAAGTCTTGTCTCTCCCTTTTGGAGTTTTTCCATTTGTTTGAATACTTTGAGTTATCTGTAGAAGTAAATCTTCCGCTAGTTTTGTATTGGGCATGTTTTCTGTTACAAGCATCAGTAAGTCTTGTCTCTCCCTTTTGGAGTTTTTCTGTTTGTTTGTATACTTTGAGGTTTTCCCCTCGTGGTGATTTTTAGTTGTACTTTGTTTTCTAATAAATACCTGATTTGTGGTTCTGGCCTTGATTTAACACACGTAACATTTTGGATGTGTTAATAGGGGTTTTTTTTCTTCTTCTCTCTCTCTCTTCTGTGGAGAGCTTTCCTGTATATTTTAAGACTGTCTTGCCAGGCGGACCGAAATTCTTCCAAATTGGTAGAACACCATTTCCTTTCTATTTTTCATGAGATTCACTTTAATTTGCGGGTTTGAAGGGTACACCATGGAGCGAACCTCCTCTGTTTTCTTCTTTTTTACTGAAGCAACAGAGTCAAGTGTCATATGCAATCAGCCTGTAGCACTATCAACCAGGTAGTCAATTTGGGAGGGGCTAAGGTTAGTGTAGGAGTCCTCTGTTGTATTGAGACATGGCATTGAATTAAATGCTAATGGGATCATATCCTTAAATTTAGCTATAGCACTGTCAGATAGGTTAAAACAGTGAGTCGGTTCATGTACATTCTGACGGAAGCCTACTGAGTCTAATACTGAGATAAATGCAGTGCTAAAGCTGTCATTTAACGTCAACATGTACATTAAAGTCACCTACATTAATTACTTCATCTACTTTAAGGACTAAACCTGATAGAAATTCAGAGAACTCAGCTATAAATTTGGAGTAAGGACCAGGAGAGCGGTATACTATGACAAATAAAACTGGCTGCACTGTTTTCCATTTTTCATGAGAAAGAGTGAGAACAAGGTATTCAAATGAGTTATAGTCGAGTTTAGGTTTAGGGTTGATTAAAAGGCTTGAGTCAAAAATGGCTGCAACTCCACCTCCTCAGCCACTGTTTCGAGGAACATGAGCATCAATGTGGCTCAGAGGAGTAGCTTCATTAAGGCTAACATACTCTTCAGGACACAGCCAGGTTTCAGTCAGACAAAATAAATCAATATTGTGGTCAGCTTTAGAGAACAGAGATCTAATGTTAAGGAGTCCACATTTAATTCTCCTATCTTGTTGTACTATTGTAGTGGTTGTTTCCCACTGTTTACTGTTGAATAATCCAAATTTTAAAAAATTCTTCCAGGAAGGAAGGAAGGAACTTTTTTCAGATAAATGACACCCCAGATATCACGAGAGGCACTCTATGGGAGGTGTGTAAAGCATATCTGAGGGGACAGGCTATCTCTTTTGCCTCCGACAGAAGGAAGCAGACATGGAAAGGATGGTCTGGCTCTCGGATCAACTATTGAGATTTGACACACAATATGCTGCTGCTCCCACTTCTTGTCTCTATGACCAACATCTTAAATTTCAGGCTGAGTTTGACCATTTGTCAACATCCAAGGTTGAAACAAAATTGTTCAAAACAAGGCGTTATATTTAAATGGGAGATAAGGCGAGCAAACTTCTCGCCCATCATGCTAGAACCGCAGCTCTTTCAAGATTGATCTCCAGGATAAAATTGCCATCAGGGGCAGTGGTCATTGATCCCAAATTGGTAAATGATGCGTTTTTGAATTTCTATTCTGACTTGTACATCTCAGAGTAGTCGCTTGAAATCTGGAAGAGCCACAACCCCCTAGAGATGCTTACATGTCCTAAAGTCGAGAGTAACCTGGCTGACAAACTTGGTGCACTGATCTCATTGACGGAAGTGCAGGAGGCAGTTAACCAGCTACAAAATGGTAAATCCCCTGGCCCAGATGGGTTTGTAGTAGAATTCTAAAAAGCATATTATAACCTAATAACTATACTGTGACTATCAACTTTAAAATTATTCACTGAGAGGGAGAAGGCAGGGATCTGCCAGACACACTGAGTCAAAAAAAACATAAAGCCATTGCTGCTGTTTCAGGGTGTTTATTGACCCTTTCAGTGAAATCACACTTTGGACCTTATCTGGTATGCTGATGTAATTGCACTACTGGACTCTAGATGTAAAATAGCCTTGCGGTCAACAGAAATATGGGCACCATGCCTCACCCTCACTCAACAAACAAAACTGATCCCTAGGTAGGTGCAGGTGATATTAATCAAGCAATCACTTTGCCCCAGTGACACTCACACCCAGCCACACCTCCACATAGACACACCCACACACAGTGACAAGGTGAGATCATACATCCCTGCTCCTACAATAACCCCACATTAGGTTAATGTCTACAATGAATCCTTTACTAGCGGCAGACTGCCCCCAACCTTATCTGAAACTAACATTTCTTTTTAGTGAAAAAAAAAAAGACAAGGATCCCCTCAAATGTAGCAACTATAGCCCCATCTCACTTTTAAATGTGGACCAAAAGATTCTCGCCAAGGTCCTAGCCACTCATCTGCAGCAAGCACTGGCTACACTGATTTCCACCAACCAGACTGGCTTCATGGCTGGAAGGAATTTGTCATTTAACACCAGAAGACTTCTTAACATTATTGGCTCCCCCCACCCCATCACACCTGAGGTGGTAATCTCTTTAGATGCTGAGAAAGCGTTCAACAGGGTTGAGTGGGAGTATCTGTACTACATCCTGTCAAAATTTGGTTTCAGCCCTGACTATTGCATGGATTGGACTGCTTTATGACTCCCCAACTGCCCATATCCTTACAAATGGTGTGAGATCACCCCGGACCATCTGGCTCCGGGGGGAGAGGAGAGTCGGGGGCATCACCAGGAACAACATCACCCACAAGCTATCTCTGTATGTGGACTATTTGCTATTATATGTTTCAAACCCGGGTTTGTCCATCCCTGTTATTACAGACATTCCAAGCCAATTCGGCAGATGCTCTGATTATAAATTAAATTTTAATAAAAGCAAACTTCTCACTATCAATCACCTGTCTAGAAAGATGCCACCATCTTCTTTCCCATTCAGAGTCGTTTCAGAGGGGTTTCAATATCTAGGCATATTTGTCACTGCTTCTTTCGAGGACCTTTTCAACAAAACTTTTCGCCCTCTCATTGATAAATGTAAGCTTGATTTGCCCTAACTGGCAGAGCTAACCTGGTAAAGATGGTGATTCTCCCCAAATTCCTCTATTTGTTCCAACATATTCCAATTTTCAAGAGAAGATCATTTTTTCAGCAGCTAGACCAGACAATATCATCACTTCTCTGGCTGAATAAGCCACCCCATATTAAAAAAGCTGTTTTACAACTCCCCCAAAAGATGGGCAGTCTCACACTGCCCAATCTTATTCAATATTATTGGGCTTGCAACATTAACAAACTTAGTTATTGGCTTGATAGACGAGCTGACACAGGTCCCTCATGGGCTCAGAGAGAACTACGGTCTTCAAAGTTTTCTTTACAGTCCCTCCTTACTGCACGACTGCCCCTCAAGATTCATAATATCTCACAGAACCCTGTTGTTACCAACTCAATGAAAATTTGGATGCAATTTCATAAATATTATGATTTGAATGAACCTTCAACTTTAGCCCCGATTGTTAAAAACCATCTATTCCCACTCTCCCTGTCAGACCCTACTTTTAATGTCTGGTGAAACAAAGGCCTGCTACATGTCAAGGACCTTTACAAAGAAAATATTTTTACTGATTTTACAGAACTTGCAGCCAGGCTCGAATTACCTCAATCTCACTTTTTCTGTTTTCTTCAAACTAGACACTTTGTCTAAACCGCCCACCTGGGTCTTTGATTGACTCTTTGCTCACCATTGACCCTGCACAAAAACGCTCCATTTCCGTGATTTACATCACTCACTTGAAGCTGAGCAGAGAGGAGGAAATAGGAGTACCAATATCAGATAACCAAATTCTTAAGCTAGTCCACTCGTCCTCCATGTGTGCTAGACACAGTTTATTACAATGTAAGGTTCATTTCAGAGTGCACTACACAAATGCTGGGCTGGCACCAGTGACAGTTGTAATAAGTGTAAGCAGTCACCTGCTGATCATACACACATGTTTTGGTCCTGTCCGAAGCTGACTGATTTTTGGTGCCAAATTTTTGACAAACTTGCAATAGTGCTTGATATCTTGGAGCTATATCTTGATAGCTTGGATCTTAGTATTGAGCCTTGCACGGCCCTGCTTGGTTCCCCCCCGTTACGAACCTGGCTCAAAGGTTCACAACAAAAGGAGAAGAGTCCACACACCGATGTAGTGCAACAAAACATTTATTTAACTAAACATAACACAACCTAAACTGTGTGAATGTTACTTATCAGTGGTGTAGAGTGGGTGTATGTGTGAGTGGTAAATAAGGGAACAAACTCAAACCAAACTGAATTTCCCCTGGCTGCCAGAACAAAAGAGAGAGTGAGCCTCTTCTTCTTCTTCTTCTTCTTCTTCTTCTTCTTCTTCTTCTTCTTCTTCTTCTTCTTCTGGTTTAATGGCGGGTTGCAGCCATAACTTATTAGGTGCATACCGCCACCCACTGTACCGGAGTATGTAGCATGAGTTACTACAAGGATTACTGTATATCACTTAATTGATATTTAATAAATAGAAGTTTTAAACAAACAAAACAAAACAAAACAAAACAAAAAAACCTCAGCTAACCTTAAATTCTACAATATAATCTTGTCTCCTTCAAATACTCTACTAAAGCTTTCTGTCTGTCCTGTACCCCTTTTCCTGTTGTTCCCAGAATACCTTCGAGGCTCCATACTCTACCTGCCTCCGCTATCTTTTGCGTTAGTTCTGTCCTCTCTCCCCTATATTTCCAACAATGCATCAATACATCTTCCACATCTTCTGTTATTTTGCACTCCAAACATTCATTTGAATTACTTTTCCCTATCAAGAACATTGTTTTATTAAGACCTGTATGATCAAATCTTAATCTGGTTAATACAGTCTCCTCTCTTCTATTACCTCTATATACACCCTGTGTTGTAATGGATTTCTGCACATTATAATATTTCCTTCCGCTGCTATCCCTGTCCCATCTGTCCTGCCATTTCGTCATTATTTCTTTTTTGAGTATTGCCTTACCTTCTCCTTTACCAAAGGGTATATCTATAATATTTGACATTCTGGTTGCTTTTTTGGCTATTTTATCTGCTCCCTCATTGCCTTTTATTCCAACATGGGCAGGTACCCAACGAAATTGTACCTCCACCCCAATCCTTTGAAGTCTGAATAAAGTTTGCTGAATTTCCAGCATTAAATCTTCCCTGTTAGACAATGTAGATTGTAAACTTAAAAGGACAGCCATTGAATATACACAACACACTACTCTTTCAGGTCTTACTTCCTCTACCCACTGTAGTCCCATGATGATTGCAATCATTTCTGCTGTATAGACCGACATCTTATCAGGAATCCTATTTCCAACATTAATATTCATTAAGGGTGTATATATTCCTGGGCCTACTCTATCATTTTCATCCTTGGATCCATCTGTATATATATATATAAATAATTATAATATTTGTGTTTAATATAATGACTTGCGCCCTGCGATCAATTGGCGACTGGTCCAGGGTGTACCCCGCCTTTCACTCATTGACAGCTGGCATAGGCTCCAGCCCCCCGCAACCCTGAAAGGGATAGGCGATATAGAAAATGGATGGATGGATGGATAATGACTTGCTAGATATCCTATCCCACTCTCTTCCCATTCTTTCTTTAATTCTGTTATTGAAACGAATGTTTTCCAATCTATATTCCTGTGATTTAGCCTTTGTTATCCACCCAAATCCATTACCATGAAATTCATTATATTCTGAACATTCCTGAATTACACTCTTGGTAGCGTTTTCATTACCACACCCACATAGACTTATCCAACATGTAAGTGTAAGTTTATGTCTTCTTAGATCTAATGGAACTTCTCCTAATTCTACCTGTGCCTTGATTGGTGTTGACCTTATTGCCCCAGTGCATATTCTAAGTGCTTTTTTTACTACTCTATCAATCATATCTAAGTGTGTTTTGGCAGCTGCACCATAAACAAAACAACCATAATCTTTTATTGATCTCATCAAAGCCCTATAAATATACATCAATGCCTGTTTGTCTGCTCCCCACTGTTGCCCCACTATCACTGTCATTAAATTAACAACTTTACAGTTTATTTCCACCTTCTCCACATGTGTCTTCCATAGGCCCTTCTGTTCTAACCAAATGCCCAGATATTTAAATGTATCTACTTTCTTCATGTCTTGTCCATATAGTTTCAGGCTCTGTTTATTTATCCCTTTCTTCCTTGTGAGGAGCATGTAACAGGATTTGCTTGTAGAAAGTTTGAATCCCCAATCATATGACCACTGTTCAGTTTTACTTATTGCTTCCTTAATTTTACCCATAACTCTCGAGAGATCTCGTCCCCTTGCCCAGATGGCTCCATCGTCTGCATAAAGGGCTGACCCAATCCTTCTGTCCAGATTCATAAAAATATCATTAATCATAACATTAAATAAAACTCGACTAATTACACTGCCTTGTGGTATCAGACAACTCTGAACCTACCTTAACTCTGAATCTTCGATCAGATAAGAAATCTAATACCCAATTATAGAATCTTACTCTAATTTCCATCTTGTTCAGTTTAATTAACAACCCTTCTCTCCACATAGAATCGTAAACTTTTTCAATATCAAAAAATACAATAGTCATTAGTTCTTTCATTTTAAATGTCTTCTCTATCTCATTACTTACTTTTACCACAGCATCCATTGTTGAATGTCCTTTCCGAAATCCACTTTGGTATGCTGCAAATAACCCTCTATGTTCTAAAAAGTAATTAAGTCTTCAGACTAATATCTTTTCCATCCATTTACATAGATGAGAGGTTAATGCCATAGGTCTGTAGTTACCAGCATTGTTCGGGTTTTTACCAGATTTGTTAAAAGGCAGTATTACGGCACTCTTCCAGCTTTTTGGCATTTTCCCTTCTTCCCATATCTTATTAAATCACTGCAAAATTATCTTTAATACTTCTTAAGGTACTTTTCTGAACATAGCATAACTCAGCTGATCCTCTCCTGTTGCAGTATAACCAGTTCCATTCAATGCTGTTACTAATTCATTGTTACGACTACAGTCGTAATTTCTGTTAGTGTTTCCTTGTCTGTGTTATGTCATTCCCTTTATGCAGATTGGAGTGTATCATGGCGAAGACGTGATTGGTCAGTGGTTTCCGGTCTTGGCTGGTGGATTGGCTGTTTCCAGAAGTGCCAGCTATAAAAGGATCCAAGATGGTGGCCGGCGGTGGGACAGTAGCAGGCATCCAGCATCTTCCTCTTCTCCCAACCGGCCACCCTTTTTTTCTAGTAGGGGTGGGCTGCCAGTCTTGTTACCTGATTGTTTTCTCCTGTGTAGTATAGTTAGGGAGGTAAGTTTCATGTCTTTTGGTTCTTTTATTCTGATAGGTAAGTTATATCCTCCTCAAGTAAGAGTTGTTTTGTTTGTTGTTTTGGCCTTGGTCCATCCTGAAGCCATTATCGTTTGGAACCTTCTGTTAATCCATTTTCTGTTATAATTAAATATTATAATCACTGGTTAAATGTGCGCTGGATCTGTGGCTACTTGGGACTTGGGGAAGATGGGGGGACTCTTTTCCTGTTGTGCCTGTGCATCCCTAGGCCAGGCGTAACATTCATTCATGTTTTTTTTCTAAATCCATAGCACTTTCCTCGTTATCTTTCTTTCTATATACATCCCTATTTTCATTTAGAATCTCCTCTTTCTGTCACAGTCTGCTCTCCCCTTCTCCTGCTCTGCTGCTCAGCCACACCCCTCATCAGCTTTACTGCTTCCACCTGCTGCTGTCACCTGCTCACCATCTCCAATCAAGCCAGTTTATATGCAGCTTCACTCCGCGATTGTCTTCACTTTCATGCCTGACTCTCCAGCACTTGTTCCCGGACTGCTTACCTGGTATCGACCCAACTCGCCTCCAACCTTTGTTTCATGTCTCAGCCCCGGTAAATCCACCAGCCTTCTGTCCCCGACTACGAGTTTTGCCTGCCTGCTTTCTGTTCCTCACCTGCCTGTGGCAGGTTGGCACTCAGCCTGTTCCTGCTCAGCCTGTAGAACCACTGCGTCAGCTTCACCTCACCAGCCCCTCTCCAAGGATTGTATAAGTTAACTATTATTATGTTCCCATCTGTTTTACATATTTCTGTAACTACACATTCCATTTCTGATGTGGTTTTTATCCTTCTAAATGCTATCCCGTCCCTAATAAAAGTTGCACACCCTCCACTCCAATTTTCACTTATATCATACCTCACTGATTGATAACCAGGTAAAATAAAATCAAGGTGAGGCCGAAGCCAAGTTTCTTGAACACAAACAATATCAGGTTTACTTTTGGATTCTGCTATAAACTTTTTGAATACCTGACCATTTACAATTAGGCTTTTAGCATTCCACTGTAAGAGACGGAATACCATTATAAGGATAAACAACATTCTGTAACCCACCACCGTCTTAATTCTGTCGCTTTTCCTTTCTTGTCTTGTAGCTACATTAACAACTTTACACACGAAAGCTACAAAGCTTTTCTACAAGGGTGGTGTTCTCAACATTGCATTTGTGATTACATGTTCGCTGTGGAGGTACTGGCCTTTCTGGTTGGAATCTCCTTATGTTTGTTCTCTGGGGTAGGCCTTCAGTATAGTATTGTATCTCACTGTCATACATGTTTTCATCAGGCCTACTCTGCTTCCTTTCAATGGTTGCAACACTCTTAACTGCCTCTGCATATGACACCTTATTCCCAATCTTATATCTCTGTACTTCTTTGGCTTGTTTCTGTACCACACAGCCAGCATATGCAGCACTATGCTCACCTCCACAGTTGCAACATTTCAGCTTAGCATCCTTACTACATTTCCCATAATCATGCTCCCTTCCACATTTTGCACACCTTTGCCTCCATTTACATTGCTGTACTGTGGGTCCCATTCTTTGGCATTTAAAGCATCTTAAAGGCTGTGGGGTGTATTCTCTCACCTTATAGTTAATCCAGCCCATTCTCACCTCAGTTGGTAGTATTTTCTCAAACACCAATAATACTGACAAACTATCAGATTTGACACCACCTTTATTAGTTTGAAGTCTTTTGGCCTCTATAACCTTTCCACCATGTATCTCTCTCTTCACTTCTTCCATGGACATTTCCAATGGCACATTTGTAATCACTCCTCTCAACTTTGCTGCCATTCCTGGTATATGTACCTTAATTTTTCGCCATCCAGGCTGCCAATCTGCAGTATCTTTTCCTGTTG
Source organism: Chaetodon trifascialis (assembly GCF_039877785.1). Lineage (NCBI taxonomy): Eukaryota > Metazoa > Chordata > Actinopteri > Chaetodontiformes > Chaetodontidae > Chaetodon > Chaetodon trifascialis. The sequence goes on from NC_092068.1 coordinate 1,077,327, forward strand.
TGTTTCGTTTATTGCAGAAATAAGGATTCTACTATTACTCAGCAGTTTTGCATACTTTATTTTTCCAATTGCCTTTTCAATTGCTTTTGTCACCTGAACTGGGTGAAAGTGGCCTTTATCATTACTGAGTGTAATAATAACTTTCCATTCCCCTTGTTTATCATCATCTCTGCTCTCATCTTTGTTAATGGTAGCTCTGATCTTCTTGGTGTTGCGACTTGGACTATTCTGTCCTCCTCTCCTCTACTTGCTTCAGACCAAGACTGTTTTCTTGCATATTTCATGTGGATATACTCCATCTCAGAAGCCCATGTCTTTCCATCTGAACTATCACCCATTGCTACTGTGGCGAGCTGGGGGTGTGTTTAAATATCAGTATCAAGATTCAGGTGTCTGACAACGCCACCTGGGGAATTGCACCCCAGGAAATACTAGACTAAGATTTTAACTAGATCAGGTCACACAGGTTCGTAAACCACTGGGGCGAGACGGTTTGTAATTTTAAAAACAAACAAACTTTATTTAACTAAATTATACAGAAGAAAAGAAACAATATGTCTCACACCACACATAATATGAAATAAGCACTTGGGCAGGGGAGGGGAATAAGGTCAGGGCTGGGGCTTACCATGCGGCAGAAACCAAAAAGGAAGAAAAAAGTGAGACATTGTGATATGTCTATATATCCTAACAAAGCATAGAGGGGGAGTTTAAATAACGTCAAAACATCGACAGAAATGAGAGGAAAAATTGGAAGTCCACACAGGTTTCTGCCATCTTGTTTACTAACACAGGGCAGCAAAGTCAGTGGGTTTATATCCGAACAAATACATCACAATATAGCAAGGTGGTGCATGACAGAGTTGTAAAATAAATAAATAAACAGCAAAAGGTCCAAGTAAACAATGCCACTCGCTGGATTCGAACCTGCAAGCTAAAAGAACACTGATTACAGAGCAGGAGTGTAAATGACTCCTATAAAAGGTCTGTTGATCAGTTCATCGGTTTTTGTAAGCCTTTGTTTTGTTAGTGTTAAAATAACCGTTCCCCCCATGTTTTTTTTTGTTTTTGTTTTTGTGTGTGTGTGTGTGTGTGTGTGTGTGTGTGTGTGTGTGTGTGTGTGTGTGTGTGTGTGTGTGTATTTTAATGTTACGAGCTCTTATTTTGGTGCCTTTCCGGCGGTACAGGAAGTGTACAGCTAAGAAGCGTCACTTGACATGAGGGAGACGTATCCATAAAGTACGAAAAATCATATGGGAAGAGGAAAAACGGATTACACGGTGTTGCTGTCCAATGCAAAGGAGATGTGTGTTATAAGCGCCTAGCCGGAATGGAAACAAGCTCTTATGGTGTTTTGTGGAGAAAGGAGTGAAGGACAGAAAAGTAAATTTGTGTTCAAAACAAGGCTGACGGCTGAACATAAATAAATGCTTTGTGAAACATCAGTACGCTTCACCATTGTCTGGCTGGGGTTTGCTACAAGGAGCTCTAACCACTGCACCACTTCCTTGCTTCAATCCTCAGTGGCTACACCAGTCAGAATCAACAATGACATAGAAGCATTAACCACAAAGAGAAATAAATAAACGATGCATGGAAGAGGAATTTAAAATAATGATGAAGTTAATATATGGGATATATTCCCGCCTATCATCCAAAATATTTACCTATGAGAAACTACAAGGTAAATTAGGACAAACTTTGCCACAACGGAGATCTGTGCTCAACTGATTTGGTCTGCTTGTCTTGATCGGCGATTGGGCGCAGACACTTCAAGTTGAGTGGCCGAGAGAAAAGAAGGGTGGAGATTATTGTCATACTGGGAAAACGCCGTCTTTTACGCGCATTGTGATGTGCACAAACGCGCGTATTTTACGCGCGTTGTGGTGCACAAAATGGCGTCTTTTACGGGCGTTTTCGGAGGACTTTATTACGGCGTAAAAAGCGGCGTTCTTTTTGCGCAAAACGCCGTTTTGACAGGAACGGCTTGCCATACATTACGGCATAAAAACGGCGTAAAGTCTGAAAAACTGCGTTTTTTACGCCGTAATGCAGTTGACACGCGACTGAATGTGGCGTATTTCTGACAGGAACGGCTTACCATTGTTAGAGTTACATATCTACTCTTATCTCTTAATAAGCTACATACACATGGTAACACAACCAACATGCCCTCCAGTAACTATAAGCTGCACACACATAGCCACACAGACAATATGACCTTTAGTAACCTCAGAAAACACAGAAAACAAAACTTAACATATCTCGTGTCAGGTAACACATAATTTACACATAGAGGGGGGTCCAGCTATCTTCTCTTTCAGGGCACTGTCACCTATGGATTGGATGGGTCGTGTGCCAACAGGCTGGTACTAGCCTGTGGACCAAAGATGGAGCACTAAAGTCGAAACCATCATGATCCCCACCTGTTTTCACCAATCAGATAGCTGCACATTTCTTTTTAAAACTCTGTATAATCGTAAGTCAGGCATTCTCATTCTGGCAGGTGGTTGCAGCTAACTGCTTGCAGACTGCGATTTCCCAAAAGACTGAGATCCATGTACATGTACTCTATTTTATCAGTGTGTTAATAAATCTCCTTAACTGAAGACAGAATATCTCCTGACCTCTTTCTGCAAAAACGACCACGCTCACACCATACCATGGTGCCATGGTGGTTATTTTACACTGTGCCGCCATGTAGAGTGAAGGCTTCATTAAGTGTTTGTGTACTGGGAATGTTGAATGTGAATAAACGGCATACTCCTGGAGTCATGCGGTGTATGTGGCACAGGATTTGCCATAAAACTGAGATATCTGTCTGATGAGGCTTTCTTCCACACAAATAGCCACATTGGTGTTAAAAGTGGGATAAGACAGAAAGATGGACAGGGAGATCCAGGAGCTGGAACAAGCCATTGAGCAGATGTGTAGATGCTTGGAAAACCTGGAGCAGATCTTCTCCTCTGCTGCCTGCTGTTTAGCGAGGACTAACCAGTGGGGCTTGTGGACCACTCTGGGTAATATGTGGCGACAGGCTTGCAAATGAGGCAGTAAAGCCTTCTCGTTGCAGAAACAATAGCAGGGCTCCCACTAATTACAGCAACTACATTTAGGGTAATGGTGAGGTGTATTTTTGATAATTTGTTTTTATTTGATTCTATGCCAGTCTGGCAAATTAATGCTTTTCGTGAAACCGGTCCGTGGCACAAAAAAGGTTGAGGACCACTGTTCTACTGAGGTAATAAGGTATTATGAGCTCTTTAAGATAAGATGGTGCCTGACGACTTATGGCTTTGTAAGGAGGAGAATAATAATAATAATATTATTTTTAATAATAATAATAATTCTTTTTTAATAATACTCCAACCTGGAAGTTACAAATGCTTGGACTGTTTTTTTCTACATCATTTTGAGACAGGCTCAAAAATAAGTAAGTAAGGAATTTTAATAATTCAACCTGGAAGTAAGAAATACATGGACTAGTTTTTCTGCATCATTTTGAGGCAGGGTGTGCCTGATTTTTGCAATGTTACATAGGTGGAAAAAGGACAGTCTTTGAAATTTGTTATACATGGGAGTGAAAGGACATGTCCTGATCAAAGATAACTCCCAGATTCTTTACAGTGGTGCTGGAGGCCAGCACTGTTGCCCGTTGACTGCTGGGATAGGCTCCAGCCACCCCGCAACCCCGAAAGGGATTAAGCAATCCTCCCTTCTGGTGCTTTTCTTCTCCTTCTCTCCCCTTGTTTTCCAACCCACCTGTGCTAGAGTTGTTTTTCCTTCTCTTACAACTACGCATTCCTCTGCTTCCTCTCAACATCTCTTTCCACTCACTCTCCATCCTGTCATCTTCCTTGCTTAACTCCATGCTGTTGTCACCACTAGTCTCCCTCCCTGCCATCCTGTCAAAGCTTGCAAGGAACAATGCAAAAATATCATTCCAGACCTATTCAGGCAGACATGCTGTAAAATCTAAACTAAAAATATTTTTGCAAAATTCTAAATTGTGAGTTATTTTAGCTCCAAAGAGGCAGGGAATCACAAAAAATAAATAGATAAATACATTGAAAGATACTTTTTTCCCTTGGTTCTCAGGAGGATATAGTAGGAATAACTTAATTTGATCAGACAACACAGGAATTAGAAAGACCCTAGTCATGAGGTCCAGATCACCCCCTCTCTTTGTTTTTAACATTCCAACACTCACAGTAACAATTAAGCTGCACATTTTAGATTCATTCTCATCATCTCACTCATTTAGTGTTGTGTTTCCAGATCTGCCATCCCTCATTAGACAGGCCATATAGGCCTTTCAATCCTTGCGCCACAATAATCACTAAGTGTGTAACAGTGCAATGTGGGTTTTGTCTTGTTGTCGTCTAAGTTTTGCAGTTTAATGCTCAGCCGTATTCACTTTAACTCTTGAATGCACTGGAGTCCGAAAAAGACTTCTCAGTGATGAAAAGAAAAGATTTGCTGCTCATCTCTGAACAGCTCTCAAAGTAGCAGTGGAGTCTGAACATAACAATGAATGGTTCATCTATCATAAGCTCGATCCTTAAGCAAACAGTGCATTCCCGTCCCTTAGGTAGAGTAGTTCTTTACAGTAGAAAGAAGATGGCCACCTTACTGTGCTATCGTACTGGACCAGCAACAAAATAATATGTGGGTTAGCTAGAATCAAACAATAGAAAGAATGCAGAAAAGAAAGCTGGGATAAGGGGAGCATGGAAAGACTGAATGAAAGAAGGATGAGAAGGGGTGTTTGTTCTGTAGAGGTGCTTATTCAGTGGTTAAGATGAGAACGGGTGTCCCAGAGCAGCTATTTAGCTCACCTTATAGGCACTGATTGATGGAGGCCAACCTTGACTTAAAGCTGCTGCTTAGAGGTAAAACCACTGCACGAACTGTACCAACACTGTCCATTATTTGACTAGAACAATATATTCAGGTGGACAGATACCAAAAGAGAAGAGAGGAAAAAAACTGCTCTTATAATTTTATAAGCGGCTGTCATAAGTCATAACAGTAGTATTTTCATAAGATCTGTTTTCTACTTGTCAGATCGCTCTCAGTTTGTACGCGTTAATGACGACTCCTCTGTGCTCACTAAAGTCAGCTATGGAGTTCCGCAGGGTTCTGTGCTTGGACCAATTCTATTCACCTTATATATGCTTCCTTTACGTAAGATTATCAGGAAGCACTCAATAAATTTTCATTGCTATGCAGATGATACCCAGCTATATTTATCAATGAAGCCGGAAGAAACCAGTCAGTTAACTAGACTTCAAGCATGTTTTCATGACATAAAGACCTGGATGACCTGCAATTTTCTGATGCTAAACTCGGACAAAACTGAAGTTATAGTAGTAGGCCCTAAACATCTTAGAAAGTCACTTTCTGATGACATAGCAGTTATGGATGGCATTGCGCTGGCCTCCAGCACCACTGTAAAGAATTTGGGAGTTATCTTTGACCAAGACATGTCCTTTCACTCCCATGTAAAACAAATTTCAAGGACTGCCTTTTTCACCTACGTAACATTGCAAAAATCAGGCATATTTTGTCTCAAAATGATGCAGAAAAACTAGTCCATGCATTCATAACTTCCAGGCTGGATTATTGCAATTCTTTACTATCAGGCTGCCCAAATTCGTTGCTGAATATTCTTCAGTTGCTCCAGAACGCTGCAGCACGTGTTCTGACAAAAACCAGGAAGAGAGATCATATTTCTCCAATACTAGCCACTCTGCATTGGCTCCCTGTAAAGTTTAGAATAGAGTTTAAAATTCTCCTCCTTACTCAAAAAGCCATAAATGGCCAGGCACCTTCTTATCTTAAAGAGCTCATAGTACCTTATTGCCCTACTCGAACACTGCGTTCCCAGAATGCAGGTCTACTTATGGTTCCTAAAGTCTCAAAAAGCAGAACAGAATTCAGAGCATTTAGCTATCAAGCTCCTCTCCTGTGGAACCATCTTCCAGTCTTTGTCCGGGAGGCAGACACTGTCTCTACATTTAAGAGTAGGCTTAAAACTTTCCTCTTTGATAAAGCTTATAGTTAGGGCTGGCTCAGGCTTGTCCTGGACCAGCCCCTAGTTATGCTGCTATAGGATTAGACTGTCGGGGGACCTCCAAAGATACACCGAGCTCCTTTGTCCTTCTGTCCCTCTCCGTCTGCACGCTTTCATGTCCTACCATGGCGTGTTACTAACTTAGCTCCTTCCCTGAAGTCTCTGTGCTTTGTCGTCTTGCAGGTTCCACAGTGGCTGAATCTGGATTGTGGATTGCAGCTGCGTCTCCTGCCTTGGCCCTGCCTGACATCCACTGTAACTACTACTGCTATTATTACATCCACTGTCACTGTTACTGTGATTGCATGTCTGTCTCTCTGTCTCTGCCTGTCTGTCTCTCTCTCTCTCTCTCTCTCTCTCTCTCTCTCTGACTGCATTTCTGTCTGTCTGTCTGTCTGTCTGTCTGTCTCACTCTCCCTCTCTTGCTCTCCCTCTCTCACCCAACTGGTCGAGGCAGATGGCCGCCCACCCAGAGTCTGGTTCTGCCCGAGGTTTCTGCCTGTTAAAAGGAAGTTTTTCCTCGCCACTGTCGCCAAGTGCTTGCTCATGGGGGAATTGTTGGTTTTCTGTAGATAAAAGAGCTTGGTCTGTACCAGCTCTATATGGAAAGTGTCCTGAGACAACTTCTCTTGTGATTTGGCGCTATACAAATAAAATTGAATTGAATTGAATTGTCTAAGTATCAGAGCAGCAAAGGAGTAATAAAATGTGAGACAGATTAGGGAAAAAAATCGAAATCAGAAAATGACATATGATCATCTACTACATGCCAGCATTAAGGCAAATAGCAAGGCTCTGGGATGACAATGACTGGGGGGCAAAATCGTATCAGAATAGTCATGATTAACATGTGGCAGAAGGGATGGACAGAAATTATTACAGAATCCAGTAAGGACAACTGTGTGCAGGTCAGGAAACGTTAAAAGCACAGTGTTGTATTTTGTATAGAGGATTTGGAGCACTCGGTTGAATTAGTGCCATGACCGTACACATCCCTGTACAATAGATGGCGGTGTGCGTCTGTAATGTTGCTTAATGCCACTCGAAGAAGAAATCCCGTTGCTTCCTGTTTGACACACGCCAGCGACAAATCATGTAACCACATCTGTGGGTGTACGTGCTACGAAATGTTTGCAGCTGGTGTTCGTGCGTCGTTATTGTTCAGGCATGTTAGACTCATATTTGTTCAGTGTGCCGTGGCTCCGTCATCATGTCGTGTTGTTGGATGTAACAGAGACATTAAGTTACCTGCTGGCAGCATCACACTGATCCAGAGCAGAGCACGCAGCGCCATGAAGCATGTTGTTACACGTAAGCGATGCTGCTGCCTTTTGGTCTTGCCTTTGGTCCCTGTTAGTAAACTGGGATACTCTACACAGTATTCAATGCAGTTGTTAGCCAGCAGTGTACTCATTTCTGTTTGAGAGAGTTTTTTAATCCCTGAACCGCATGCAACTCCCTGTTGTCAACAAATGCAGCCTTATCGCACGAGGAGTCCGTAGCCAACAATAATAATAATAATAAATGTACAGTATGGCGTTATACCCCGAGAGCCGTATGTAATGATTTTCCCGTATTGACCTGGACGATAAAACCTAAATATGCTAACGGTAGCCGAGTTAAGCATTTAGCAAAGACTAGCACTGTAAAGTTAATTATGTGAGAATCCCTCTCCCTAGCCCAGGTAAATGCACAGTGAGTCAGGAGGAATTGGTGCTAGACATGTCGAAATGTTTCTGCTCCAGCAGGTAAGTGATGTATTATCTGAGCTCTTGGATTAAAGTTCCTCTTTCCCTCACGTCTGTTGTAATGATGCAGCTGTGCTCCCTGACTGCAGCTGCTCCCTTCAGACCCTCACGTCTTAACACAAGACATTCCTTCAGCACTCCTCTACAACATTCAGCATTAAGAACTGTCTGTAGAAACATGTTCATCATTCTGTTCATCATTTAGCTGGTGACCAATGTATTACAGTTACACATTGGTGCAAAAGTGACCTGTCCTTTGTCCTTTTATACTTGTTTTAATAAGGCATTTACCGAAAAGAAGTTGCTACAGCCTCTGTGAGACGCTTTAGTCCAATTATTAAATTAGATGCATTTTCTCAGGTGAAACTATAGTGTTAAGCAGACACAGCCATTGATTTTATACATGTTTTTGCCCAATGATAATAATAATAATAATAATAATAATATATTATATATTATATATTTACGTAAATTTGTTTCTCTCTAATCTGACTTCAGTGGTTTGAATTTCTTTTTTATTTCATTATTTGTGTGGCCTCTCCCATAAATATTGCTTTAACACTAGAGTGATATACTACTGTAGTAACAAGATGAGATGAGCCATGTCAGGGCAGTCTGTAAGTTTATGCTTGTCATTGTTTTGTCTCTGTACTTAAACAAATTGTACATGAAATGACAGTGACAGTGTTGTTAAAGTGCAGACTTCTCTATGGGGTTCTTTGCATCCATATTGAATGAAGAAAAAGGGCAACTTCAACACTGTTTATCAGATTCTAGATGTAAATACTGTCAAAGCTTTCAAATTAAAATGACTTCAACTGCATAGTCACTGTCATTTCAGCTCAATTCAGTTTTCTGGAAAACAGGGCCACAACAAATCTGTCCACCTACTTGCACACTAGAGGGTGAAGTCTTACCTTACTATGTCATCTTTCTTCCAAGGGAAGCTGGTACAAAATGGAGAGGATAAGAAAGTGGTAAGTGTTCACTGTGAGATTTCATTTTCCCTCCTCTCAGTGCAGTACATACCTGAAAATGACCTATACTCATAATGTTGGCTGCGTTTTCTACTGTGGTTTACAATATTACCTTTTTACAGTGACTACATACTAATCATCATACTTCATACTTTGTACTAAAATACCTGACATCATAGTTTCATCCCTTTTCTTCGTCATTTCTGTGGGCCGGCCTTTAACACCTGTCTCTCTATCATTGTTTTAGATCTGTATTGAGGGGAACATTGCGAGTGGGAAGACAACATGTCTGGAGTATTTCAGCAAAACCAGCAATATAGAGGTACAACAAAGCATGGTCCTTAAACAGCAAGATTGCACAGATTTGTGTGCAGGTGCTCCCCATCACTCCAGTTACCACTGTAATTGCCTTGAGTTGTAACAAAGCTGCCATTTGATATGAGGTTGAACAACCCAAAAGACTGTGGTCTTTATTAAAGGAAAATACCTGACACGCACAGACTGCATGAGAGACTGCAACAGCCATGTAACGATCACTGCTTTTCGCCAAAACGGATTTAATTCCTGAAGAAAGTTGTATATATCACATACACACCCATTCCCTCCTTTTGAAATGAAGGCATTCAAAAGGATGAAAACAGGGTTACTGTTGAGTCATGATTTGGCAACCCCCAATTACTTGAGATGTTCAATAACATCACATCACATCATCACATTAATCTCTCCGTTTGTTGTTGTTCCAGGTCCTTACAGAACCAGTCTCTAAATGGAGGAATGTCCGTGGACATAACCCTTTGGTACTGTGCAAGATAGTGCTATTATTAGACTTTCTAATCAGGTCTAGACCTAAAAGTACTGGGAGGATATGTTCTGTGAGCATTAAATAGAATAGTACTTTTGAAGTTAAGGCTGAAATGAAACAAAACTAAGATATCCAGAGCTACTATAAGCCCACGGGAGCTGCGTTGTCTGTTGCAATTTCAGAGACTTCTAAACTACCTACACAGATACCAGCAGAGGAAGGAGAGAATTTTTTTCTCTTGAAATTATGTGAAGTGATGCTTTAATTTGATGGAAATCTCTCTCTGTGATATGGATATATCCTGTGTACTGGATGTACACAGTCTAGTGGTGGCACTAAATTTAGAAATGTTAGCAAAAAATATCAAGATCCATTCTCCAGTAGTTCTGCTAGTAGTTGAAGTGATCCCTTGTATATTCACCATGCTGGTTGTTTAAGGTGTTTGTTTCTGTCCTTGCAGGCACTGATGTATCAGGATCCTGAGCGCTGGGGCATCACACTGCAGACCTATGTTCAACTCACCATGCTGGATAGACACCTGTCAGCCACAGTAAGTGCACTGTTAGCTAGAAACACGCCCATTTTATTGTATACTAGTTGATATATACTGTGTCTAGCTGCAGTGCTGACAAACATGTTGTTAGATGTGGACTGGTGTTGCAACCATACTGTATGACCTCATCAGAAAATCAGCTGTTTGTACTTTAAAGTCTCTTGTTGGTTGTAGTTAGCTCCTGTCAGGATGATGGAGAGGTCCATCTTCAGTGCCAAGTACATCTTTGTGGAGAATCTCTTCAGAAGGTATAATTTCAGTCCCTAATCAGACCAAGAGACAAGATGAATAAATACAAACATCATACCATTTCAGATGGATTCTGTTGTCTAACACTTGAAGCTCTTAGTCTAAATTTAATACGTCTTAGGACCTGGGATGTATATGTATCACAACATATTATATTTTCTCAAACCTCCAGATTATACAGTAAATTAATTACCTGCTACATTAAGATACTTCATAACATTGACTCAACTGTTTGGTTAACCCAGTATTGCCATAAAACAAGCCCTGGTTGACTTTAATAAAGTATTAAAAGAATCACAAACAGTACAGAAAAGTCTTGGTTTGCAAAATTTGATCATATCATGGTTTATATTAGATATTGCCTAGTTCAATAGCATACTGACATGTTAAATTCTGATGTACTTTTGGTTGTTGTTGTTTTTTTTTGTTTTTTTCCATATTTTTTTTCCAGTGGGACTATGCCAGAGGTGGACTATGCTGTTCTTGGCGAGTGGTTTCATTGGATCACAACTAACATTTCCATTCCTGTGGATCTGATTGGTGAGAATACACAAAGCAGAAATACAAACACACATTTTTAGTAAAAATTATAATAAGTAGTTGTCATGTTTTTTTTAGATATATATTTCTGACAGAAATTCATAGAAACAGTGAGAAAACAATCATAATGATTGATTGGAAACTGAAATCTGTAATGTTTTTAGTGATGATAATATCTATCCACCATTTGGTATAGTGTGGCTACATTTTCTGACATCATCAAATAATATATTCATGTTCATGTTACCTAATCAGTAAATAACATTTTCATTGCATATCAACAACAGCAAAGTGAAATATTACATGACATATTCTTTCCTCTGTCAGTTTGTCAAGCTTGCAGCTTTCAAAACTTACCTTCCAGATCAACGCTAAACAATGAATTTGTTTTACAATATGCCTTCTTTTTTAAACATTAGATATGCAAGTTCTGTTTGCTCAGTAAAGGTGATATTGAATATATTATCCTTGACTACATTCCAGTGACAGAAGTTGCAACATTATTTAGCACTGAAAATCAGCAAGTCATCATCCACAGAAATGACACCAAACATCCATAGTCAACAGTCATCATTATCAAAGCGATTTTTAAGATCTTTGTTTTCACTCTTTTTTTATCACACTAGAAGCTGCAACAGCTTTTTAATGTACTTTTTGCCACTGTTTCCTCTGGCTCCAGTCTACCTGCAGACTTCTCCTCAGACTTGTTATGAGAGGTTAAAGCAGAGATGCAGAGAAGAGGAGAAAGTCATTCCATTGGTAAGGACGCAATCTCAAACAAGTGGTTTCACTTCACAAACAAACTGTTAATTCAAACCACTTAAAAGGAAATTAATGGGTTTTTAGAGAATTGTGAAGAGTAGCATTTTCTGAATTGGTCACCAGTGTGCCATTTTGTGCGCGCGTGTGTGTGTGTGTGTGTCTGTCTGTCTGTTGCATGTGCGCGTTTGTTTCTGTTTCTTTGTGTTTGTCTGTTGGTCCATCAATCCATCCACAAGGAGTATCTGAAATCCATCCACCAGCTGTATGAGGATTGGCTCATCAAGCGCACCTCCTTCCCTCTTCCTGCTCCTGTTTTGGTGAATAACCATGCACATCCACTTCAATCTTTGCTTTGTGATTATACTGTACGTACAGCATAATATGTCCAGGTATTTTAAGGTAACCACACAAATGACCTTTTGCCACTGACTCGTATCACACCATGTGCTTCCACTTAATGCCTCTGTGTGATGTTATTGTATATCCAGTTGTTGTAGTGGTCTTGAAATCTGTAGTTTCTTTGTCCTGCAGCAACTGCTGGCCTGTAATTTGGATGTGTTTATAATAAATAGGAAAAAAAATGTTTTTTTTGCAGGTGATTCCTGCTGACCATGACCTCCAGAAGATGCTGCACCAATACAAAGAAAACCATGACAAAATCCTAGCAGCTAGTTACATCTGATACCCAAACATACCAGTTACACACACACACACACACACACACACACACACACACACACACACACACACACACACACACACACACACACACACACACACACACATACACTCACACACAGTCAAGTCCCTGCATTGAGACAATCGATCCCAGAAAGCTGTTTACAAACCATTGTTATGCAATTCATCTGTTACATTCACTGAAGGTTTTCCACAACCAACTAGAGTGCAATATTCTGATTTTAATATTTAGCAATTTGACAATTCATTTATCTCCATGGGACAACTTTGTATTTGACTACAGTTCAGCCAGCATGTGTTGATTAGGCCAAATTATTCAGTAGTTTTCAATTACAAAATGTTCTTACAAAGTGTATATTAAGTTTTCTAACCCACAGGGTGGACAAGCCTCAGAAACAGAGCTAACTTCAAACCAAGCAAAATATTCCCCTGGCCCTCAGCTTTTCATTAAAACAACCTGCGAGTTTCTCAAACGGACCTGAAAAACATTTAAGTGTCACAGACTTTTCTCAGAGGTCTTCAGACTTCACTTGAACTGTGAGATTTAACTGATTCATTCTACATTTTAAGTAGTTTCTCGTGCATTTATTATTTTTATTTATTAGTTTGCTTTTTATTTCACTATGTCATTAAAACACTTGAAGTTTCTCCCCAGAACTTCCATTTTGCTTTCACCCAGGTATCAAATGTAATGTGTCTTGATTTTAAAAAAAAAAGAAAACAAAAAAAAGATCACTGGATGTTATCAATGAACAAGTGCAGTGGTTCACTCAGGCACATGTGTCTTTGAAGTGAAGACTAAAAGTGTCACTAAGCTCCTGCTTCAGATATAGTGTACATAGTGTATATATACTGTACAATGATACCATTGGTTTTTGTGTGACCTGATGAACACCATGTAGTGTTGAAGTGTGTCTCTATTATTCCTTTGAATGATGGAACCTATGTTCTTTTATCTATGTTTTGCTATACTAAGTTAATGTGTAATCCAAATTTTGATTTAACAGATTTTTGTATTGGTCGGATATGTTAGTTGAAGGAGTTGGCAAGAAAGAAAATATTACATTTAGTGTTTCTCAAACATTTTAAATGTCATTAGAATCTTAAATTGTATGTGTAGATGCTGCGATGAACTGTGTTTACCAACAATGGTTTTACGAGCTCTTCCCGAGCCAGTGTATACAATTATACATTCATGCGCTTCACAAAGTAGTGAACCTCAGCCCATTCTTGTTTATGATTGACTGAGTCAAGGATGCCACTTTCATACCCAGGCATGATACTGTGGTTCCAAACAGTTGGGTTTTTGTTTGTTTTTTTTTTCTTCTTGAGCACTGCAACTTTCCCCATTTTTTGTTGCCCCTGTTCCAACTTGTTTCAAACGTGTTGCTGGCATCAAATTCAGAATAAGCATATATTTTTAAAAAATCAAATCAATCAAATCAAGTCTATGAGATAAAATATTAAACATATTATCTATGTTCAGTTTTCAGCAGAGTATATGTCAAGAAGAAGTAGCAAATTATTGCATTTGTTTTATTTACATTTTACACAGTGTCCCATACAGACAGTTGTAGGTAGACATTGAATGTAGACAGTAATTCATGGTTGGCCCCTAACTTAATGAGTATGGACAGGGGAGGTCCAAGTGCCATATTCCATCTAGTAACATATGGGTTAACCTGTGTAAGAGTTGCTGCTCATCACTGTATAGAAGCAGTGTAGTCTGGAGTCATTTCTTCTTGGTAAAGAATATTTTCAGCAAATCTGGCCGTTAATTTTCAAAATACACAACAGGACCAGAAGTAAGTCAACACTGGAACATCATACTCATACTGTAAGTGATAGTTGAACATGTAACTTCAAAATCATGGCTATTAATGTGCTGCTATAAGAGCCTGCACTCTTCTGGTCTCAAGCTTCCCACCAGATGTCGAACCCAGGTGCTGGGATTTGTTTGAGATGCTATCTCTAGTGTGTACCAGCAGAGTTCTTAAAGCCCCTTAAAAGTTTATTTCAAAACTTAATTCTAAATCATTAAATATAATAACATAAAATATTCATGACTAATAAAACAACCCTCAAAATTAAATTACAATTACAATTAGTTATTTGGCAGATGCTCTTGTCCAAAGCAACGTACATATGAATTCACACACCGATGGCGCAGTTTTGGGGTTCAGTATCTTGCCCAAGGATAGTTCATCATGTGGACTGCCGAGGCCAGGGATCAAACCACCAATTTCAGCAAGCAACCACACAACTGTTACCACATTCTATTGAAATCTTGCTGAACTGTAACTCGTGCATACTCGTGCCACTTAAAACTAGTGAGAACAGCAGGGACAAGAATGCAAATACAGAAAAGTTGGGGGGGGGGGGGGGGCAAGAGAATAAAGCATGAAAATGTGCATAACTAACCAACAGTTCATCCAGTCATCATAAATCTTGGTACATATCCTCAGGCCATGTTTGGGAATAGGCCCCCTGAGCATTTTAAGGCTGACCAATAGTGAAGCCTGACCAATAGTTCTCAGCATAGTGAATAAATTCCAAGAACATATACCTCAAAAGCCAATGAACAGATTTTCACAAATGTAGGCGTTCATGTTCTGGGGCCAAGTATTAACCCACATCTGGGGGGTATTCCAGAAAGCGGGTTATGGGAAAACTCGGAGTAAGTTAAGCCTGAGATAAGGGAAACTCAGAGTTTTCTGTTCCAGAAAGAGAGGTAACTGAAACTCTGAGTCAGTCACCATGGTAACAGACTCTGTGAACATAACCTGCTCACTGGCAGGTTTACTATAAGAAACCCTGAGTTTCTACCTGTCCTCCCACGTGAAGAAAGCTGTTGGACATGGACATTCCCAATCTGACTGATATCGAAGCCCAACTGATTCGAAATGCTTGATGTCGCGAGAGAATCTTCCGACCCACATGTCCTGTTATTTCCAGAGGAATATCTGTTTGAATGCTACAGCTTTTCATCTCGCTAACATTCTCTTTGCCACCACCGTCACCAAACTCACACACCGCGGGGCTACGTCTTTTTGTTTGTTTGTTTGTTTGTTTTTTGGCCGCCTCCATTGGCAGCGCTTTTTTCTTTTTTTGCAGACGCACCTGGACGTAACACGTCCGTGCACTCGGTAGGTGGTGTTTGAAAGATGGAAAATAGGAAGAGCAAGGGTAGAGGGAGAGCAAGGGAGAAGGCAAGAATTAAAAAGAGGAAAGTTCTGGAAACAGACGCAAAAATTTGGCAACTTTTTCACTAAAACCAGCTGGCGGTTGGAAACGACAAATGAGGACGATGAAACGGCAAGATGTTGAACTTTGCCTGCAAACCACCAAGTTAATTAATTATCATGTCAATGAATTATGTAGCATTGTGGCATATAACATAACGCTATTTAAATTATAATATGATGCGACGCCACATAACTGGGAAACTTCGTCTTGTAGCCCCTCAGAAGCAAGATCCAGCACCGAGTCAGAAGCAAGATCCAGCACCAAGCACCAGCCATGAGCCCACAGGTCCAGAGTGGGCAGGTAGGATTGCTCACTGAGTGAATATCATTACAATTAATAGAATGAAGAGTATAGTGTAGACCTGCTCTATATGAAAAGTACCCTGAGATGCTAGATGATTCAGCACTACATTAATGAAACTGACCTGAATTGATCAGAAGGCTTTGTAAAAAGTTGAGATTTGTACTGATAATTCTCAGCATTTTAACCATGACCATTTTTAAAATGTGATTTAGTGTTGAAGGAGCCAGTAGTGATGAGGGGATTACTCCTGTCAGTATGGAAGGAACAGGTGAGTTGTAACAGTGTGTGAACAAGCAAGCATTAGTTCCAATATAACTACTTTCTGTGCCCAAACGGACACTTATTTGAACAGAATATAGATTCAGATATTGTTGAAAAGCATGTGTTGTGAAGAATAAAGTTGAGGTTGTGCACTCATGTTGATATAAATCTACATTGTGAAGCAAACCTTACTTGCACTGAACTGGAAATATTTTAGAAAAATACACTGAATTACAAGGCTTTACATAACAGTGCGCTATTGTAGACTTAAAATGTAAGGTTATAATTAGATGATTTTAATAATAATAGGCCGTGATCTAAAGTGGGCTGGTCTGAGGCATGAAACTCCAGGGCTGAAAATGAGTCTCCCCTGGTTTAATCCCTATATTTTGTTTGACGTTTTTGAACGAGTTACTTTGCATTTTGAGCAGCGCCATTAGATACATGCATGTGAAGTTTATTTGTCTCCTTATATGAATGCACACTTGCACACATTCACTCATACATTCAGCTGTCAACGGGCGAGAGGCAGGGTACACCCTGGACCGGTCGCCAGCCGATCGCAGGGCACATACACACAACCATTCACACTCACACTCACACCTAGGGGCAATTTAGAGTCACCAGTTAACCTAATGAGCATGTTTTTGGTCTGTGGGAGGAAGCCGGAGTACCCTGAGAGAACCCACGCATGCACGGGAAGAACATGCAAGCTTCACACAGAAAGCCCGACCCGGGAATCGAACCTGCGACCTTCTTGCTGCGCCACCGTGCAGCCCCAACCTGAACCTTCAACCAACAATTCATCCCCTGTCAGTAACCCAAGAAAATGTTTGAAAGCGCATTAGAACGCGTATGAGACTGTACCTAGGCGTCCTGTAGCCAACACACCAATGATGGTAGTGGCTGGTGACTGATGTAGAAATCATATATTCTATTATTTTAAATTATGATATAGATTCTGTTGCAACCTCAGTGGGTTCAGTAGCTTAATTAGCTGTCAGTTTGCAGGGCTTCCGAATGTAATAGGATGCATAGATGGGACACAAATTCCTATTACTGCGCCTGCAGAAAACGAAGGGGACTATGAGAGTAGAAAATCCTTTCACAGCATCAATATCCAGGTTTATGACCTACCATTTTTAACATGATGTATGTACAGGAAAATGTATACATTACAATATACTGTAACTCATGTCATTCTCTGCACTGTGAAGATCATATGTGATGCAGCCTACATCATTACAAATGTAGAAGCCAAGTGGCCCGGCTCTGTACATGACTCCCAGATCTACTGGGAGTGTAGTCTGAGCAACAGATTTGCACATGCAACAAAGCTAAAACTTTGTACAAATGTTCTTTTTCTCCCTTTTTAATACAAATGTGTCCTCTATAATTACAGAGTGTTTGATGGCTACCTACTGGGGGATCGAGGCTATCCATGCCAGCCCACTCTGTTGACCCCTTACCCTGACCCTGAGCCAGGGCCCCTACAATGTTTTAATGTGGCCCACTGCAGGAGTGGAGCAGGGTTAACATGGCCATAGGCTTACTCAAATCCCGGTTCCAGTGCCTGCGTAAGCTCAGGGTCACCCCAGAGAGGTCATGTGAAATCATTGTGGCATGTGTTGTTCTCTGTAATATTGCAACTATTAGAGGAGAGCAACACCCTGCTGTACAAATGAATGACCCTGGGGATGACCATCCCATCCACCCTGCAGACATGCAGGATGGAAGGGCTGTAAGGGACCTAATCAGCAGAAATTACTCTTGATTAAAACAGTAAAATAAAGACAAATTCACATGTGATTTGGTCTTCTTTATTCCCTAAAAGTACAAAAGCAGTAGTTAGGATTTGTCATATAGTTCCATCCATCAACATTTCACCTGTGAAGTGCACCCACCTCAACTGGCCTTCCAGTAATAGAATTTCAAGGTCTGTTTTTCTAATCTAGCAATCCAGATAGACCATTTCCTTTTCACTTTTCACTTTACTCTTTATGAGGTGGACTCTATAAAACTCCGTCACTGGTGACTGGGAAACATATGGACGACATTTAAATCCTACAGTTCTACAAACAGATTTAACATGGTATTGACCGAAAATCTGACTGTGTCAAGCTGCGCTGTGGAAGTTGATGGACCCTCCTCCTGGTGATGCCCAGTTGAAGGACAAGAATGTGCTAGAATGTGCTAGTTGTTTGTCCATTATCTATGCTCATCACTTCAGTGCACATGTGAAACTCCAAATTCCACTCAAGAATGTAAGGAATGTAAATGGGTAGAGCACTGCCAGTAGCTATACATAATATTAAGACACGCTTCAGTAGGCCTCTCTGGATTGCTCCCCGTGGCAGCAGACAGTGTTTCATCATCATAATCCTCCTGTGATGCCAGAAAAGATACTGTTTCAGAGTTCTTTGAACTACCATCTGAGGCAAGATCTGAGTATGGATACTTACAGCTGCAGGGTGTTCAATTGTTTCAGTAGTAGGAGGCTGAACAAGGCAGATGACACCATCCACAACTGTTGGGGGGGGGTGGAAATTTTATATAGTTTTATATATAAGAAGTTTTATATATAATATACATTTTATTTTTAAAAAAGGACACAAATGTATACTTGCATCTGATCAAGGCACTTGTGTCCTGGGGGGTGACAGGCTCAGATGAGCTTCCCCCGGGGATGCCTTCAGCCACCGGTCACAGTTTTGGCTGAGGGCCAGCTCCTCCGCCTCTGTCAGAGGTGGTGGAGGTGGCCCCTCCACCCATTTTTTGGGCCTCTGCCTTCTGTTGGTTGAGCAGAACTCAAATGTTAATCCTTTTTTAATTTAGTATTTTATTGGGTGTTCGTGGACATTGTCACATTTTAAATGACTTCAATATGTATAAAATAAAAATGTGTAAACATTGTATCAAGTGTTAATTTGCTAAGTGAGATGACATGTTAAAACAACATTTTGTTAGGGGTTTAAATTACTACTTGAATAGCCACTGAATTAATATTTAATGTTTAATAGCCTAAGTCAATTAAAAAGTAAAATTAAAATCAAAGTGAGGTATAATCATAGCCTAGCAAAATATGCCTCACCTTTTTGTTTTTAAATTTCATTTTTAGCTGCTTCTTTCTCCCCTCTTGGATTGCACCTAAATGAAAATCAGATTTTGTTCCTATTTATATTCATAAATGTACGCTATGATCTTAAGTATGGTTAAATGTTAAGTCAATGGAATAGTACATTCAAACTTACGCGTTGTCTTGGGTAGCAATTTTCTCCCATGCCGTTTCTCTCTTCTTCGCTGATGCAGCGGTGATACATTCATGCCGAAATATGTGCTCATACTCCCTGTAGGCCTGCAATAAGACCTCCAACTCCATCAGGGGTAAAACAACTTGATCTTTTTTTTTTTCAGTTGTCATGGTGACTCATGGTATCAGGGCTCCATTGATGATGGCTTTTTATAATGGTTGTGCACGTACGCAACTCAAGGTTAACATACTCAGAGTTGATCGAACTAACTCAGATCAGCTGTTCTGGAGTTTCCCATCTAAGAGTAAGTCAACTCAGAGTTCAGGGATAGACTCAGAGTTTGTTGAACCTTCTACCTGGAATACCCCCCAGGAGTGCTGTATTGATTGGTGCAAGTGGGATTGGCCTATCTTGTATATGCAGGCAATGATGGCTATTTTCACCTCATCTGCATTGGACAAAACCTTGGTTGCAAATTAAACAGGGACAATTTGTGGTCATTCAGGAAGAAGAAGCTCAACAAATAGATATATCCCAGAGGAGCTGCTGTGTTTGTATGAGTGGCAGATTATACACACAGGGCTAGGATAGATATTCAGACAGACTTTATTTCATTACACTTTGCTCACTAGGGTGAGATGTTAAATATGGGTTTGTGGGTCAGTCAGATAGAGAAGACCACCAGCTGAGGAAACTGAAACACCCCATGTTTTCTATAACCCATAATTCAAAATCTTTAAACAGCACTGAGCACTGGCACTATCCCACAACATTGTTGCCTAGCACCGTGAAATCCATAATATTCGAATACTAAACAGTCTGTATCACAGGGTATGGACAGAGGTTCTTTATACAGTGCTATAAAGTAGCTTGCCAGAGGGCTTCCATGACCACACCTACCACATTTGGGAAGTAAGTGGCACTTTAAAAATAAATAAAGACTGAGGAGAAGGTAATCACCCACACACTCCTTTTTCTGACCAGTGGCTGTTCCATTTTGCCCATCCTATAATGTATAAGTCATATTCTGATCTCATGAGGAAAGTCAGTCTTTCCATCTCATGTAATTCTGTCATGACTTTCATGACTGTAATCTGTAATCATTTACGAGTGATTGCTTTTTTGGCTACTGCAATCATTATTTTCAAAAGATACATATCATTTCTTGTTATTCCTTCTGGCAGATCACCTAAATACAGTGTTAAAAAAGTAAAACAGATCTGCCTTCCTAAAATATGTTGCATAATTCTTCAAATACTCTCCCAAAATAATTGTATCTTAGGGCAGCTCCAAAAAATGTGGTGGTGATCTGCTTCATCATTTGTCATTTGGCGTTTTTATCCAAAGTAACATACATATGAGACTTTCATACATCACAAGCAAGATAGACGGGATAGAACAACAAGAGTAAGTGCCCTAACGCAACTTTCTGGTCCAAGTGGACCTAGGTGCTACGAGACAGTGCTATGAAGGAATGCAAAAAGTGCATATAGTCACCAAGAGGTGTTTTTTTTTGTTTGTTTGTTTTTTTTATGAAACAAGGTGTTCAGTAAAGAGCTTTGTCTTTCGTTTTTTATAGAGATCGAGAGGCAGAACAAGTGGAGTTTGGTAACTTGTTCCACCACCAGGGAACCACAGAAGAAAAGAGTCTAGCTAGGCACTTAGGGCCTTTTGGAGGTGGCAACACATGGCGCCGTTTGCTTCATAATCCCCACAATTTCTCCAACAAATATAGCTTTATAGCTAGCTTTCACATATAGATAAATATGACTTAATTTTAGGAGCGTTATTAAACACTGCTTTTCATCTATCGACCTCATAGTACCCTAATACCAGTGGTGTAGTCTAGTTTTTTGTAGTGAGTATACTGTCTATACTCATCCGTTCCAGAACAACGCGTCAACAACCATCTTTGAGTAACACCTCATAAGCACCATCATGACCTTGTGTCTGATGCTGCCTCCTAACATGTTGATAACATAACCAGTCTTTCAGAATGCTCTCAAGATGTATACTGTAGGCTATGTATTATTATTATCATTATTATCTCATAGTGAATGTGATTCAGATTCAGATGTTTTTTTAGTACATGAATAAAACCAGGGATGTCTGCTCTTAAATTCCCTAGCCTGACTTTCACTCCACAAGGCCAGCCAGGAACTCTCACCTGTCTCATCAAGGAGATATGAACATTATGTTCTATTTATGCTGCTTTGCCGCCCGATAAAAATACATACATCCACTTAACAAACAATACAAACAAATTCCATACCATTGCACAAAAACAGCTGTATCAACATGATTGGATACTTCATACGACAGAGTACTCAAAACAAGTGAATGAAATTGATACGGGCAAAGTTAAATAAATAAATAAATAAATAAATATACACCTCCAGAAGGTAAAAAACAACAAACAACCACTAGTTAGTGATTGTTGTTAAAAAATCTGACTGCTGCAGGAACAAAGAAGCGTCTGAGTCGTTCAGTAGAACACTGAGGCATCACTAACCGCTCACTAAATGAGCTTTTGAGCTCCTTAAATGTATTGTGGAGTGGGTGGTTTTTTAAGAGAAGGACTGTTTTCAACTTGGTGCTTGTTCTCTTCTCCACTATTACCTCAAGCTTGTCTGGGTTAATACGAATCACTGAGCCAGCCCTCTTGATCATCTTATTAATCCTGTTCTTGTCATCAATAGATATGCTGCCTCCCCAGCACAGAACAGCATAAAAGAAGATGCCCAGCAGCCTTGGGCTGAAGTCAAAGGATCTAAGTTTCCTCAGAAAGAAAAGCCTAGACTGAGCCTTCCTCAATAAGACCCAGTGTTTTCCTTCCAGTTGAGCTTATTGTCCAAATGGACACCAAGATATTTGTAGGACTCCATAATTTCTATTTTTTGATTATTAATTGTCACTGGGACACTGGGATCCTAAAATCGATGATAAGCTCTTTTGTTTTACCAACATTTAGCTGTAAAAAATTTGTATTGCACCATTTGGCAAATGAGTGTGCCTCTTTTTTGTAAGCCAGGTCATTGCCATGCCTAAGCAGACCCACAAGTGCAACGTCGTCTGAAAACTTCTGTATTAGAGAGGATGGCTGACTATATCTGTAATCAGCTGTATAAAGCGAAAATAAAAAAGGAAATAAAACTGTCCCCTGTGGAGCTCCTGCATTGGTTGAAATGATGTCTGAAGCTTTGTCAAACCTGACATACTGGGGACGAGCTAGAAGATAGTCTAAAAGCCAGGCAATGGTTTTGTTATGCAATTTAAAATTACTTAGTTTATCGACTAAAATGTGTGACTGTATTGTATTAAAAGCACTTGAAAAATCAAAAAACAGGATCCTGACAGAGCTGGCTGTGGTATCGAGGTGACTGTGAATGTTATGCAGCATATAAATTAAAGAATCATCTACTCCCATACCCCTTCTATAGGCAAACTGTAAAGGATCCAAAAAAACAGACACCTGCGTAGTGAGATGATGCAGGACCACTCTCTCAAAACACTTCATGATATGAGACGTAAGGGCTATTGGTCTCAGGTTAGCAAGGTCACATGACACATTGGCTTTCTTAGGAATGGGAACAATGCAAGAAGTTTTCCACATAACTCGAATCTTAGTAGATGACGGTGACAAGGAGAACAGTGAGGTAAGGACAGAGCACAGCTGATCAGCACAAACTTTTAGGGTGCAGGGATGAATACCATCAGGGCCCGCAGCCTTGTTGGCCCTAATACGCTTTAATTGCTGCCGCACCTCCTCAGTTTTTAAAACAATACATGGACTACAGTCCTCAGAAGTAGAAGTACTCTGCTGAGAAAATCTTTTTGTGTGTCTCAGAAAAGACAAATTTCCCTGATGTTTATGAATGTGACAAACACTCGGGGGCTGAGAAGCCTGTCAGTCATTGTCGTTCCCATGACAATGGGTTTTTTTGGAGGTGGGCGGGAACTGGGAATGTTCTGAGTGTGTAAGCGAGTGAAAGAGCCTAGCTAAAAGTTGGTCAGCTAAGTTTGCTTGTTTTGGTGTTGCCTACGGCCCACAGAAGCCTGGTTGTTCACAAATAAAGCATCGAGAAACCAGCTGATGGTAGTGGTTTATGTACCAGGTACACTACAGCATATTTAAATATACCAACAATCCCCTGCTATGCTAATTTCACTTAGCAGTTGGCGTTGTGTCAGCATCGGGCTCCTTCTCTGGGGTATCTAGAGAAGCTTCAGCTTCATCCTCGTCTGGCTGTTTTGTTTTTTTCTCCAACCTCTTCTGCTGAAGCTGCACCCAAAGTGGCTGTGGGTTCAGTGGCACGCTTTGGAAAACACTGGAAAAAGTGTTGTCTGGCATTGTTTTTCTCCTTTATGCAATACTGCAGAGAATGCCCACTAAAGAATTGTGTTGCCATTACGGGCAACGGAAGTCTTAGAGGTCCAAAAGTCATGTGAACACAGACTGGGTTAATATAATGAATTTATCAGCGTGTGAAAGTTTTTACAAAATAATGTTGTTACGTATGCTCGTGCATCAAGTGGATATACGGAAGAATAAATTCTAACGAGTATAGGGCGTATACTGGCATATCATGCAGACAAAACCACTGGGTATACGCAAATCACTGACCTTTTCCAGTGGGTATATGCTGTATACCTGCGTATCACGTAGACTACACCACTGGTCTGACTGTATGTGCTGACTCATATAGTTGCATTGAATCTTGGCTGTTGCTAATTATTGATCACAGCGGTGTGTCGCTGGCGCACAGAGTTGACCAGGTCTGGGGTGGCGAGCTTTCAGCACACTTTTACGCCTCCGGCATGGACCGAAATGGAATGAAAATCCAAATCCGCCAGCTGATTATGCCGACGCCTCCCCCTACTGCGGCGCAACGCCCATCCTGGCCAGTGGCGGTTGGTCAATAGAGGGCGCTAGGGCGCTGCCCCTCCCATGAAATATTGACTCTTTTATATATCTGCCAAAATCAACTATGAATCAATCAAACCTAACAAATACGAAATAAATAAACAAAAATTCATCGCGTTTTTACTTGTGCAATGATGTAGTGGTACCCGTCAGACTGCCAGCAACCATTAAATGCGTCCAACTTTGGGCTAGACTTGCGATTTGCCATTCGATATAAAGCCCTCCTCCTCAAGGGTGCCGGTAATACCAGAGTCTATGAGAGCTGTTTACGAGCAGAGACGGCTTTTCATTGGCGCATGAAAATTTGCTTCTAGTTTGCATCTGTGTGCGCCCAGACCAATGGCATTGTTTTCCAATTTTTTAATGTTAGTGTGATTGGACAATTCATCGAATCGATCACGTCCATCAGCAAGCATTCGCGCCACAGCTGTAACTACTTCCAGAGAAGAAAAAAGATGGCTAGTGGTGACTGAGAAGGAAGGATGGCGACTGTGGTGAGGAAAACTCGATTGTTTCTCTACGTAAAACTCCATTTTTTCGTCGGTCGGATGTGGACAAGAAAAGGGTGAAGGATTTGGGACCCGACTGTCCAGATTTAAACATTTTGCAGCAGACTATTCATACGCACTGATGCGTGCTTGGACTATACGCACAACGCACAAAAAAAAATATACTCACAGAGCGCGCACTCGGGACACTGCAAGATCAACATGGCTAGCAACTACAACTCCATCATTTCATTAAGGCAATTACCGTTCAGTCGTCAAGTGATGAGTGAGTGTGTTATTAAATGGTGAGTTGTGTTGTACTCTCCAAATGTTGGATTGTAAATAATTGTATTGATTGCATATTGCCAGCCAAATACTGTACTGAACATGTTCTGTTAAGATTTGATTAATTACAGTTTTGATGATAGTATAATTTGATTTGATTTGATTATTGCTATGGCATCCATGGTGCCTATAAATTGTAGACTGTGCTAACAGTGATTTCATGGGCAAACTAGTAGATGACAGTGTATCTGTTGATGGCCACGGTGGAAGTGTTTTATTGTGGAACCTATTTTATTGTATTTGAGACATTTAACTTAATAGAGCTACACAAAAATACTGTACAGTGTACAATTCATGTCTGGTGTTGCCATCTAGTGGTTGAACAGGAAAACCAAATTAAACAATACAATGTAACACTGTAAAGTCAGCTATCTTTATATATCTTTTATTTATTATTATTTTACTCATTGAACGGGTCATCTTAGCCATCATCGCAACAGTTGCACCCCCTAAGAAATTTGTCAGGAGCCGCCACTGATCCTGGCGCACCTCTGTGTGCCTTGGTTTACCAAAATACCAAGTGCACTGTGTGCCTGCCTGCGCTGCATGAAAATACCACTGTGTGGGGTGCATACCCTGTGCCGCGCCGGCAGCAGAAATGAAAATAGAGCCCAATGTCTCGAGATTTAAAAGTAGACTTTAAACTTTCCTTATTGATAAATCGTTAGTATAGTTAGGGCCCCTAGTTATGCTGCTATGGCATTAGACTCTCGGGGGACCTCCATAGATACACCTCTCCATCTGCACGCTTTCATCTGTATCATGTGTGACCTAAGTTTTTTAACTGGGGATACAAACTTAGTTGTTTTACCATATCAAACCAAGTATGTAAGGTAGGGACACCTTTACATTCCCTCTCCAATGCCTTCCATTTTGCCTTATATCGATTATCACACCAGAACACTATGCTTTTTAATTGGCCAGCACAATGATAGATTAGGTAATGACATACCACCTCCCTCCTTATTAATAGTTAATGTACTGAATTTAATTCCTGGTTCCTTCCCATTCCAAATAAACCATGAGATTAGTTTGTCCCATTCATGAAACTGACCGTTTGGAACTTGAACTGATAGGTAATGACATAAATATATATAACAATTTAGGTAAAATAGACATTTCTATGGTCTCAATTCTTGCACGTTCAGAAGGGGTGTTGACCAGGCACTCAGATCTTCTTTAATTTTCTTACCGTTTCATAGTCTTTTTGATAGAGATCATTAGGATCATGCATCAACCAGATACCCAGGTATTTAATTGCTTTTTGAGATTAGTCAATCGGAAGTTTGAGCTCTGGAGATGGATTGTAATTAGTGATACAGTGCTTTGCAATGAACACAGCAGGGGCAAAGCACTGAACAGTCTTGTTCTTCTGCGTGTTTCTTCTTCTTCTTCTTCTTCTTCTTCTTCTTCTTCTTCTTCTTCTTCTTCTTCTTCAACTTATTAAGGATATAGTGCTGAGCACTGAACACTCTTGTTCTTCTGTGGATTTTTTCTTCTTCTTCAACTTCTTATTAGTGATACAGTGCTGAGCACTGAACACTCTTGTTCATCTGTGGGTTTCTTCTTCTTCAACTTATTAGTGATACAATGGTTAGCACTGAAAACTCTTGTTCTTCTGCGTGTTTCTTCTTCTTCTTCAACTTCTTCAACTTCCTATTAGTGATACAGTGCTGAGCACTGAACACTCTTGTTCTTCTGCGTGTTTCTTTTTCTTCTTCAACTTCCTATTAGTGATACAGTGCAAAGCACTGTTAATGTAGTCTTCTACTTCCTGCTCAGAGCAAAGGCTTCTCCTGCATGCACCCTGCCTTGCTTACGTTCTTTTGCCGATATCCTTGTTTTTCTCTGCCAAAAGATTTGAAAAGTGGATCCTGGATACTTATACATGATAGAGACTTAAATTAATGAAAGAAACAGAAGGTTACTGTTGTGATGTGAGCATTATTAAGTTAATCTTATCAGAATAAGAGCACTAGAGTTATGTGTCCACCAGGGGTCGATGTTCCTTAAGTTGCATTTATTTTGAAGGAGACCTCCACTCTGATGAACACTTCCGTCTCTGGCGTTGTTGTATACTTGACCTCCGGCCGACAGAGATGTTAACAGACTGGCTCCAGTTGTAATGTTAAGTTTGCCAATGTTTATATAAAGTGCAACTTCGGTCACGACGTTGTCGAGTGGTTCTTTTCCAGTTGAAGTTACCACAGCTACCACCATATTTTTTTTTAATAATTTTTACTCTTTCTCAGTACTCAGTACTGAGCATGAAGTCTAAACAGTGCAAGCCTCTTTGTTGTGTCTATGACTGGCAACCTGTAATCAGGATAGAGAGAATATGGCAAAATCTGTGAGCTGCACAGACTGTGAGCAACTGACAAAATTGCACAGCTTGAAAAGAAGATTGAAAGGCTGCATTAAATATGTGAGAATGAGCAGTTCATTGTCTCTGTATCAGCCTCTATACATGTTGCTGAAAACGGACACACTTTTATACACAGGATTACTTCAGCTGTGGAGCATCCTGTCAGATTTGGCTGACATGCTGTCCTTGATGTGTCCGAAAGCCACTGGATTAGCTGCTGAGGCTGCAAACTAGCCTTCCCTAGTGATGTTTCTTACTGGCACAGCCCCAACGCCCGGCCAAAAGCATCGGATTCAGCCAGGACTTGGCCGACAATGTCTGCTGCAAAGGACATTCCAGCAAGAAATTAAATAAGAGGGCACCAACACTCACTTCATCACTTGAACCCTCACTGCAAAACAGGTCTGACCCACTAACTCTGAATGATGAAAGGTGTGATAATACTCACTATGTGAAACTAATCACACCACAAGCAGTAAGGCTGGCCAAAACCCAACAAATAGCTCCAAGACCATTGGGAGGCCCAAGGTCAGGAGAAATATTGCTAACCTCCCATCTGACACGCCAAGGGCATGTCAGATTTGCATCTCAAGGAGGAAGCACACTCCTTTGAGGATAAAAATGTGCATATTCTGGACAGAGAAGACAGATGGTTTGAAAGAGGAGTGAGAGAAGCCATCCATGTCAAAGTTGAAAAACCATCTCTGAACAGAGGGGGAGGTCTGAGACACCACCTATCCCCCACATACAATGCTGTCCTTTCATCTCTTCCAAAGAGATTCAAAAACTTAGCCTCTGAAAATAAACAACAAAGCCATTCACACATGGCTCAAGGAGCCTCCCAATGACAAGAATGGGACACTAACAAGGCAGACGACTGTCGTTGACACCCAAGGGTCGCACCCTCCCCCCCTTAATGGGGAATTGTTTGCCTCACAATAGAGTGATACTATCCTTGGTTTTGGGGGTTTCCTCACTCAGAGGATAAATACTTGAACCTAACACCATTTCATTGGACTAGAGCTGTCCTATCTAGTCCGGTGCGCATGAACTGATGAAGCCTGCTCGGATGAGAGGCGAAACGTCTTCCAAGACAAACTGACAAAGTCCAGTTGCGATCGATTGAATGCCCTGAAGCTTACAATGACCTGGATGAATGAGAATATTCACAGGCATTCAACATTGAAGTTTGGTTATCCTGGAGTATTGAGAAGAAGCACACAAGCATACACCACAAGTTGCTTCAGGAATGTCCAATTTACAACCTATCAGCATTATCTGATTTTTGGAGGCTCCTCTGGAGCCTGGCACCATTAATTCAGACAGTTTTATTGTCCCGATCTCTCATGGGGCTATCAGGAGAGAATTAGCGTTGCCATGAGAAACATAGTGAGGAGAAGGTGAGGAGAAGGCAACCTTTGATGTTGAGGTGTCTGTGTCTCTGGCTTCCCCGAAAAGAAAACATGGAGGAGACTCCTCTTGGCCAGACATCTTGTCTCTGAAATTAACACCTTCCTTGTAAGCAAACCAGGTGGTCTATAACTCAACCAGTTAGACTGGTTTACAACTCCATTTCTCTGGAGTATTGCTGAGAGGGTAAGAGAAGGTCAGTTAGAGGCCAGTTCTGCTACATATGTGCACTCAAAAGGAGTGGAAACAAGCAAAAAGGCACAAAGGAATGGGCAGGCAAACACAAGAACAGACAGAGCTGACAAGCACTGAAACAGTAATGCACACGTTATTGGCAAACAAAAAGTCCAACATTAATCAAGAATACAATCATAAAGAGTACTACTCACACTGGGGACAACATGGAAAAATCCCAGAAAGATCAGGACAATCTGGCAACAGGTAGCAAGGGAAGACACCCTTTTATTCTGTCCACTAATCAGGTACATGTGTGCCAGGTGTGCTGCTGACAAGGAGGAGCCAGCCAAGTGTAGGGAAACACCCAGCTTAGACAGACAGGGGAACAGACAGACAGATAAATAACACTAGGGAAAAGGGAAAAGGAAAAAAACTAGGACAAGACAGGTTAGCGGATCCTAACATTAGGGGAGTTCTGAATTCAATATGTTGGCAGCCATGTAGAATTTTGTGGTCAGTGTCTCTTCCTCACAACTCTCAAGGCCATTAAAACTGTTGTATGCTCGCCTAAGCTGCTGCTAACTTAACTTCACTTTCCAACTGTATCTGTTGCAACCTTGTTTTTTTTTTTTGAAAAGTATTTTTATTAACATTTTTGCAAAATGCAGAACATACAGAACTGCTCAGACACGATAAAAAAAATAAAATAACCAACAGAGTGTTGGCATGTGGGTACAGTGAATATAAAATAGAAGTAAATAAAAAATAACTAACTAACAGTGGGCATAATTCCCATCCTGCCTTCTCCCTTTCAATCTCCTGCAGCATAACAGGGCAGTATCAAAATGACAACCAATACAGAGTAAACAAACATAACAAGGCTACAAGGTGCTTGTTGGATAGTGAGCATTTATAACAAAGTCACAAAGACAGGCTAAGCTGATCTGGGAAATCCACGCAACAAGGAAGATGACAACATGGGCCCAATATGCTGCAAGTAAGGATCCCAGACCTTATAAAAAACATCTATTTTGGAGTGAAGGATACATGTGATATATTCACTAGGGATGCAGTCCATAATAATGTTGTGCCATGATTTTTTTGTTGGGACAGCATCCTTGATCCAGAAGAGCAGAATGTTCTTTCTAGCAGCAAAAGTCAGTATGTTGAAAAGTCTCCTGTGATTACTGTCAGTGATCAGACCATCTGAGAGACCAAGTATAAGGCACATAGGATCCATCCGTATTGAGACACCAAAGATAACAGACAGTTCATTCACAATACCAGACCAGTACCTTTGTAACTTCACACATGACCAGAAACAGTGAACATAATTACCAGTCTCAGAACCACATTTACAGCAAAGCGGGGAAATATTAGCATCCATTTTGTTCTTGACAACAGGTGTTATATGCGTGCGATGTACAATTCTAAACTGTGTGGATTTGGTTCAGTTACACACAGACATATTCATAGCCTGAGACCAGACTTCCTGCCAGCCAGCATTATCTATAGCGACGCCTAAATCTTTCTCCCAAGCTTGCTTGGTGGTTTGAGAGGTAAGAGGAGAATTGGAGTTTAGGGCTCTATAAAAAACAGTGATGCATTTCTTACCAATCTGTAGGGACAGGGCTTTTTCCACACATGAAGTGGTGTTATTAGTCATTAAGGTGGTATCTTTAACTATGAAATTTCTAATTTGTAAATATCTGTAGAAGTCACCTTGGTTAAATAAGCCAAATTGCTGTTGCAACTGCTGAAAAGATAGTAAAATCTGGCCTTTAAATAAATCACCTAATTTCTTTAGGCCTTGGCTGTCCCATACTTTAAAGCCCTGGTCTTCACAGCCCGGCAGGAAGTCTGGGTTATCAAGAATGGGAGTGAGAGGAGAAGATAACTGAGCCCGGCCTTCTATAGAGCGAATGGATCTCCAGGCTCTGATGGTACTGAGAGTAATAGGGTTAGTGCAGAGGTTTTTAACAGATTCAAGGTTATTCAAAAACAACAGATTCAACAAAGGACATTTCAACTGAGAGGATTCGATGTCATGCCAAATCAAGGCTGGACCACACTTGTACCAACTTATAATCACCTGCAGGTGTGATGCCAGTTGGTAAAATCTAAGATTGGGTAAATCTAAACCTCCATCACAACCTGCCATTTGAAGTTTGGTCATCTTAAGGCGGGGCTTCCTTTTGCTCCAGATGAAAGAGCTAAGCCAGCCATCAAGCACCTTAATAACCCTGTTGGATAACAAAAGAGGGATCATTCACAGTGGGTATAGTAGCCTGGGCAGGACGTTCATTTTAATAAGAGCAACCCTACCTAACCAGGAGAGAGGGAGAGGGGCCCAGCGGTCTAAATCTGCCCTTATAGCATCCAAGAGGGGCGGGAAGTTAGACCTAAACATCTGACCAAAAGTGGGCGTTACATGCCCGCATAAGTGAATGAAACCGGTGGGAGACCAGCGGAACGGGAAGGGCTCAGCCATACTAGGAACACATGTTAACGACCCCAGGGGCATAGCCTCAGATTTCGCAAAGTTAATTTTATATCCCGAAAAGACACTGAATGACGAGATGACCTTGACCAGACAGGGAACAGAAGTCTGGGGGTGCGATAAGTGTATCAAAATGTCATTCACGTATAAGGTAATTTTGTGTTCTCTTCCACCAACAAAGATACCAGAAATTAGAGTGTTCTGCCTTACTGCTTGGGCCAGCGGCTCTATAGCAATATCAAAGAACAGGGGACTGAGGGGGTCGCCCTGCCTATTCCCGCGGTGGAGGGGGAAGTTGCTGGATCTCAGCCCGTTAGTCAGAACTGCCGCCATTGGAGTGTTATACAGAACCCTAATCCAGTTCACAAAATTATCACCTAGGCCAAATTTCTCCAGAGTGTAAAACAAGTACGACCACTCAACCCGGTCGAATGCCTTCTCGGCGTCAAGAGACAGCACGAGGACCGGGTCCTCAGAGTTCTGGGTTAATTGGATAATGTTAAGGAGCCTCCTTACATTATCACAGGAGTTCCAGCCCTTAACAAAACCGGTTTGGTCCTCCTTGATAATATGGGGCAGCACCTTCTCTAGGCGTAAAGCCAAGATTTTGGAGAGCAGTTTTTGGTCAGAGTTAAGTAGGGCTATCGGCCTGTAAGAGGCGCAGCTATATGGGCATTTTCCTTTGTTAAGGATGAGAGAGATGTTGGCCAAGAACAAAGCTTAATACTGTTTAAATCAGACATGGCCATAAAACACTATTCGCCATAAGAGCAAGATAAGAAGACGGTTACACCTTCGCTCGTCCTGTACATGCATCCCATGACCCACATAATCAGATGCATAGGACAATTACGTTTAGAAAGAATGGAAAACGCCACACTGGTACCCAACTTAGATCTTATACACATCATGTCATGAACTAAGCACATAAAGCACACTGAACAAGCATAACAAATGTACAACAGAAAAGAACAAATTGAGGGTCTTTCCCTAAATAAACAGGGACTGATCACCATACAAGCACCTTTCAAACTCACCAAGAGCGAACTGACAGCTTATGATGAATAGCGTGCCAACAAAACTGAAAGAGTCCTCCCTGTGGGAGTAATTGAGATAAGATGGAAATGCGACATTCATGTTACAAGCAGCTGTGCCACTCGGTTAGAAAATGTTCAAGATGTCCATAGTAGTCATGAGTGGGTTACGGTGTCCGGAAACATTTTTACCTTCACCTAACCTTACCTAACCCGTAACCCTATCCTCACCCTAAAATTTAATGATTTACATTAAGGGGACCTGCCTTTTCTTTCCATAAGGCAGGTGAGTCCCCACAATGTGACTGTGTAAACAGATTTTTGTCCCCACAACGTGATAAATTCCTGGTCACAGGTAACATAAACATGCCCTCAATGTCAGCACAAACTGACATTGAGGGCATGTTTATGTTACTGACATAATGTTACTAGTATTAATTGTTTGAAATCTCTGAAGAATCTCATCATAATGTATACACTCCGGCAGTAGCCCCAGTGGCCCTTTCAAAATTGCCTTCTTCTCATTAAGCTTGCTCTGATATATTTAGCAGACAAAAAGCATTTGGCTGTATTACACTGTATGACCTGTTTACTTAATTTTTCTTTTTCTAGATTCCTAAGTTTTGTGTGACCATGTAACTCTGGTCTTTTTGAGTGACAGCTAGCCATGGCAGCTAGATTTCAGCAACCAGGCTTTATTCTGTCTACCTTAACTCCACCTCTTTGTCCAGTTTTTGGATTAGCACGTTTTATTGTCTCATAGAAATTACTTGCACTACTTGCACCTACCTCATAATATTTATACCTCATGCCAATTGCACTACCTGTATGTATTTATATTTTGGATATTTTGACTATTTGCACTTCTGGTTAGATGCTAGACTGCATTTCGTTGTCTATGTGCTGCACTCTGACGATGGCAATGAAGTTGAATCTAATCTGATTCTAATCTAAAGTTTTGTGAAGTCAGGTGTGTGATGGCGACAGCCAGAGACAAAGTCACTTCAATGATGTCATAAAGACTATGATCATGTTTTATACAGTCTATGGGCACATATCTTCAGGCTGTGATAAGGAATAGGCCTTCCGAAGCATTTTGAGCCCGATCTCTAGGGAGCGCCATAAAAAACAAAAATGACCAATTTTGATGTGCATACTCTGAGCGCAAGTATTAACCAATATCTGAAGTGCCACCTTGATTTGTAAAAGTGGGCATAATCTATTGTGTTTGTTCATAATTCATTCATAATAAAGATCAAGATGTTGCCGCAAATGGCTGCCTCGGTGTGTTGGTGCGCATTGTTTTGTTGTGTTTTGTTTTGTGTGTTAACTCTGGTTTTTACGCACAGCATTACTGGGAATATTTCTCTCTAATGTGCGTTCACTGCCCAACAAACTGGAGGAACTGCAACTGCTGTTGGGTAGAAACAGGGACTTCATCTGCGGTTTTGTGCTTCATCGAGACGTGCCTCTGTGGATTAATTCCGGACTCTGCGCTGCAGTTCGCTGGCTTCCAACTCCTCCGTGCGGACAGAGACACGGAACTTTCCGGCAAAACTAAAGGCCGATTCTTTAGTTATTGTCCTTGGCGACTTTAACAAAGGTAACCTCACTCACGAACTCCAATATTCTGGATCACTGTTACACCACTATCAGGGATGCTTATCACGCCGTCCCCCGCACTGCACTGGGCCACTCTGACCACATCATGGTCCACCTGATTCCTGCATACAGGCAGAAACTAAAGCTCTGCAAACCCGTAGTGAGGACATGAAGGAAGTGGACCAGTGAGGTGGTGGAGGATCTCCAGGTGTGTTTCGACTCTACTGACTGGGATGTGTTCAGGACTGCTACCAACAGGAGCCTTCAGGAGTGGGGACAAAGACAGATTCAAAGAGGCGAAGTACAAGTTTAGCAAGGCGGTGAAAGAGGCTAAACAACTGTACTCTGAGAAGCTCCAACACCACTTCTCAGCTAACGACTCTGCATCTGTCTGGAAAGGGCTCAGGCAGATCACAAACTACAAGCCTAAAGCCCCCCACTCCATCAACGACCTGAATGAGTTCTACTGCCACTTTGAAAGACAAAGGGACAGTCCAGCAACCATCCCCCACGACGACACCTCCCAACAGCTCCAGCTCCAGTCACCTCCACCAATTCCCACCTTAAAGGACCCCCCCTCCCCCTCACCACCCACCTCAGTGAGGACTCTTTCCATTCATGAGAGGGACGTCAACAAACTCTTCAGGAGACAGAATCCCCGGAAAGCAGCTGGACCGGATTCTGTCTCTCCATCCGCCTTGAAGCACTTCGCTGATCAGCTGTCTCCAGTGTTCACAGACATTTTTAATACCTCACTGGAGACATGTCACGTGCCAGCCTGCTTTCAAGTCTTCAACCATTATCCCAGTTAAGTCCCACAGGACTTAATGACTACAGACCCGTTGCCCTGACCTCTGTGGTCATTTGAGTGCATTGTGCTTTCACCTTGTGCTTTACAACTTTAACAGCTTATTAACCATCTATACTAGATGTGTCATGCACCAACTTCACCAGAGCAAATTCCTCATATGTGTAAAACAGTACTTGGCAATAAAGGCTTTTCTGATTCTGATTCAAGATTCCTTTTAGCAATCCTGATTAAACTCACTGCAGACATCCTGGGCTAACTTAGAGATTCCCATCGAGTTTTGTTCGCATCCAATGTAGGGGGAACAAATGGAAGAACTTTTACTCCACAATTATTGAGATGCTGCAGGTCTCACTCCTTTGAGAAGCCTGAAAGCCCCTCATCAATGCTTGGGGCTTTTAATTTGGCCCATTCAGTTGCTTCCTTCTGCAAAAGCGATTGAACCTGAAATTTACTGTTTTATTTACTCCATGGCATGTTTATTACCCTGAATTTTAACTTTTAGCTATCATTCACTTGTTTTTATTGCTAGCTGTTTTATTTGCAAGCATTGTTTTACATGTTGACAGCATTGTAAATGAGGATACCTCCTCAATGAATTTTTGACCTGTTGTAGATCTGGTTGTATTTAAACTTTAGTCACTTTGATTTAAATTGTTTTTAAACTTTTTTTCCCCCCAAACTTTCAATGTGGAGGCCTTACTCTTTTTTACTGATGCTGATTTGCATTAGATCAGAATATGACACACACAAGCTATGCTCATTAGATCAGTTTTACAAGTTCATAAAACATAATACAAATGTGAACCATAGCTTATCTTCCCAGGCATACAATGAAATTCAAGAATGGGTCATCTGTGTATTTCTACATTCTTTCTTGTTATTATTTCTACATGTAAGACAGGTGTGGGTCCCAGTGAGGATAAAGTTCACTTGTGATTTTATTTAAAAAAAAAAGAAAGAAAGAAAGAAAGAAAGAAAGAAAGAAAGAAAGAAAGAAAGAAAGAAAGAAAGAAAGAAAGAAAGAGGAAAAAAAACAAACTGTTTAGATTCAGCAAACTAACATACCAAAAGTGTATTCTTTTGATACTGGTAATAGGCACCACAATTGCCAAAAGTGTGAAACATTGTTTAATGTTCATGATTCATGTGTTGAGACAACAATCTTTCTCCAAAACACAGAAACTCTGTAAATTGTTTAAAAGAAGCTGTGAAGTTGTTATTTCATCAGAATAAGATAACATATGGACAGGATATAAGAGAAAAACTTTTCATAGAATACAAAAGTGTTGTGAATGGTATGGTTGTTGTGACCTCCACCCAAAGACTATTACCTTTAGACTTGACTTATGGCTATGGAAATGATTAGTTTTGTCCTACATGTGTGATGTTCAGTAGCAAGGATGAGTTTGTTATCTTAGTTACAGTGTATTCCAATGGTAACAAATATCCTTCAGCATTTTACACTTACCTGCTGTCCATCCATCCATCCATCCATCCATCCATCCATCCATCCATCCATCCATCCATCCATCCATCCATCCAGTATGTTCCTCCTCAGTAGTGACTTGACTAGACAAAAACGAAAAACCTACAAGCCACAGAGGGGCTACTATAACGGTACTGGTCTAACTGACATGTGTTTAATATAATTGTTAAATAATCCACAAACGTCCATATAGCCATACCAAAGTATGTTTATTTGTACACCATCTAATCCATCCACAGTGACAGCAATCTACATGCAATTATATCACAGTATCTCAGCTCAATGAATATTGATTTTCTACCTAGGTACTCTTCCTGAATGGACTGAAGCACCATGTTCATGGGGAGATTTCAAATGATGGAAGTGGTGTTAAGTCACCCTTAACCGTCCTGTTGTCTTCGCTGTCCTGTTGTCTTCGCCCTCATGAGCAAATCTGACCGATGGACAATTTCTCTCTCTAAATTATGTACTTAATTTCATCTGTTTGTCATAAGGTTCATTGACTTTGTTCACACATGGCATCTGAACACACGAAATGAATTTTGAGATTTGTTTTTCAATTTTTGATGTTTTATTGAACTTATGTACACCCTTGGTCTTCCTGGCCAGAAATAACCGGTCATTAAAAATGAATGGATAAGATTACAATTAGCGTATAAAATAGAGGTATGTGTGTGTGTGTGTGTGTGTGTGTGTGTGTGTGTGTGTGTGTGTGTGTGTGTGTGTGTGTGTGTGTGTGTGTCTCTAAATTAACTTCTGTGGCAGCACAATGGCTGAGGCTTCAGATTATTTCTTTGACCATGACACTGATGAGGAGGGGAGAGGGAATGAAAATGAGATTGAAGATGCCTTGGAAGAAGAGGCGTTAGACGAAGAAGATAGAATATGATCAAGATGACTACTGATGGGATCCAGTGATGAAGAGGATGCTCCTGCTGTGGTTACATTTCAGTCAAAGAATGGGACTTTGTCCTGGTATTTATCCCCACCTGAGAGGAGAGGTCAGGTGTCAGCAGAAAATGTCATCAAGAAGACTCAAGGGTCAAGGTATACCATATCCTGGGTGGATGACATAAAGTCCTGCTTAGAACTGTTCCTGACAGAGGAAATCCAAACAATAGTCATGAACATGACCAACTTTGAGTAGAGATGGGTGTACAAAGATGCCTGGGAGGAGGTAGACCGAATGGACATTCAAGTCCAGTGTCTACAGATCCAAGAATGAATCCACCATCAGTCCATGGCATAAAGATTCTGTAAGTAAGTAGGAATCTGCAATCTTTCGAGCGACAATGGCCCTGAAGACTTTTCACTGTCGTGGGTGTTGCATTTCGACGACCAGGACACAAGAGAGTGAGAGATGTTCAAGCATTGGAAGCAAGAGCCACCAGGAAGAGGTGCAAACTGTGTGCACCAAGAGATGCCAGAACCAGCCCTGTGTGCGACAAATGTAGTACATCTATTTGCAAGGCACATGCCAAAATCACACACTGCCCAACATGTGCATGAAAACACATGATGTGATAGATTGTGAAATTTTTTTTTACTATATTTTTTGTTTTTGTTTTTGCTTTTAATTTTTTCAAAAGGACCCAGAGAAACAGAGAATAAGATTAGTTTTTTGCTTGGGCTTGATTTTGTTCATATGCTTTGTTCTCTACTATATAAATCATACGAATCAATTTTGATTGGGGACACAGTATTTT
This sequence comes from Chaetodon trifascialis, assembly GCF_039877785.1. Taxonomy (NCBI): domain Eukaryota; kingdom Metazoa; phylum Chordata; class Actinopteri; order Chaetodontiformes; family Chaetodontidae; genus Chaetodon; species Chaetodon trifascialis. The sequence continues at coordinate 1,115,642 of NC_092068.1, forward strand.
GTGTCACTATCTAAAATTTTTTTTCATCCTGTGAGCCCACCACCTACAGGAGAAACCGCTGGGGGCCGGTGCGCTGCCATATGGGTGGCAGTGAAGGCCGGGGATCTCAACGGACCGGACCTGGGCGGCAGAAGCTGGCTCTGGGGACATGGAACGCCTGGGTGCCTCCCCAGGGAGGAACGTCCACCTGGGAGGAGACCACGGGAAAGACCCAGGACTAGGTGGAGAGATTATATCTCCACACTGGCCTGGGAACGCCTCGGGATACCCCAGTCAGAGCTGGTTAATGTGGCCCGGGAAAGGGAAGTTTGGGGTCCCCTGCTGGAGTTGTTGCCCCCACGACCCGACTCCAGAGTGGAGTCGCGGTGGATGATGAGGATGAGGATGATCTAAAAATTTTCAATGGTTTCAAAACAAAAGTCCTTGTTAGACATTGAAACTAGGTAATCTGTGAAAAAGTAGCACAATATGTCTAATCTAATCTAATATATATACAATATAATGGTCATTGACCACAAATTGGCATGGGTGGGTAGGCATGGTGGGTCAATGTCAGGCAATAAATAAACTGGTATTGTTCACAAGAATTTGAGGTGATAAAAAGATGAAACACAACATTAGGTGATAATATAAAAATATTCATGGATTTATAATCAGGTAGGAGGGAACGGTCAATTTTGACCGGGAAGGCAAAGGTAGTTAACAAAAAATGAAGACAACAGGAGGGTTAAGGTTCACCTTCATTTTCATCCTTTGATTCATGATAACATGATGGTTAATTATGGCCAAATAGCAAAATAATCATCAGAACTCAGCAGGCACACTTCTGGGCAGAGCAGATGAGGACGTTAATCGTCAGTATGCTAAGGAGAGAGCAATGTTCGCTAAATTTGAGGAAGCAACTTGGCATCCTTATTTTTATTTTCAGAGCTCTCAGTTACAGCAATAGTTGTCTCACTTTTTTGAAAATACAAACTGAGAATAGAGCAAACTCTGTTAGACATAACCTGGAAGAGAAGAATTAGAGCAGACATCTTAAGGCTTCTGATCTGCTCAAGCAGTATGTTAAATGTTTAAAAGAATTTAAAGACAACATGTGATTTGAATCTAAGCAAACAAGTTATCCCACTATCAAAATTAAATTACAGCTGGAGTCAACAGGTCAACATTTTCAATTATGGTCGGTTGAGAAACAACCAAAACGCTGTTTTTTCATCTACAAGTGCAACTCTTATACCCTGCAGAAAAATATACCTGTAATTTCTCTGATAAAATTAAGATTAAGGGTCTTTAACGGTGAAAAAAACAATAGCCTAATGCTGTGCTAATGTCATAATGAGCATTCAAGTAGGAAAACCCATTTCCTTCTGCCTCTTCCTATTCTGCGTCAGAAATTGTAGAAATTTCTGATTATTTTGATATCTTCCACATGTGGAAAAGAGCAACAGAAGTACCAAAAATGGGGCAAAGTGGCTTCAAAGCTGTCACTGCAGGTTGTCACAGTTATAGTTCAATAAAATCCAATATTAACAGTAATTTCATTTAATTAAACAGAATTTATACACTGGGGGTGTTTGTATGGTTTCACAGACTATTTATCTGGAGAGACTTCTGTGGAGCAAGAGCTGCTTAAGAAATTCCTGAGACCAGGTAGAGAAGATTTCAAACTGGGTGTGCACAAAATTGGGACTGGCCATTAAAGTCTGTTGTTTTAAATATCCACTCATGTACTGTTAAATCTCGATTTTACATGACTGTTTCAAACAGATGGTATTTGTTCTGGGTTTGCTTATTAGTTTTATTATTAATAATATTCATACATGCAAATTAACCATGTTATTTCTTGTGACGTGTGGTCAGGGGAGGCAGTGCCTCACCTGTTAAAATATAATTAAAAAAAAAAAACTTGCTGTGCTTTATAAATTCATTAAGAGGAGGAAATTCAGACTTAAGCTCATGATTGTTCTATTAATTTGTTTTCTGTATTATTTCAACATTTCTATAGTCAAAATCGCTAAATTTACGCATTTCCTGTTAAAGTACGTGGGAGAAGGTCAAGGTTAGGCAGCGATGAGCTGTTCCTCACTCCTGACGGCGCTGTGCCACACACACTGACTGATGCAGGCACTTGGTGCATGCCCATTGCTGTCCATAAATGCGCAGTGAAAATGCTCCGGGTGAGGCAGAAAGTACCGTGCCTCACTGATAGGTGGCAGTGTTTAGCTCCATCCATGTAATGCACATCGCTGCATGCTCTCCTATGCAGAGGGCCATAGTGAGTGTTAAATTTTAATTAAAAAAAGAGAGATCAGCCAAAAAAAAATTCAAATTTAAAAAAAAAAATTTCAAAAAATGAACTTATATTAAATATTCTTTTGTTTTTCTTGCTATCGTATTGTTGAGCAGTGTGGAATTGATTAAAGCATGATTAAAAGCTCTTCAAAACAACTAAATGTTTCAATTAAGGTCAAAATTGAAATATAAGCTTCTATTTTGGGTTCATTATATTTTTACATCTGACTCGGACTCTGGAGTCAGTGCCTCACCAGTCATGAACCTCACCGCACATCACTGGGACTAGCTGCTCTTCCTCTCCTCGGCCTGTTTCAGCTTTTTCAATGCCTTCTCCTTCTCCTTCCTGCTGGCCTGTGCTGCCTCCTTTACAGCTCTGACACTCTGCTGTCCTGATGGTCAGAAGAGAGGGGTGACACACAGTTGGCTGCTTCTGTTCTTTCATCACAGCAGGATCAGATTGACAGGATCTCATCCATCTTCTGGCAGCATGGTTCAATCCTAGACCTGTCTCCATCATCATCCTGAGGTTCTGCTCTTCTGCCTCTCTCTCTCTGCTTGCCTTTTTCTCCTTCTTCCTCCTCTCTGTATTTGTATTCTCCTCTCCTTTCTTTTCTTTTTTTATCTTCAATTCATTTTTGGTCTCCTGTACATTGAGCTTGCCAACTCTCTCTACCAATTCTCTCAGCTTCTGATCCTCATCCATGGAGCTCAGTGAGGGAAGCCCTGGATTGGGCAGTCTCTTATTCTGTAGGTCTGTGAAAATCAAAATTTCAGATGTATACTTCATTTTCAGTACAGCGAATGACAAAATCTTTGTTTGCATCAGCACATGAAAGAGAGTCAGTAATGTAACAACATAAGGAAAATTAGGGATGGGCAGTATAATGACATATTGTATTCTATTAAATGAGATACATTTGTCAAACGTTAGACATTTTGCCACAGTTTATATTGTGGAAGCTATCCTTTCAATATCTTAGATCAGTGGTTTTCAAAGTGGGGGCCAGGGGCCGCACAGGGCGCTAGGGGGGCCTCAGAAAATTGGAGGGAAGTCAAGAAAAAAAAGAAAAAAGAAAAACATGTTAGTTAATAATATTCTTATGCTAAACAAATGTAATAATTATTGAATAGTGAACACACACAATTGAGAGGTTTGATTCATTCTAAAAGTTGATGTTTCTTTACATATTTTGTAGCATTGTTAGTGGGTTTGCAAAGGGGGTCCCGGGCCAGAAGCTAATGCTGTTTGGGGGGCCATGGCATGGAAAAGTTTGGGAACCCCTCTCTTAGATCATTGTGGATTGAACTACCTTAGTTTGTCAGGTATTTAATTTTTAAATAAAATACATGTCATTTAGCCATGTTGTCACAGTGTGTGTGTGTGTGTGCGTGTGTTTGTGTGTGTGTGTGTGTGTGTGTGTGTGTGTGTGTGTGTGTGTGTGTGTGTGTGTGTGTGTGTGTGTGTGTGTGTGTGTGTGTGTGTGTATTACCTGCTGTTGTCTGCTGTTGTGTCCAGGTAGAAGGGTCTACTGTGGGCTGAGGCTCCCCAGGTTTCAGCCTCTGCTCTGCCACGGATCCATCTTTCAGTGTGATATGCAGGGAAATTGCCTGAGGATGACTGAGCCCATCATCAACTCTGCTTCCATCAGTGTTACTGAACCTGCTGCTAAAGGTGTCTCCTGGGGTGTTTCTGTCATTAAAGCTACTGCTTCTGCCACTGTCAGCAGATGTGCTGCCATGATTTTTACTGCGGACAGTTGTAGCAGCAGCTTCAGTGTCTTCAATACATTGTCTCACGGGGAGCTCAGCAGCTTTATTGTCGTCACTGTAGTTATTACTGCTGGCTGTATGAACATCTTTACTGCTGCTCCTGTTGGTGTTTGCTCGGTGAGGTTTGTCCGGTAGCAGAGGACGGCCCCTGAAGGCCAGGTCAGGGTAGGTCATCTGCATCTCCATAATAGACTGGTCTTCGCTGATGAGGTGGCAGTGTGGAGGCCTGGGCTGGGGGTTCACTGCAAGCCTGGTGTCCAAATAAGGAAGTATCTGCAGAAATAAAACAGAGATGACTTCAGTGCAAACTGCAGCTGGTTTGTTTAGGCTGGTTATATTTGTTAACTTGGTTCCTCAGTCTGTGATGTCATGCAGTGTTTTGTGATTTAATGATGTAATAAGAATGTATTACCACTGGCAGAAATTGAGACAGTGCAGTTGGTGCAGCCACATTAGGGCCAATGGTCAAAGTATGTGTGCTGTCTGGGGGGACACCACCACTGTAATACTGTGACCCTGGCAGTGTGCTCATAGTGTTTATTGGTCCAAAACATAGTTGGACCAAAACAGGATATATATCTTTCAGTTAAAGAGGCTGTCAAGGCGGTCTTCTTTGCTACATGGCTCATGTCAAGTTTTTAATGTGAAATATTCTGCCTGTGACAGTCTAAAGGTAAGGAGAAATAATATCATATTATTCTAATAGTGCAATTCTTGTTCATTACGGTAAAGCATAAGGCAGCTGTGGCTCAGGAGGCACAGCCAGCTTTTAGAGCCATCATCTACCTATCAGAGGGTCGGTGGCTTGATCCCTGACCTCAGCAGTCTACATGTCGAAGGGGAGAAACACCAATGCTGAAATTTCAAACAGGAAATAAGTGGAAGTCTGAAGAAGCAGTCAACCGCACTGTAATGAATGTTTTTTTCCGATAGTGATGGTACCTTGAAGACATCAGCATGTTGCGAGACCTAGGTACAAGATGTTTGTATGTATAGTATATATCTGAGTATATCTACTTTTATGTTATTCTGTGTGCATGCGTACATGCATCTGTAAGTGTCTGTGTGTGTTTGTCTGTTTACTTGACTGTGCATGAATCTCAGGTGAGTAGGGACTATAAAAAAATTCCACTGAGGCAACTTGCTGATTCTACTGTTACACTCACATACAGTATGTAAAAAAAATTGAATGCAACTAGCAGTGTTTCCCTTGTGAAGTAAATGGTGAGATAAATTTGGTGACAGATGAGATTTTATCAAACTTGAAAACCAAACACACATGCTGTCTAATGTCACATGAGTGAGCTGCAAAAAATTTGTTCTCAAAAACACTTGAAATGTTACTGATACCACCTTCAAATGTCATTATTTCTTAATTGTAACCTGGCAGGAAGGTTTTATTGGTGATGTTCAAACATCTGCTGAACACAGCATGAAATCAGAGTTTGATATTTCTCTCTGGTATCACTGGTTTGCTGACATCTTCTTCTCTTCTCTTCTCTTCTCTTCTCTTCTCTTCTCTTCTCTTCTCTTCTCTTCTCTTCTCTTCTCTTCTCTTCTCTTCTCTTCTCTTCAGTCAACCAGCCCTCTGCACTCAGCCCTACCTCTTTTCCATCTGCCTCTTCCTTCTTCTTCTTCACCTCCTCCGTTGGCCCTATCATTGTCTTCTTTTCTGTGGGTGCCTCCAGTTTTGTAGGCCTCGCTCTTCTCTGGAGAACCTCCAGCCACTTCTGCAATATAAGATTACAACTGTCACATGGAAGCCATGAAATGAGACAGAGTTACTGTGACTATTGACCATGTCCTTTGGCTGCCATTGATTTGCATATACGTCAGGCAGAAGGCAGGGAGACATGCAGTATCACTATGGCATGGCATATGGCATGTTTATATTCCATATTAATGAACTACGCTCATTTACACTGTGTACTCAATCACTGTTGAAAGCAAAAGTCATTCAATATTATGAGCCTAATATATGATGCATGTGTGGTTTTTTTTCTTTTGTCATAGTTGTACTTAGACTTTGCTCATTTCAGTCTGGAACAATATTCTTCCTTCTGTCTTTGTATTCAGCTTTTTTAAAGCCACTTTGAGTAAGATTTGAAAATGCTTCAGACAGCAGACCCTCTGATCAGACCAGAAACACATTGACTGCACCAGTTTTCATCAGTGTTGATTTATTTTTCGACAAACAAAAATGTCATGTCATCAGAATCATTTGAAAGGTGCTTTAATTACACAGACCATCCACAGTGGCTGTTTAAAGAAGTATTACCTCTAATTGACTCTTCAGTATTAGACATGATCAATCTCTCTTTATCAACAGGCTATGTACCACAGTCCTTTAAAGTAGCTGTGATAAAACCGCTACTGAAAAAGCCTACTCTTGATCCAGGGGTTTTAGCCAACTATAGACCGATATCCAACCTTCCCTTTCTCTCAAAAACTCTTGAGAAAGCAGTTGCCAATCAGCTGTGCGACTTTCTAAACAATAATAGTTTATTCGAGGATTTCCAGTCAGGATTTAGAGTGCATCATAGCACAGAGACAGCACTGGTTAAAGTTACAAATGACCTTCTAATTGCATCTGATAAAGGATCTGTCTCTGTACTAATCTTATTGGATCTTAGTGCTGCATTTGACACCATTGACCATGGCATCCTATTGCAGACACTGGAACATTTCATTGGCATTAAGGGAACTGCGCTAAGCTGGTTTAAATCCTACTTGTCAGATCGCTCTCAGTTTGTACGCGTTAATGATGACTCCTCTGTGCTCACTAAAGTCAGCTATGGAGTTTTGCAGGGTTCTGTGCTTGGACCAATTCTATTCACCTTATATATGCTTCCTTTAGGTAAGATTATCAGGAAGCACTCAATAAATTTTCATTGCTATGCAGATGATACCCAGCTATATTTATCAATGAAGCCGGAAGAAACCAGTCAGTTAACTAGACTACAAGCATGTCTTCATGACATAAAGACCTGGATGACCTGCAATTTTCTGATGCTAAACTCGGACAAAACTGAAGTTATAGTAGTAGGCCCTAAATATCTTAGAAAGTCACTTTCTGATGACATAGCAGCTATGGATGGCATTGCGCTGGCCTCCAGCACCACTGTAAAGAATCTGGTAGTCATCTTTGACCAAGACATGTCCTTTCACTCCCATGTAAAACAAATTTCAAGGACTGCCTTTTTTCACCTACGTAATATCGCAAAAATCAGGCATATTTTGTCTCAAAATGATGCAGAAAAACTAGTCCATGCATTCGTAATTTCCAGGCTGGATTATTGCAATTCCTTACTATCAGGCTGCCCAAATTAGTTGCTGAATATTCTCCAGTTGCTCCAGAACGCTGCAGCACGTGTTCTGACAAAAACCAGGAAGCGAGATTTCTCCAATACTCGCCACTTTGCACTGGCTCCCTGTAAAGTTTAGAATAGAGTTTAAAATTCTCCTCCTTACTTACAAAGCCATAAATGGCCAGGCACCTTCTTATCTTAAAGAGCTCATAGTACCTTATTGCCCCACTCGAACACTGCGTTCCCAGAATGCAGGTCTACTTATGGTTCCTAAAGTCTCAAAAAGCAGAACAGGAGTCAGAGCATTTAGCTATCAAGCTCCTCTCCTGTGGAACCATCTTCCAGTCTTTGTCCGGGAGGCAGACACTGTCTCTACATTTAAGAGTAGGCTTAAAACCTTCCTTTTTGATAAAGCTTATAGTTAGGGCTGGCTCAGGCTTGTCCTGGACCAGCCCCTAGTTATGCTGCTATAGGATTAGACTGTCGGGGGACATCCAAAGATACACCGAGCTCCTCTGTCCTTCTGTCCCTCTCCATCCGCACGCTCTCATGTCCTACCACGGCGTGTTACTAACTTAGCTCCTTCCCCGGAGTCTCTGTGCTTTGTCGTCTTGCAGGTTCCCATGGACAGTGGCTGAATCTGGATTGTGGATTGCAGCTGTGTCTCCTGCCTTGGCCCTGCCTGACATCCACTGCAACTGCTACTGCTATTATTACATCCACTGTCACTGTTACTGTGACTGCATGTCTGTCTCTCTGTCTCTCTCTCGCTCTCTCTCTCTCGCTCTCTCTCTCTCTCTCTCTGACTGCATTTCTGTCTGTCTGTCTGTCTGTCTGTCTGTCTGTCTGTCTGTCTGTCTGTCTGTCTGTCTCTCTCTGTCTGTCTCACTCTCCCTCTTGCTCTTCCTCTCTCACCCAACCGGTCGAGACTCTCGCCCACCCAGAGTCTGGTTCTGCTCGAGGTTTCTGCCTGTTAAAAGGAAGTTTTTCCTCGCCACTGTCGCCAAGTGCTTGCTCATGGGGGAATTGTTGGTTTCTTTGTAGATAAAAGAGCTTGGTCTGTACCAGCGCTATATGGAAAGTGTCCTGAGACAACTTCTGTTGTGATTTGGCGCTATACAAATAAAACTGAATTGAATTGAATTGAATTAAGCAGAACACTACATAATTTAGTGCATGATTGGACTACAATATTGCAAATATGAGACATAGCTGGATGATTTCTGATCTTACCTGTGGTCCCAGCTCATCCTTGTCAAGGAGTTCCAGGAGATGGTAGCATTCCACCCTGGCCAGGAGCAGCTCAAAAGCCACCAGCATGGCTCTGTCTGGGTTAGCATCCTTGCTGAGTCTGTATTCACTGAAATACATCAAACAGTAAAGAGGACAACTAAGGAGAATAAGACAACAAGAGATGAGAAGAGCAGACCAAATGACCCTTTCACAGATGAAAGAAACTTTGTTGGATCCAGCATGTTGGTGGCTTCCCCCTTTTGTCCCAAGATTAACTCCCTGATTTTGTTAGAGCAACCGCAAACCCCCAAGTTTCCTCATCACTAGACATTTTAAAACTCAACACAATTCACAGCTGTTTCCAAATTTGAGATTTTGTGTGAAAACTGGGTGCTGTCCCTCAATTTTTCACAAATAAATTTAAGAGAAAATATGAAAACATTGATAAATGAAACTTACTACTACTATTTTATCTGAGGTGCCATTTTCTTGATATGTTTTGCCCAGACATTTAAGTCTCACCCACTTGACTGAAGTTAAGGCCTATTAAACTGTTTGCAAGTTGATGTATGTATAGTGTTATATGTTTGTCCTGGCATAGAAACCCCCTAACAGCTGTAAGAACAGACCTTGTGGCTTGGTGTCAGCATTTATTGTCACTCTTCTGGTTTGTTTTCTCCTTGCTCCCTACCTTTGCCGTGTGTCAGTATGGGGCAGGTAGCCAATAGAGGCCAGGACTGACTGAATGGTAGAACTGCTAAGAACTGGCAGGAGACAGTAAACAAATGGACCTGTAAAAGTCTGAAAGAAACACAGAGAAACAGAAAGATATTTTATCTGTGACTAAGTGAAAACATTAATTTATTAAGGATGTCTTACATTTGGTCATTAAAGAACTGTGACTAGTCAGTGCTCTCTTGAGGACAAACTACATTGTTGAGATATTGGGTATTGCATATTATAAATGCAATACTATGGACTAATTCTTACAGAATTTGAGTATGCAATGTGTTGACTGAAAAAGTGACAAAAGTAAGTATATTCAAAACACAATGCACACAGTGTCACAGTGCAATGCAAAAAGAGGTGGTGTTTAAAGCCGGAAAAAAAAGTAGCAGGTGGTGTTGAGACTCTGACATTGAAATATACATTTTGACAATTAATACACTGTATCGTCAATGCTGTACACATTTAGCATATTGTACAGAACTGGGACACAGCTATGGTTTCTAAATGACCTCATATACATCATGTTCCTTACCAACTGACAGACACACCAATGAAGATATGTAAGTATCTGCTAAAACCAAATATCAAACAACAATATCAGCCTATCAAAATAATTGATCATTGATCAAGACATCAAGGATGGATCTGACACTGCCATCATCAAACTCAGTCACAATAGCAGGAAAAGAGTTTTTCAGCTTTGGGTGAATATATCTGTTTGACAAAGGGATCTCTGGAATGCTGAATCTCAACCGTTTCAGATGAAAACTTCTTTTCATATCTGTTCCAAGTGAAAGAAATATATACATATTTCATATTACATATAAGTGTAAGTGTTTAAATATTAGAAAGTATGTTTCCAGTACATTTCTATAAATGTGTACTTACTTTAAATTGATTAAAATCATACTTTAAATAAATATATTGCAGTGAAATATATTTTTAGGAAAATTTAAGTGCACTTTTAAGATAATTTCTGTAGAATACTTTTCTAGTATATTTGTAGTAAGTGTGTTAAAACACGATTAGCATAAGAGTGCACTTGAAAAAAACTTATACAGTTCAAAAGTATATTAATTTTATGTTGTCATGACACACTCAAAAGTATATATTCACTCACTAATCTGTATATACACACACACACACACACACACACACGCACACACACACACACACACACACACACACACTACTACTACTACTGTTCAAGAGTTTGGGGTCACGCAAAATGAATAGAAAATATAGTCAAGACATTGACGAGGTTAGAAATAATGATTTTTATTTGAAATAACAATTTTGTCCTTCAAACTCTGATTTCGTCGAAGCATTCTCCAGCCTCGCAGACCTTTGGCATTCTAGCTGTCAATTTGTTGATGTAATCGGAAGAAATTTCACCCCACACTTCCTGAAGCTCCTCCCATAAGTTGGATAGGCTTGATGGGCACTTCTTATGTACCATAAAGTCAAGCTCCTCCCACAACAGCTCAACAGGGTTGCGATTTGGTGACTGCGCTGGCCACTCCATTACAGACAGAATACCAGCTGAATGCTTCTTCCATAAATAGTTCTTGCATAGTTTGGAGTCTTTGGGTCATTGTCGTGCTATAGGAGGAAATTGGCTCCAATCAAGTGCTGTCCACAGGGTATGGCGTGGCATTGCAAAATGGAGTGATAGCCTTCCTTATTCAAAATCCTTTTTACCTTGTACAAATCTCCCACTTTACCAGCACCAAAGTAGCCCCAGACCATCACATTACCTCCACCATGCTTAACAGATGGCGTCAGGCACTAGATTCGTCTGTCCATAACAGTTTTTTCCAGTCTTCCTCTGTCCAATGTCTGTGTTAATCTTAATCTTTTGCTTTTATTGGCCAGTCTCAGATATGGCTTTTTCTTTGCCACTATCCTGGAGTCGCCTCTTCACTGTGGATGTTGAGACTGGTGTTTTGTGGGCACCATTTGATGAAGCTGCCAGTTGAGGACCTGTGAGGCATCTATTTCTCAAACTAGAGACTCTAATGTACTTGTCCTCTTGCTTAGTTGTGCACCGGGCCTCCCACTTCTCTTTCTATTCTGGTTAGGGCCTGTTTGTTCTGTTCTCTGAAGGGACTAGTATACACCATTGAAGGAAATCTTCAGTTTCATGGCTATTTCTTGCATGGAATAGCCTTCATTTCTCAGAACAAGAATAGACTGTCAAGTTTGAGAAGAAATATCTCTTTTTATGGCCATTTTCAGAGTATAATGGAACCCACAAATGCTGATGCTCCAGATACTCAATTAGCTCAAAGAAAGACCAGTTTTATAGCTCCTCTAATCAGCACAACAGTTTTCAGCTGTATTAACGTAATTGCACAATAGTTTTCTAATCATCAGTTAGCCTTTTAACACAATGTACCATTAGAACACAGGAGTGATGGTTGCTGGAAATGGGCCTCTCCACACCTATGTAGATATTCCATTAAAAATCAGCTGTTTGCTGCTAGAATAGTCATTTACCACATTAACAATCTCTAGACTGTATTTCTGATTCATTTAATGTTATCTTCATTGAAGAAAACAGTGCTTTTCACCCCAAACTTTTGAACAAATATTTGTGTGTTTGTGTTTGTGTGTGTGTGTGTGTGTGTGTGTGTGTGTGTGTGTGTGTGTGTGTGTGTGTGTGTGTGTGTATGTATACATATACACATATACATTTGGCATTCATGTAGCACCTACAGACACACAAAAACATGTTCATACAAGGCCTAGCTCATACATAAACTTATTTCACACTTCTGTCACAACAACAGACAAAGGTAGTGTGTCACATTTTTGAAGCTTGTTTTATTCTCCAGAATGCTGTCAATGACATGAAAAATAGGAAGTGACAAATATTTTCCAAGGATCAGACAATAAGAGATGCCAAACATTTTAAGGACAGGCAGGTATTAATGTGTACTGAATACATACTATATCTGAGGACATCTATGTACAATACATATATTTCAGTTGTACTTTAAATTGAAGACTAACATGAGAAAATCTAAAATAATTAGTATATTTGCAGTATATTAAATATATTTTAAAAAGTCCCATTTTAGGCCAATCAAGTACACTTAACAAAACTTCAGTTGGACTTCTGTACAACTTATATACTATATTAGTGTGATAAGAACAAAATTCCAATTTTGCAAACTTTAAGTGCACTTTAATAGTCTGGATGCAAGTATGCTTAGTATACCAATATTTCAGTATAAATTCTGCAAAAAAAACAGCTGGTAGAACATGTGACAATCAGTTAGGTTAACTGGCAACAGGTTAGTGATAATGAGTGATTGATGGCTATAAAAAGAGCATCCTAGAGAAGCTGAGTCTGAAGTAAAGATGGGGAGGGGTTCATCACTCTGTGACAGACTGTGCTGCAAATTTGGGAATTTCATTGTCTACAGTGGCGGCACGGTGACGCAGCAGGTAGTGCGCGTGCCTCACAGCAAGAAGGTTGTCTACAGTACATTATGTACTGTAGACAATCCATCCATCCATCGTCTATACCCGACTATCCCTTTTTGTTGTTGCGGGGGGGCTGGAGCCTATCCCACCTGTCAACGGGCGAGAAGCGGGGTACACCCTGAACCGGTCACCAGTCGATCAGACAGACAACCATTCACGCTCACACTCACACCTAAGGACAATTTTAGAGTCACCAATTCACCAAGTCACCTAATGAGCATGTTTTTGCTCTGTGGGAGGAAGCCGGAGTGCCCGGAGAGAACCCACGCATGTACGGGAAGAACATGCAAACTTCACACAGAAAGGCTCCGCCCGACCCGGGGATCGATCCGGCAACCTTCCTACTGTGAGGCGCAGTGACGCAGCAGGTAGTGCGCATGCCTCACAGCAAGAAGGTAAGAAGCTAAGATGAATAGGCAAAGGGCCCAATACATGAGCGGGTTCCAGACAGGAATACCAGGGGAGCCAAGCACCAAGATCAATAGAGGCAGGGGTCTACTACACTAGACAGGACTAGGGAACGACCAATTATTGGCCTGGCCCATAATATCGGCCGATATTCAGCATTTTTTCGATAATCGACATCGGCCGTTTTTTCCACCTATGACCGATAAAGTTAATTAATGTATTTTAAAACGCGCTCCTTTGGCTCTGACGCAGCCGTCTCTCCGCCTGAAGTCACCGCTCTTGGCTGTGTAACAATGTCCCGCCCACAGCCCTCACTGATTGGCTACATGGCACAAACGAGTAAGTGACAGCCAATTGACACTGAAGCCTCTACATGCAGTGCCACAAACAAGGAGAAGCAAACGACTGCTCCGGTGATCCAGCAGAGATAAGGCGACAGTCAGTTGAAGTTTTAAAAATACCAAAACCTTGTGATTAATTTCAGTGCAAGCCCAGAGTTGAAATTTCCGACCTACTTGTCTAATCACATCAAGCATACGACTTTGAAAGGTAAATAGTGTCACGCACAAAAAAAAAGACACAACCAAGTGAACATGACCTGAAGCTCCTTACTTAACAATAATTAAAAAAAAGACATAACGACATAGCGGTAGGTAGACTATAGCAAGTATAAGGGAGGAAAACCTGCTGAATTCCGCTGTTTGGCTCTGGAGATGAAACTGTTCACAACTTCATCAAGGCGTATTTCATGATGACCCACCGCTACGTCTAATTGCCGCAACCGCTTTATAGCTGCGGCCAGACGCACAATAATAATATAGGCCCTTTGGGTTACCATTACTTTGTGGGAATAATAAATTTCCTAACGTGTCTGAGCCCGTGGGGCAGCTCCTGGTTTATCTATAAACAACACTGGAGGTGATTATAGCCTATAAGTTTAACAGTACTACACGCTAATGTGTCCTTGTTTGTTTACAATCGCCTCTCCCTCAGTGCTTATGCTCTCACTACACTATGGTGCAGCAACTTAACTACTAGTGTTAAATGATCGTCTTTTTGCCTGTCACTCATAAAGTCCAGGGATATGAGTCAGGCAAAGAGCACACGTCGAGGAGATTATTATTATCAATTAATTTACTGTCACATCTACAACTCACGTGTGTAATGAAACACTTTTCCAAGCTCGAAGATATGAAAACTGTGGTGCTGGCATGTCTCCTGCTACTGAATTGGGAGTACTAACTCAGACCCAAATTTCAGAACAGTTCAGTTCAGTTTATTTTGTTGATGTTTCCTAAATTCAGGGAGGGCTATTTTATTTATCCATCCATCCATTTTCTATGCCGCTTATCGCTTTCGGGGTCGTAAACTTAAAGGCATTTCAATTAAGATTTTGTTTGTGTTATTTTACAAAAAGTTAAGGTCTTTTTTTCAGTGTACACAAAACAAACAGTATACTGTATTCATTCTAATCCCAGGTGTGTTACTCTAAATTTTGACACCAAAATTTTCATTTTTGCTGCAAACGAATATCGGTTCTAAATATCGGCTATCGGTTTCACTTGATTATTAATAATCTGTATCGGTATCGGCCCTGAAAAATCCATATTGGTGGATCTCTAGACAGGACCCCAGCTGCAGGCTGTGCTCCTGAGACAATTCAGCACATAGTAGCAGGGTTTAAGATGCTGGCATGTAACAACATCATCGAGACATGGCTCTGTGGATTAATACCGGACTCTCTGCTGCAGCTTGCTGGCTTCTAACTCCACCGCGCGGACAGAGACACGGAACTCTCTGGCAAAACTAAGGGTGGAGGAATCTGTTTCTACATCAACAGTGGTTGGTACAACGATGTGACAGTGATCTAGCAGCACTGTTTTCCTGACCTGGAATCTTTTACCATTAACTGTAAGCCTTTTTGTTCACTCCGTGAGTTTGCTTCATTCATTCTGGTTGGCGTTTACATCCCACCGCAGGCCAACATGCAGGACGCACAGCGCATACTCACTGACCAGATACTGCGCGTGGAGCGGACCAACCCGGACTCTTTAGTTGTTTTTGGCGACTTTAACAAAGGTAACCTCACTCATGAACTCCCTAAATACACACAGTTTATTTAATGCCCGACCAGAGAGGAGAATATTCTGGATCACTGTTACACCACTATCAGGGATGCTTATCACGCCGTCCCCCGTGCTGCACTGGGCCACTCTGACCACATCATGGTCCACCTGATTCCTGCGTACAGGCAGAAACTAAAGCTCTACAAACCTGTAGTGAGGACATCAAGGAAGTGGACCAGTGAGGCTGTGGAGGATCTCCAGGCGTGTTTGGACTCTACTGACTGGGATGTGTTCAGGACTGCGACCAACAGTGTGGATGAGTACACGGAGGCTGTGACGTCCTACATCAGCTTCTGTGAGGACTGCTGTGTTCCATCATGCACCAGGGTGAGTTACAACAATGACAAACCCTGGTTCACAGCCAAACTCAGACAGCTAAGGTTGGCAAAGGAACAAGTTTAGCAAGGCAGTGTAAGAGGCTAAACGACTGTACTCTGAGAAGCTCCGACACCACTTCTCAGCTAACGACTCTGTGTCTGTCTGAAAAGGGCTCAGGCAGATCATCAACTACAGGCCGAAAGCCCTCCACTCCATCAACGGTCGATGCCTAGCCAACGACCTGAATGAGTTCTACTGCCACTTTGAAAGACAAAGGGACAGTCCAGCAACCATCCCCCACGACACATTCCGACAGCTCCAGCTCCAGTCACCTCCACCAATCCAAGACATCACCGACCCTCTCCTGGACCCCCTGCAGTTTGCCTACAGAGCCAACAGGTGACAGACGATGCAGTCAATTTGGCCCTCCACTTCATCCTCCAGCACCTGGACTCCGCAGGAACCTACGCCAGGATCCTGTTTGTGGATTTCAGCTCTGCTTTTAACACCATCATCCCAACTCTGCTTCTGGAGAAGCTCTCCCAGCTGAGCGTACCTGACTCCACCTGCAGGTGGATTACAGACCTCCTGTCTGACAGGAAATAGTACGTGAAGCTGGGGAAACACGTCTCCGACGCAAATTCCATCAGCACCGGATCCCCTCAATGCTGCGTTCTTTCTCCTCTGCTCTTCTCCCTGTACACGAATAGCTGCACCTTTAGGCACCAGTCTGTCAAGCTCCTGAAGTTTCCGGATGACACCACCCTCATCGGACTCATCTTGTCACATTGACATTGCCATAACCCTATACATTACATTAACACTCTGCTTGGACTTCCTTCTGAAAAACAAAAAAACAAAAAGAAACCTGACTGTGTTCCTGAAATAACTGACTGTGCTTCAGACTTGTATATATATATTTATATTGTTATATTTTTACTTTTTAATAGCTTCTTTTAATAGATGTGTCATGTACCAACTTCACCAAAGCAAATTCCTCATGTGTAAAATCGTACTTGGCAATAAAGCTTTTTTCTGATTTCTGATTCCTGATTCTGATTTCATAACCAAGTGGCAGGCATAGTGTACAGGAACATCTGTACTGAGTATGGGCCACACCATGGTTCTGTAGTGGAAGAGTCTTGTGCTAAACTGGCCTGCCAATCCTAACTTATCACTCATTAAAAATGTTTGGTGTATTGTAAAATGTCAAATATGACAAAAGTGACCCTGAACTGTTGAGCATCTGAAATTCTAAATCAAGCAAGAATGGAAAAACATTCCACTTTCAAAATTACAGCAATTAATTGGTCTCCTCATTTCCCAAACTTTCCAACTTTTTTTTAAAATGTGTAGCTGGCATCAAATTCTAAATGAAGATATAATTTTCAAAAACAAGTAAATTGCTCAGTTTAAATATTTGATATATTACCTTTGCTATTTTCAATTAAATATGGGGTATTTTGGAAACTGGGTTGTACATTTTTGCTGTCCAGTGGAATATTTTCGCGACCGACACATCACTAATTCCTCTACCTGTTCCACTGTTAAAAAAAAAAAAAGCGGCGCAACTTAGTGTCTCTCTCCCAATGCGTGAGACTTGAGAGCTTTGGCAGCATATAGTACAAACTATATAATTTAAATTCATAACTGTGAAAATATTAATCGGCATCAGAAATGAACACAGAAGACACAGAACTTGAGAGCAAGGTGGAAGAGGATGGAAGGAACAAAGAAAGAAAGAAAGAAAGAAAGAAAGAAAGAAAGAAAGAAAGAAAGAAAGAAAGCGTGCGACCTTAAGTGTCTTGATTTCCTTTTTCCAGGGCTGAAGGAATAGATTGAGGCAAATCGTTTCCAGCAGTTCGGCGGCTTTGATAAAAGCAGACAGAAGTTTCTTGTAGTCTGTGCTCAGGGCTCCACAACCCTTACCCAAAGCCTGATAGAATGGGAAAATTGTGAAAGTTCCACTGGGTACAGGTTCCATCAGAAGATACCAAGCCGCCTTCTTCAGCAGGCAGGTATCGCGACACGGCCGAACATCTGTACACTGCTGAAGGTAACAGTTTAAATAATCCTCATAAACTTCCTGGCGAGAAACCCGCATCTGATCCTCTGTTCTGATGCCGTCCTTCATTGCCAACACAAAGCTAGTTTTTGTAAAACTATGAGGAAGTACTGCAGTCAAACACATGGCCAAACAACTTGAAGGAGGAAGTGAAAGTGACAGCAACGCTGCCGCCACTTCTTTAATATTTAAAGTTAACCCGAGATTAAAAAGCAAAAACAAATAACAACATAATTGAACAATTTATTACGTACAACTTCACGAAACTGTACAATTGCTCAAATGGTGAACCTGTATAGTTGTACTGTGTAGTTACTTCCGTAGTTATGTTTTTTTTACGCATTCATACATTTTAGGAACTTGTAGGATGGTAGGAATCTTGTTATACATGGTGAAAATGCTTAAGTAATATATACTAGGATGTTTTCACGCATCTGAAAATGTGACTCATCAATCATTATTATAGGAAATACTTTTTTATTTTGAAAACGCTCACCCGGATGTACTTGTATTTAATTCCAGGGTCAATTTCTTGCAACCGCGTTGGAAACGCGTACACCGTAGACCCAACGTGCAGTCATCATAACAGAAGAATCGGTGACATTTGGTTATATGTTGGTGCTTTTGTTGAGGTAAGTAACCATGTGTCACGTTAAAGTTGTCAGTTTTTGTTTGGGTTGTCATGTATGTGTTCACCACAGCCAGTACTAAATGTACGTTTTGTAACTCGTACTTACTGTTCGTTTTTTCGTAAAGGCAATGTTGTACCATGACATCGGGAGGTCAAACCCACGACATTTTGATTGCTTGATAATAATTTTCCTAATGCTTTACCACAGCCATATACAATATTATCTCTCTATGATATAGCTAGTATCTAATAGTTACTCGGTGTAACTTAAGTTACATGAGTACGAGCGTCGCCTCGACACACTGAGATAGCTATGCACAAAACCATGGATAAATAAAACGTGTGTTTTATTTCAATACGGATAGATTCACTGCAAAATACATTTATCATGATTCTTTGTTTGTTGTGTATTTACATATCTTGTTTACGGGGCCAATGTATTTACAGTTGGTTTGAGTGATGTAATTTAAGCCAATCAGTTTTCTGGAGAGCTGCACTGCAAGCCAATGAGAGATCGTTTTGGGTGGGTTATAAAGATTGTGGAAGGCATACGAAAACGTGGAAAGAGAGCTGTAAATTGGTGTGCGGCAACAAATAAAATAAAATGTAAAAAAATAAATAAATAATAAAAAGAAAAAAAAAGTAAAATAGTATAATAAAAAATAGCGTCCAGATGGATAATATATGTTGATTAAGTGTTGACACGTATTGTACATTGAAATGCAAATTCTTCAACTGTAACTCTTTACTTGTTTAGCTTGTTAATCTTATTATTGATACATGTGAAGTTTGTATTCAGCCAAGTCAGTATTTTTGGATTAGCACACAACAACACACTTGTACCTACACACTAGACACTGGTACACATACATACAAAGCAGTGAGAGTCCTTTGGAGTCGTATGTAAAAATATATGAACCCAAAATAGAAGCTTATATTTCAATTTTGACCTTAATTGAAACATTTAGTTGTTTTAAAAGCTTTTAATTATGCTTTAATCAATTCCACACTGGTCAACCATATGATAGCAAGAAAAACATAAGAAACAAACAAAAAAAAAAAATTCGATTTTTTTGAAATTAGATTTTGGGGGGGGGGGACTGATCTCTCTTTTTTTAATTAAAATCGAACACTCACTATCGCCCTCTGCGTAGGAGAGCATGTAGCGACGTGCATTACGCCGATGGAGCTCAGCACTGCCACCTATCAGTGTGGCACGGTTTCTGCCTCACCCGGAGCATTTTCACTGCGCATCAATGGCCGATATAAAGAGAGACAGCAATGGGCATGCACCAAGTGTCTGCGTCAGTCAGTGTGTGTGGCACAGCGCTGTAAGAAGTGAGGAACAACTCATCACTGCCTCACCTTGCCCTTCTCCCACGTACTTGAACAGGAAATGTGTAAATTTAGCGATTTTGACAATAGAAATGTTGAAATAATACAGAAAACAAATTAATAGAACAATCATGAGGTTCAGTCCGAATTTCCTCCTCTTAATGAATTTATAAAGCACAGCAAGTTTTTTTAAAATTCTGTTTTAGCAGATGAGGCACTGCCTCCAGTCACCGCACGTCACTGATACACAGATATGGGTTGTAATAGTGAAGATTTGATTTTGTGGTTAGGACAAATGCTTTGTTTTGTTCATGTATTACTACGGCAATATAAGGTTACTGGGTTAACTGATTTACTTGAAACATATATTTTTTGGGGGGTATTTAAGTATTACTGTGAAGGAAAAGAAAAGGGACTTGTTTGGAAAATAACAAACATTTTGATGGAGTACCAGGTAAGAAGTAGACATAACACTAGAGAGTAAATTTGTTTCTGTTACTCCTTTGACATTGGTGTCCTGAATATATTATTATATTAAGGTTTAAATATTGCTATTTGGTATACTTCACATTGGTTCTGGGGAATACAACTAAAGATCATAGTGTATGAGTTCAGGTATGAAGATTTTCTGCAGGCACAGTCTATTTTTATATTTTATATTGTTATATTAATATAAAAAGATTACAGTGAAATAATTGAAATGATGCTTGATAATGGAAATAACCATTTTCCTTGCTTCAGATATACATATGTATATTTAAGTGTGTATATGTGTCATTGCTTTGACAGTGTGTATAAATCTCCTGCAAGGTCTGCATATTAACTGCAGAGTCCAAGATGAGCCTGTCTGTCATGTGTGAACCCACCGTAAAATCACAGAATTTTGAGAAGCATTCATGTTCGGTAGATTCTTTTTAACTCTTGATTTCATGCTGTTATTACATTTCTCATTTTAATTTTGTTCTGAATGTCCTGCTGCAGGCTTTAAGAAGCACTGTCATGAAGAATAGAAGTGGTGGCTGGCCGGACAGTCGGCTCAGACAGAGAGTGAAGCAGGTACATGTCTATCTCCTCATTTTCCTAGGCCTGTATGTTCTGAGTTCAGTGGTTTTGATTTTCACAAAAGAGCCGAAAGGGAAATATTTGTGTAAGCTTCCAGGTTAATAAAAAGTAGACAAGCTCCTATACTGTTATTGCACCATTTCACTTTTCATTACTCATAAGCAAAGTAATATGGGTAATAATAAAGCTTAATTTATATGGCACTTACACTATATGGCTAAATGTCAGTGGACCCCAGGTGGAAAAAACACCTGTTAGCAATGGGTATGGCTGAAACACCCAACCTAATAATTAGCAGGCCTGTCCACTAACTTTTGGTCATATAGTGTGTCTCAAACAGTAACTGAGCAGGAGACAAGGATAAATGTCTTAAATCATGGGACAGTATGGTAACTATCCTGCCATCACCGGACATCATGAGGGAGACAAAAGCACCAATGTCACGTACAAATAACATCTCAAGTTTCTTCTTGTGCTTACATGAATGACATGCTGTTTGCAAGTTATTTTTCTTTTTAAATTGACTTGTGATCAGAGACCGTGTCTGAATTTTTGATATTGGTGTCAGTCATCTTGAGCCTGTTTCATGTTGAATTCTGTTTTCAGTATTTGATATCCAGCCACAGTGAGCATGTGGACCTGTCAGCCATTGCCCTGGAACTTCAAAAACTGTACAGGCAAGTTCTTCAGAACAATGGTTTCTTTTTTCTCCTCATACTCAAGCAGAGGTGGTGACTCTGCATAATTGTTTCAGTCATCCCACACTGACTTTTGTTGTTAGGAAATCATCCAATAAATTAACACATGCACTTTTATGAAAATGTATAGATGAATTTTTCTTTTAAGCTGCTGATATGCTCTACTCTCATTGATATGCATGAGGTGAAACATCCAGGGAAGGTTGAATTAAGGGAAGCCGGTCTTTGTTGTAGAAACTTGCAAGCGTTTCACCTCTTATCCAAGAGGCTTCCTCAGTTCTGACTGGTGGTGAGTCCCAGGTATTTAACCTCGGTGGGGTTGTTACCTGTTGAAGTCCGACATATTTAAGCCTCTTCTGTTATACTATCCAGTGAAAATAATTCTTGAGATAGATGTAAAATATATTGTTGCTCAACTAGCAGTTTTTGCTGTTTCTCTGATGTCCACCATCTCTCTCACACCTTTCCTTATTCTTTGCGTTAGTGATGATTGTTGGAGCAGTCAAAAGGGCATGTGAAATGGCGAAACTGCTGTTTCTGGTCAGACAAAAAGGGAAAAAAAACGATTTTTTTTCTCTATGGATCCTTGATATGAGTATGAACAATCAGTACTGACATTGCACATTGAATGATAGTACACCTGACTGGAGTATTGATAGTGAATAGGTTCCTATATTGGACATAGGAATTGATATATTGCACCTTAAGTGGAATTCACCTGAGCAAATATTTTCACAGTATGAATGAGCACAGTTAATGTGTATAATAGTGCAGTCATATTGAAAGTCTTGTGAGTGTGTGGTCTACTGGGAGCACTGCTGGTTGTAAAGTCTGACTGCTGCAGGAAGGAAGGACTTGCGATAGCGTTCCTTAACACACTTTGGGTGAAGCAGTCTCTTGCTGAAGGAGCTCTCCAGTGCTGTTAAAGTGTCCTGCAGAGGGTGGGAGTCATTCTCAGTCATGGATGACAGCTTAGCCATCATCCTCCTCTCTCCTACCACCTCCACTGAGGGGCCATCCCAGGACAGAGCTGGCCTTCTTGATCAGTTTGTCAAGTCTCTTCCTGTCAGCCATCGAGATGCTGCTCCCCCAGCAGACCACTCCATAAAAGATGGCTGATGTCATAAAAGGTCTTCAGGAGTGCCCCCTGCACTCCAAATGACCTCAGTTTCCTGAGCAGATAGAGTCTGCTCTGGCCTTTCTTGTAAAGTGCGGTTGTGTTGTGAGTCCAGTCTAGTTTATTGTTCAGGTAAACACCCAGGTACTTATAAGATGTCACCATCTCAATGTCCGTTCCCTGGATGTTCACCGGTGTCAGGGGGCAGAGTGTTCTTCTGCAGAAATCCACCACCAGTTCTTTGGTTTTCCCTGGGGTGATCTGGAGGCAGTTCCACTGGCACCAGTCCATGAAGTCCTGCGTCAGTTCTCTGTACTCTCTGTCATCCCCATCTGTGATGGCCGATGATGGCAGAGTAGTCAGAGAACTTCTGCAGGTGAAAGGTGGGTGTGTTGTATGAGAGGTCTGCAGTGTAGAGGGTGAAGAGGAACGGAGCCAGGACCGTTCCCTGCGGGGCCCCTGTGCTGCAGACAACCGTGTTGGGCACACAGTCCCGGGTCCTCACGTACTGAGGACGGTTGGTGAGATAGTCCAGAATCCATTGTGTGAGGTGATGGTTCACCCCGGTGTGCTTCAGCTTGTCCCTCAGAAGTTCAGGCTGAATGGAATTGAAACCACTGGAGAAATCAAAAAACATGATTCTCACAGTACTTCCAGGTTTCTCCAGGTGAGAGAGAGCTCGGTGTTGGAGGAAGATGACGGCGTCGTCCACCCCGATGCCAGGCTGGTAGGCAAAGTGAAGTGGATCTAGTGATGGGCTCACCAAGGGGTGGAGATGAACAAGGACCAGCCGCTCTAGGGTCTTCGTTAGGTGGGATGTTAGTGCCACCGGCCTGTAGCTGCTGAGGTCCTTGGGGTGCAGAGTCTTAGGCACTGGTACCACACAGGATGTTTTCCATAGCTGTGGCACTCTCCCCAGCTTCAGGCTCAGATTGAACATGCGTTCAACAATCCCACACAGCTGATCTGCGCAGGACTTGAGGAGCCTGGAGCTGATGCCGTCTGGGCCTGCAGCCTTCCTCGCTTTGATCCTCCGGAGCTGGTTTCTCACCTGGGTTGTTGTGAGGGACAGGTTGGTGCGGGGGGCTGTGTGCTGGAGGGTGTGGGTGGGGGAAAGGGGGGGTTGCAGCATGGAGGACTGGGCTGGGGGAGGGACAGATGACTGATCAAATCTGTTGAAGAATAAGGTCATTCGCCCACTTTTGGTCCCCTGCAGTTTGAGAGTCAGGTTCCTTGTGGCCAGAGATGGTTTTTAGGCCTCTCCAGACTCCACTGACATTTTCTCCCCTGGGAGGGAGGGGTGATGAAGTGAATGCCTCCTTGGTGTTGGCATAACACAAGTCTAGTATCTTATTGTCTCTAGTGCAACATGTAACATACTGGGTGAAGGTGGGCAGAGTGGAGGATGGAGAGGCATGATATAAGTCTCCAGAGATAAGAAGGAGGGCCTGGGGGTGCTCTGTCTGCAGCCTGCTTGTGACAGAGTGGAGAACATCACAGGCTGCCTCAGCCTTAGGAGAGGGAGGAATATACGCAGCTATCACGATAACATGCGAGAATTCCCGCGGCTGGTAATATGGCCTCATGCTAACGGCAAACAGTTCAGTGTCCTTGTAGCAGAGTTGTTCTTTAATAGTGATGTGTCCAGAGTTACACCATCTGTCATTCAAAAACAGTGCCAGCCCTCCTCCTTTCCTCTTACCACTATCTCTCGTCCTGTCCGCCCGCAGCAGCTTAAAGCCATTCAGCTCCGCGTCCGTGTCTGGAGTCAGCCATGTTTCTGAAAACATTGTGAGGCTGCACTCCTGGTTGTCCCTCTGGTGCCGGGTCAGCGCCGTTAACTCGTCCATCTTATTGGGAAGAGATCTCACATTCCCCATGATAATGTACAGGAGAACGGGTCTGTATCTCCTTCTGGCGCGACGATCAGCTCTGGCACGGCTCCCCTGTCTCCTTCTCTTCAGCTCGCGGGGAACGTCGGGTCTCTTGTGAGGCAGCACCGCGGTGTTATGGAGCGTCAACAGCTGATCCCTGCTGTAAACAATAGGGCCCTGGCTGCATATGGGGTCCCCAGACACGGTCGTTAACAATGGAAAAAAACAAGAGAAAGACCAGAGCAAACACGGCGACTTTGCCCCGATCAATTGCGAAGACAGACGTGATAATATATTAAAGAATAATAATAAAAAAAAAGACAAAATAGTCTAATAGTAGTAGCAGTTGCAGTGAATGCCAGACAGGGCCATGGCAGGAGACATAGCTATTATCAAAAATCCAGGTTCAACCACTATCCATGGGAACCTGTGAGATGACAAAGCACAAAGACTCTGGGGAAGAAGTGAAGTTAGTCACATGCCTTGGTAGGACATGAAAGCATTCAGATGGACAGGGAGAGAAGAACAGTCCCCCGACAGTCTAATCCTATAGCAGTAGGACTAAGGGCTGGTCCAAGAAAAGTCTGAGCCAGCCCTAACTATAAGCTTTATCAAAAAAGCTTGTGGAGAATTTAGGAACCATAAGTAAGCCTGCATTTTGGGAATGCAGTGTTCTAGTTGGGTAATAAGGTACTATGAGCTCTTTAAGATAAGATGGTGCCTGACCATTTATGGCTTTGCAAGTAAGGAGGAGGATTTTAAATTCAGTTCTGAATTTTACAGGGCAGAATTATGGGGTAAGGTTACTGTCAAAAGTTTCGTGCGTGCACACATAAAAATCGTGCACGTATTAAAAATGTGTGCGTGTTAGTCTGTAGTTGTGCATAAATAAAAAATTTGTAAACTCTTGTTTAAGTCAAATCATGCATAGATTATGCAGTGTATAAATTATCTGTGAGAATGCAACTCGTAAAGTTACAACTTTCCAAAATTACAAATACGGATTGCAGTTTACTTGGCAGTTCGGACTTAGCAAGTTCGACTTGGGAGTACAGTCTCTCCAGGACGGGAGGACGCAGGACGGTCATTCTGCAATTGGGACAGCAGCGTACTTGATGACGTTAGCAGGACGACACATCTCCGAAAACTTTGGAGAAATTTTAAACTACGCGCTATCGTGATGAATCGACCACAGATTTTAAGTTTTAACATCCACTTTCTCACATAAAATAATCTTAAAACCACATTCCGTACTACTAAAACAGCAGTATTTCGAAACTTGTAACTTGTAGTTTTGAGTCCTCTCCTCCGGCATCGTTGTTACGAAACGCATTCTGGGATACGTGGTTGCCCCAAGTCCGCACAAGTCACCATCCGACGCATTGAATTGGAACAGTAATTGTCCGTTTCTCAATATGCGTTCTTCTCTGTACTTGTGTTCTCGTGTACTTGAGAAACGTCATCACTCTGAGTCCAAGTACTGTTCTGCCGAGTTCGCATGCCAGATTTCTGTCTGATAAAGAGACAGTTATTGTGTCTTTCCATTACAATTAGGATCTCTATTTTGCTTCACTTTGAGTACCTTTCCCTTTCTCCCTTTTTACTAACTCACATATCCACGTGCCTTTACAAGCATTCACACGTAGACCTTAAAGGCGCAAATAGCAGTAGTGTAACTCAGCTGTGCTCGCCTCCCTCTTGTTGTCTGAGACGTTTAAATACTTCCTCTGTTATGCTTCTCATACTTCTTTATTGAGCCTCGCTGTCTTGAACCTTGCGTAATGAAGTTACTGATTTGACCTTGTCCACCATGTCCAACAGCAGTGCCATCCACATCCCTCAAAATGACCACACAGTTGAATCAACACCTCTCTAAAAGACACCTTCATGAAGGTGGGAGTTATTGCAGGGTAGTTGGATTAGACTGCATTTGTTTCAGTTAAAAGTGGCACTGAGTGTGTTAGGATATGTATTTATGTATGTCTGTAAATTTAAAGTCATAAAGTGTTTGGTTGATGTTGTATCCTTAGAATGGAGTATGGCAGAAGAAACAAGATAGCTTTCAGGATTCAAGTAGAAAAAGGTAAGAGGCAAAAATAGATTGATGGCTTATTATTCAGTGACAGTGCTATGTGTTTTCAGAATGAAAATTCACTGTTCTTTCTAATGGAAGGGCACAAGGGATAAAGTTGAAGTCATTGTTATGATTTTAATTAAAATAAAAAATTTTATTTTAATGGAATTGTTCATGTGGGATCAGAGGAGAAACAACTTAATGTCAAGATAAAATAAATATTTTGTAATTCTGGGAAAACAAAAATAATTACACTTCATGTAACAACCAGTCCATTCCAGTTTCTATGATCAAACTCTTCTTTTGGGATCCTGTGAGGAGCTCTGATTTGTCTTTTCTATCTGCCTCTCTTAGTATATGAAGCAATCATGAAGGAGTCTGGACTCAGTGATCTGGAGAGCAAACATTTGGCAAAGAGAGCCAAGCACAACCACAATGACACTGGGTAAAGGACACCCTCTGTTTACTGCCTAGTTTGAACCAGCAAGATTAATTCTCTCACCTCAGGGCCTTCTCTCTGCTATGCTCATACTCTCTTTTTAAGTGTATAAGTAATGCCCTTCAAACCTGTGTGTTCACAGTGAAGGCAGCAGCAGCTCAGAGGATTCTTCTGAAAGTGACGACCAGACTCTGGAGAACAATGTAAGAATTGGTTTGATGGTTGAATCTGATGGCAATCTAATGAATTATAGTAGAAGTGTGTTGGTTATAGAATTTTGATGGGAAAAGCTCATATTACTTCCATCAACCCACACTGTTGGTTAATTTAGCAAAATCAGAATCGCTTTAATTGCCAGAGGTACAATGTACACAGGAGTCTGACTTGGCAATGCAGTGCAGTGAACAAGAAAGTTAAAAATGGAAAGCTTGAGTTAATAGTTCAAGAGTAAAAATTACACATACAAGAATGCTATATAATAATAAAATATGCTAACTTATGCTACATATACTCTTTGACATATGCTCCACTGTGATGCATTTGCACACACTCAGAGGATTAGGGACAGCTCAGGTGGGTTGTTGTGGAGATGGTGTCAGGGAAAAAATTCTTCAAATGTCTGGTGTTCGTGGTTCTGATGAAACATGAATCTACACTCAGATTAAATCTTTTTTTAAGAGGCAGTTCGCATGATGCGCTCCAATCCTTGAACTGGAACCAGTCTATAAACTTGCAACAAATATAATTCAAAGTAATTTTTGAGATATCCTGATAATTAACAGAAAAACAAATGGGCAGATACAATTCAATAAAAATAGATGAAAAGGTACATTATATACAAAGAGTATAAAAATAAATATTGCCAAAATACCGTGTCCTTGGGTTATTACACAGTAAAAAAAAATATTGTGTATTTTCAGTCTGACTAACATTTTGGTAAGTATACTTGTCAGCTTGTCAAACCCACAGTAAGATTAGATTGCTGATTACCTCTAGCAAGCTAACTAGAAAGATGTGTTTTGAAAGGTGCATACACTGGGTGCACAATTATCAGGTAAGTGAGTATCTTATCATCATTTTCGTGCATATTTTCCAACTCCAAGCTGTATAAACTGGAATGCTAACTGAATTTAAGCATTGTCAGGAGATGTGTGTTTGTATAATGAGGGGAGGTGTGGCCTAAAGGTTTTTTTCAAAGGTTTTATCAACGGATGAAATGAGAGTGACTTTTGACCTACCAGGTGGATTGGCCTGTGGCTGGATCACTAAGGGGTGCAGAGCTCCACTTCGAGTCAGATGCCAGCAAGGTGGAGGTGGGGTACTGGTATGGGCTGCTATTATTAAGGATGAACTAGTTGGACCTTTTTGGGTTGAAAATGGACTTAAAATCAACACCCAAACCTACTGCCAGTTTTTAGAAGACACTTTCTTCAAGCAGTGGTACAGGAAAAAGTCTACATCATTCACAAAGGCCATGATTTTCATGCAGGACAATGCTCCATCATGTGCATCCAAGTACTTGAATGCGTGGCTAGCTAGCAAAGGCCTTAAAGATGACAGAAGAATGACATGGCCCCCTTCCTCACCTCACCTAAACCCTATTGAGAACTTGTAGGCCCTTCTTAAATGTGAAACAGTGAGGAAAGACAATACACCTCATTGAACAGCATTTGGGAGGCTGTGGTTGCTGCTGCATGAAAAGTTGATCATAGACAGATCAAGAAACTAACTGACTCCATGGATGGAAGGCTCATGACAGTTATTAGAAAGAAGGGTGGCTATATTGGTCACTGAATATTTAATGAAATGTCATCAGTATTTTGAGTTCTTTATATGTTATTCTTACTCTAATAAATGAAAATAAACAAGTGAGATGGCTTTTTTTTTTTTAATTGAGTCGCATAATAATTGTGCACACTAATAGTTGCCTAATAATTGTGCACACATAGATATTCTCCTAAGAAAGCCAAAACTCACTTTTCCTTTGTTAAATACTCACATTACTCACTAACATTTTAGATTGACTGAGAGCACTGTATTTATTAAGAAATAAAATTAATCCTCAGAAATACAACTTGCCTAATGTGCATGCAGTGTATTTACTTCTTTGGTGTAGCTTGGCTCACAATTTCCCTCTCTTTTTACTTTTTGTACTAAGGTAGGCTAAACACATAATACACCTATGTCTGCACTGGATGCTCAGACATGAATCTAATATCAGTAATGTCAGCTGATTCTTAGATAGATGGCCAAAAGCAACATTTCCCACATGTTGGATTGTTACAGTATTCTTGCAGCCCTTCTTGACAGTAATATTTAACCATACCTTGCCACTGCTTTTTGCCATCTACAGCCCACCAACCACATGAACAGCTCTCTTACATCTCTGTACCGGAAGGGACACCTTGACTCCAGCACTAGCTCACCCAGAAGAGATCAGCTTGCTGTCAGCAGTCCTGCCAGTATAGTCAACCCCGCTTTGAGTGCAGGGACACAGGTTTCCACTGCAGGCTGGTTCATTGATCGAGGCAGACGACATGAGAACAACATCTTCATCGACCTGTGTGAAGAAGAGCCAACTAATACAGCAACAAATGTATGTACTTGTGGAGAGCATGTTTGTCCTGAACGTCTTTATTTTTGACATGGATTCCTTAAATTCAGGAACTCTGACCAAGATGTACTTTGCAGGACATTTTAAACTAGACAATTTGATACAGATACAGATACAGATGCTGATGCTGATATATTGGTCTTGCTTTCCTCGTGATGTCTGTGATGCATGACTGACAGTTATCGACCATTTAGTGCTGAGAGGAGGAGACTTGCCGACCACTGTGCTGAACAGTACAAGGACTATTAGAAGAAGACATCTAGAATACATCCTTTATTAGTCACAAACAACACAACATGCAGAGTTAGGGGGAAAACTGCCTACTCCATGCTTATGTGAAATTCTTCTCCGCTTTTGACCCATCCTTGGTCAGTCCTCCCTCTGCGGCAGACCAGGAGCGGTGGGCTGCCAGCCGACCAGCGCCCAGGGACCAGTTCCTTTATCATCACCATTGGTCTTCTTGCATGTTTTTAGTGCTGGTTTTTTATGGAGGATACCCCAGGTGAACATGGGGAGAACATTCAAACTCCACATAGAAAGGCCCCTTTTCTTGATCAGCAGGCACCGAAGGCATGGTGGAAGACACGCCCACAGCGCCCCTAGTGGGAATCGAACCCGGGACATTCTAGATGTGAGGCAACAGTGTTACCCCTGTTCCACCATGCCACCTAATTACAGCAGAAACCTGGACATGTGGGTGGATTTTCCTCACTAAGAACATTAATCCTACCTCACTTCATGACATGGAGAGAGGATATTTACACTCGGTGCATTTCAGACATTAAACAAGCAGCTTGAGAGAAGGATTTATTGCAGGAGACGTCTCTAATGTTGGAATGTTGGAGTCATGTTTATGGTAGAGTTATGTCAATTAACACAGCTACTCATAGAAGCTGATCGCATAGAAGATCGCATACTAAAATTACCAGCATGGTACAAAATGTGAATAGCTTACTGTGCAAGTAGATTTTCCTAAATCACTACTAAACTAGGACTCATTGCTAGAAATTTTTAGGCTAAGATTGGTGTTCTCGGAGACAGAGCTGGCCCAAGCCTCCATGGGGCCCTAAGCAAAATTTGATTTTCAGGCCCTCTATTTCTGCCAGTAATATTGACTGTTGATCATTCACACACCTACTATAAACGAACTGCAGTTCTGGCAGTGTTGTTTATGTTATCCTATTGTCAGCCTGACATGTCTTTACACATTTAAGGGGGTGGCCCAGTTAATAACAAAAATAATACCAATGCAATAATAATACAAATAATACCAATGAACGAATGATGAATGATGTTCAGGTGCCACATATGGTTTTTAATCTCAAAATGTAGCACATTCAGCTACAAGAGCTGCCTTGGGTTGATTTACACAACATTCCAAGTGATAAAGCATTGTATTAACTGTAAAAGTGTCATCTGGTTTGTTATTTTTGGTTTCAAAAAACTGCAACAGCAATGTGCAAAAATAATTTGTAGCAAGAACAACAATAAAGTGCAACAACAAATAAATCACTTAGATATATAAAAATAATAACAAATTCAATTGTACAAAAACAGACATAATTAAATCAAATATCAATCAAATACTTATAAAGTTGAATAATTAGGTCATAAAACTATGTAAATGTATG
This sequence comes from Chaetodon trifascialis, assembly GCF_039877785.1. Taxonomy (NCBI): domain Eukaryota; kingdom Metazoa; phylum Chordata; class Actinopteri; order Chaetodontiformes; family Chaetodontidae; genus Chaetodon; species Chaetodon trifascialis. The sequence continues at coordinate 1,146,861 of NC_092068.1, forward strand.
TAACTATGTGCAAAAGCGAGCAGTTCAAATGGGGTCATCTGTGCTTTAGGGAGTTCTGGAAGGTTCTCCATCTCTGTAGCCAGTGCACTGCCATCAATATCAGACTGTTCTCCAAAGGTGAGGTTGTCTCTGGGAAGTTTACGCTGGTCATCCCTTGTCTGCGGGCACAGAGGATGGGGTGCGAGACAGAACTCTGTCGAGAATGGAGATGGACCTAAGATGAAATACATACATACATAGATACATAGATACATAGATACATACATACATACATACATACATATTAATGAGATATTTCGACTAAATTAATTTCCCTTTAGATGTAATTCTTATACTTTGAAATTAAATGTATACTGTATGGTAACAGTCTTTCCCTCATCTGATGCATTACCCACAGTTGAGCCCGAGGATGTGGACGGGCACTGGGCTGATTCTGTGCCTCCAAAATACTTGCACAGAATCAACTCAAAGTTAAGCTATTACACAGATACAAAGAAACATCACTTTGGGTAGCATGGTGGAACAAGTGGTAACACTGTCGCCTCAGCTAGAAGGTGCCTGGTTCGAATCCCGCTGTGGGCGCTGGTGGCGTGTCCTCCACCATATCCACCAGCCTGCTGCTCGAGGAAAAAAGGGGCCTTTCTGTGTGGAGTTTGCATGTTCTCCCCGTGTTTACCCGGGGTTTCCTCCTTAAATAACCCCCACTGAAAACATGCAAGAAGATCACCGCCTGACCAACAGTGGATGGATGCCCCCGGGCGGCTGGCAGCCCACCACTCCTGGTCTGCCGCGGCGGAACAACGGACCAAGATGGGTCAAAAGCGGAGAAAATAATTTCACAATGCATGGCGTGCGTGCAGTCTCCTCCCTGTAACATGTGTGCAGCGATCAATAAAAGAACTCTACTCTTTGATGAATATTCCCAGGGGCGTAGCCATCATTTTAGAAGTGGAGGGGACAAATTGTACAGAGGTCTATTCAGTGATTTTTAATCCTCTCACATTCAGTTGCACCTCTCCTTAGCAGCTAAAGAACCACATAACCACAAACAGCACAGCACCTCTTTTAAAATGATATAGTATCTATATATTTTGACTACTGTAAGTCAAAATCTAAAATCTAATGCTGCCAAACTCTAGTTGAGTTGACATAGAATGACCCTTGGGCATCTACTGGGTGAACAGCCAGATAATTAAGTGCCAAATGAAAACACTGAACACCAAAAGTTCTGTAAAACACCATTCCTGTTTAAAATTATCAGCACCAAAATTAAATAGAAGTGACAAGGTAACAGGGTAATAAGCCACATAAATTAATTTAATGGCAAGAAGTGACAAGTGAAAGTGACACAACAATAAACATATCAACATTAAGATTAATTATTAAGAAAAGTGGTATGACCTATGCCTGCTGCCTAATACAGTAGTCAAATAATATCTGCAAATAAATAAATAATAAGCAAATAGACAAAAAGTATCTTTGTAATTACATATAAACTACATCTTTAAACATCTGTGTCAGTATTTCGCCTTTGAACTAATGGAATCAAAAGCTACAGGCTCTCCTGATTAACTATATTACAAAATAATATCATCAGTTCTAGATTTCTTTTAGACCTAAGCAGAAACAATAATATAATCAAAATAAAATGACAGTTGTATTAAGTAAAAAGTAACTAAGTTTCTTTGTTGATGATCCTCTACAGTTAAACCAGTTAAACTGTGACGTTAATATTTGTATGGGGGCTAGACCTATATAAATAAAAAAAAATGAATGAAATATACATATTTATCTGTGATAGGCCAATAAGTTATAATTTCCCCTCACCTGCTGTGAAGACCCTCCATGTCCATCCCTGCTGCTGGCCTCTGGACCACTTCTTCCTCCCTCACACTGCTCTTTCTATTGTCTAAAGATTAAAAAATATGTGCAAAACAATAGTGAGCACATGTTCTGTGCAGAAATTAAGGAGGAGTGGGTTTATAACTAGCTAGCTTAGCTAACTAAATTGACATCTATTTGTCATCTTTTAGCCAAAGTCCTAGGCAATAATATACATATAGAATGTCTTTGTTTTAGCCAAACATTATCTACATGTAACAGCATTACTCAACTTACACGGTTTGTTTGGAAAAAACTGTCTGTAGTTTTTTGCCTCTTGATTGGTTTGCTGAACATGCTGAATGAAGCACAACCTCTGACACATGGCAGCAGTGTTTGTTTGCCTCCTTTTAGCCTAGTCTACTCATGATGCATTTAAAGGCGGCGCAGAAAAACGCGTTTCAACTTGTTAAAAATGAATTAAGTGGTCGGAATGGCTGTAAAAAGTGCAGAGGACGGAGGGCACAGATGCGGGAAGTGCGGGGGACATGTCCCCTGTGTACCCCGCGTCCGCTATGCCCATGAACATTCCATTACAAAGACATGCAAACATACCTTTATCTTGGTGTTTTTTTTTTCTCCTCTTCCTCTTTCTTTTTTCTGCCCCTGAAGGATATGTCCTTTTGTGCAACACTGTTTTGCCCTCAATTACCTGCGCTTTGGAAGCGCAGTGCGCACTCCATGGCAGGAGGCTCACATTCCCGGAGCAGCAGAGCTTTGACATTTAAAGAGAGGCAGTAAGAATCACTAGGCCTACATCAGCAGCAGCACTCTGTTGACATAAAATTGTGTTTTTGTACAATAGTATATCTTTGATCATATAGAAATCATCACTCATACATGCAGAAAATAAAATATATCTTTTGTTAAGATTGTGGCCACGGGGCCCTAAGCAGGCGCTTAGTTCGTTTATGTCTTGGGCCGGCTCTGCTCTGAGAGGACTGAGAATGTTTGTGAATACGGCTGCATGTGTACTGATACTCAGTGTTGAGCATGAACAATGTTCCATTTGGTTCAGGTTAATCTTGTGTATTACTCATTAAGGATTGGCTTAAAGAAATCCTTAATGAGTAATACACTGTTACTCATTAAGGAGTAACAGTGTATTACTCACCAACATATGCCATGGTTTCTGTGTTGTAGTAGCAACCATATCTGCTCAGATAAGATAAAATAAGATAAGATAGGCTTTATTAATCCCGCAATGGGGGAAATTCACGTTACAGCAACAACAAGACAGAGTACAAGAAGTCAGAGGACAAGAAGACAAAAAAAAAAATTGCACTAAGTGTGATATACCCTGTGGTAATTTACAATATATACAATACATACACACTTAGGTAATTTAAAAATGATGATTGCACATGATCAGGCTATTAGTACAACTTGCATTTGAGTGGATGTTATTGTGCACTGTTATACAGTCTGATGGTTGTGGGCAGGAATGACCTGTGGTAGCGCTCCTTCCTGCACTGGGGATGTAAAGTCTTGTGCTGAAGGAGCTGCTCAGGGTCCTCACAGTGTGGTGCAGGGGGTGGGAGGAGTTGTCCATGATGGATGTCAGCTTGGCTAACATCCTTCTGTCCGTCACCTCTTTGATGGAGTCCAGTGGGCAGCCCAGGACAGAGCTGGCTCTCTTAAGCAGTTTGTTCAGTCTCTTCCTGTCTCTGTCCGTGCTGCCCCCTCCCCAGCACACTATGGCATAAAACACTGCAGAGGCCACCACAGTGTCATACAAAGTCCAGAGTAGAGACCTGCACACACCAAAGGACCTCAGTCTCCTCAGCAGGTGTAGGCGACTCTGGACCTTCCTGTACAGGGTGTTAGTCTTCATATAATAGAAACTCATTCCTCCACCCTGAAGTCAGAATTATGTTTTTGGCTGGACCACAGAAAAGTAGTGGTGAGTCTGCTCCCATCTAACTGAGTAGATGTGAATGTTAGTAACTCCTCATTCAATGAGTATAGGCTTTGTTTAGCTTAGCTTGGTTTATCTTCTCAGGCTATCGCTGGTGGGATAAGGGAGAAGCAGGATATGGTCCATGGCCCATGCCCCACTGAGGCCACACACACAACGCACACCTACTTCACAAGGAAAGGAATGAATGTGAGTGGATTCAGCTGTGGGAGAAAACATTTACCTTTAATACATCAACAGATAAATTAAGGAATGAACACAGGTTTGCGTGGCCACTTGATAATCTGGTCTGGTAATTTCATATTGATATCTATTTTATACTAGGGTTGGGCGGTAATCCAGTAATAAGGTATCCCACGGTATCTAAAAATAGCAACGGTATAAGTTTCATTACCGTCATTAAAAAAAAGAATAAAAAAATGCTGCGCATGTAGGTCTATAGGGGCCTAACATAATTGTAGCATCGTCATAACAAAAATGAAGTCCACTCTGTTCAGTGTATCTGGTTGAATTTTTACTTGAGAAAAAGGTGAAAAAAAGGTCAAGACAAAAAATGAACCTGCGCAGATTTACAGATGTTTTAACACAGGTATGTCCAGGCGCTCATTTAGGCGCATCTGGGCAGAGTACCGTTATCTCGTCCAAGCATACGGAGAAACATTTTCAGCCTTTTTTAATGCTTGCTATTGTTCTTAGCTCTCATAAAAGGACGAAATGCAAATAAAACAGTAAAATAACACTTCAGGCTGCTCAGCAGAGTCCTCTGTGAGCGTTCTGCTCATTCATGAGACGGACCGGTGAAGCTGACTGGTGGTTACGCCGGTCAATACCTCAGCGACCCGCCCAAATTCACCATAGAAACACCAATGACGATCCAGAAGGAGGTAACCCCAGAGATAGGTTATTGCATGAGGAGCGCTCCCTCCACTCTAGAAACCCCCTCCTCTTTATGTAAACAAGCAGGACCTTCGTGATTGATCTCAAACTAACACAGTCATAGGAGGAGACATTAGCAACATTTTTTTGAGCTGGGAAATAACTTTTGACCACAAAACAGAAAAGGTGATCATCAGACTCTGCTTTCATGTGATTCCAGGTTTTTGTGGTTTGTGTGAAGTGGTGAAATCAGCAGATGTGGTACCCTTGACGTGCACTATTTTCGTGTTTTCGTTACGTGCGCATATAATTCCTTGGGGTATGAATTATGTTTCGTTTGGGTGGCCATTCTTTTAGCTGAGTTTCTCCCCGTCATTCTGGTTTGCTACAAGTTAGGATTGGTGCTTCCTAGCGTGAGCATTGACCGTCTGAACTGCGTGCATGTCACGCTGCCCTGCAAAGTGATTTTTAATTAGTCACGGTTAACACCGTATACCCCGGGAAAATGTGGGGAAGGTTTGATGGTATCAAAATTTGGATACTGCCCAAATCTATTTTATACTATATATATATATTTGGTGGTACGGTGTCACAGTAGCAACACTGTCGCCTCACAGCTAGGAGGTCCCGGGTTCGATTTCTGTCTGGGGCGCTGGGGGCGTGTCCTCCACCATGCCTTCAGCGCCTGCTGCTTATCTTGAGGAAAGGGGCCTTTCTGTGTGGAGTTTGCGTGTTCTCCGTATTGCGTATTCTCCATAAAAGATCACCACCTGACCAATGGTGATGAAGAGAACTGGGTCCCTGGGCGCCGCTGTCAGCTGGCAGCCGACCGCTCCTGGTCTGCCGCGGAGGAAGGACATTCCAGGATGGGTCAAATGCGGAGAAATAATTTAACAAAGAAACATGGTGTGCATGTAGTGTGTGCATTGTTGTGTTGTGATAATAAAAGTACATCTCTTCTTCTTCTTCTTCTTCTTCTTCTTCTTCTTCTTCTATACTATATGCGTTCAATTGATGATGCTTGACTCCTCCTGCCATTTGTTTTTGTCACAAGCAGACAGATGTTTCCAGTCTGGAGCCTGACAAATCTCAGAAAAAGTCAAACAAAAGGACAAAGATCTCCACTGAAACTACTGAGCCTCGCACCCTGAACAAGAAAGGTACCACATCATCTAGTTTGTCAGTCTAACCATATAGTGTGTGTGTGTGTGTGTGTGTGTGTGTGTGTGTGTGTGTGTGTGTGTGTGTGTGTGTGTGTGTGTGTGTGTGTGTGTGTGTGTGTGTGTGTGTGTGTGTGTGTGTGTGTGTGTGTGTGTGCGCGTGTGTGTTGTGTGATACACACTTATTATTATTGAACACCACATATAATGTTTATTTATCTAGGTTGTTAAACTGACTAATCGCTTTGTCTGTTTATCAGATATCTATAACATTACTACAGTCCACTGTGATGTCTTTTACAATACACTATGTTAATTTACAAGTATTCTTTTCTCCATGATTTACTTCCTTCTCAGCAAAATCAAAATCACCAGAGCTGCAATATCCCTCTCTGAAATTTGAAGATGTAGGAGGTAACGAAGAGACCTTAGCGGTTAGTATTCTTAACCTTGCAATGTTGTTTGTTGTTTCCTTCTATTGTGAAATGGGTATGGCTGCAGTACATTGCTGTGAGTCACAGTGTCCACAAGGACTCACCTAATTCAGAAGTTTTGAAATCCTACATAATGGGGCTTTCATTTAGCAGTCGTGAGTGTATGTTTTTTAATTCATTTGTCATGTAGTTTTCCCCATGTTATTATTTGACATTGTTGCAGGAGGTGTGTAAGCTGCTGATCCACATTCATCACCCAGAGGTGTATCAGCAGCTGGGAATGGTTCCTCCAAGGGGATTTCTCCTTCATGGACCTCCTGGCTGTGGAAAGACCCTGCTGGCTCAGGCTGTTGCCGGGGTGAGTACTGGACAGCACCAACCCATGGGGAAAATGTCTTCCCATGGAATATGAAAATATTGTGTTACATTAATGGGTACAAAATAGGAAAAAGGTTAAAATTGAATATGCACATACAGTTGCATGCAACATTCGGGCACCCCTTGTCAAAATTTCTGTTACTGTCAATAATTAAGGGAGCAAAAGATGACCTGATTTCAAAATAACATAAGGCTGAAGATGACACATTTCTTTAATATTTCAAGCGAGATAACTTTAATCCTATCTTTTACAGTATTAAAATAATGAAAATAGAAAATGTCCCAAAGCAAACGTTTGGGCACCCTGCATGATCAATACTTAGTAGCACTCCTTTTGGCAAATATCACAACTTATAAATGCTTTTTGTACCAAACTATTAGTCTTTCAGTTCTTGTTTGAGAGATTTTTGCCCATCTTTTCTGCAAAAGGTTTCGAGTTCCAGGAGATTCTGCAGTGCATGAACTGCTCTTTTGAGGTCTATCCATAGATTTTTGATGCTGTTTATCTCAGGGGACTGTGACAGCCACTGCAAACTGTGGATTTAGTGGTGTGTTTAGTAGGGATTGACCAATAATATCGGCCGATATTCGGCGTTTTATCGATAATTGGTATTGGCCGTTTTTTCCACCAATGACCAATAAAATGAATTAATGTATTTTAAAACACACTCCTTTGGCTCTGATGCAGCCATCTCTCTGCCTGAAGTCATCGCTCTTGGCTGTGTAACAGTGTCCTGCCCACAGCCCTCACTGATTGGCTACATGGCACAAACAAGTAAGTGACAGCCAATCGACACTGAAGCCTCTACATGCAGTGCCACACACCGGAGAAGCAGACAACTGCTCCGGTGATCCAGTAGAGATAAGGCGACAGAGTCAGTCGAAGTTGCAATAAAAACCCTCTATGATGAAGTTTTAGAAATACCACAACCTTATGATTAATTTCAGTGCTAACATGCAAGCCCAGGGTTGAAATTTCAACGACCTACTTGTCTAATCACATCAAGCGTACGACTTTGAAAGATAAATAGTGTCACGCATATAGTTGCTTTTGTCCACGAAAATTATGACTAAATATCGTCGTCTACTTACAAAATAAAAACTGCTAAAATGTCTCTTCATTTCCGTTCACTAAAACGAAATGAGACGAAATATTCTAGCGTTATTTCGTCTCGTTTAGTCGCGTTATTATTATTTTGTAGTATTTCTGTTTCCCGTGTCTCACTTCAGGGGCTGCATCAGGTTGCACTGCACAGTCGCAGGCAACGTCATGGCATTAGTTCCCACTCACGGCATTATTTAGAAGATGCAGCTGCGGTAGGTTAATGCTAACGACAGGCAACCGACTTAGAGAACGGTACCGATGGCCAGCTAGCCGGCTTTGGTTGGTAAAATAAATATGTTGTAAACTCAAATCAGAGCGTCTTCGTGTCTGGAATGGATGTATTCTTGAGTCTATAAGGTAACAATATAATAATAAGACAACCTTGTTCGAATTGTGAAATGGGTTTGACTAAAAGAAAATTTTGGTTTCGTCTATACTACTAGATACTATATTGACTGGGTTAAATAGAATTGCATTACTAAAAAGAGACTACAATTTTCAATGACTAAAACTAGACTAAAATGTCATCAGTTTTCGTCGACTAAAACTAGACGAAAATAGTCACGGAAAATTATAACCAAAATAAGACTAAAATGCTCAGACTTTTAGTCGACTGAAACTTGACTAGACTAAAAAGAATATGAACGTGACTAAAACTAATAAAAACTAAAATGACAGTTTGACACAAAGACTAGACTAAGACTAAAATTAAAACAGGCCGCCAAAAACAACACTAGTCACGCACAAGAAAAAAAAAAAAGACGTAACCAAGTGAACATGACCTCAAGCTCCTTACTTAACAATAATGAAAAAAAGACATTACGACATACCGGTAGGTAGACTATAGCAAGTATAAGGGAGGAAAACCTGCTGAATTCCGCTGTTTGGCTCCGGAGATGAAAATGTTCACAACTTCAACAAGGCGTATTTCATGATGACCCACCGCTACGTCTAATTGCCGCAACCGCTTTATAGCTGTGGCCAGATGCACAATAATAATATAGGCCCTTTGGGTTACCATTACTTTGTGGGAATAATAAATCTCCTAACGTGTCTCAGCCTGTGGGGCGGCTCCTGATTTATCAATAAACAACACCAGAGGTGATTATAGCCTATAAGTTTAACAGTACTACACGCTAACATGTCCTTGTTTGTTTACAATCGCCTCCCTCAGCGCTCGTGCTCTCACTATACTATGGAGCAGCAACTTAACTACTAGTGTTAAATGATTGTCTTTTTCCCTGTCACTCGTAAAGTCCAGGGATATGAGTCAGGCAGAGAGCACACGTTATTCTCAGTGTGTTTTATTTTCAATCAATAAATTTACCGTCGTGTCTACAGCTCATGTGTGTAATGAAACGCTTTTCCAAGCTCGAAGATATGAAAACTGTGGTGCTGGCATCAGTGGCGAACTTAGCCATTTGGGGGCTCCAGGCAAACAGTCATTTGGGGGCCCCTGCATCTACCAGTCTAATGTACCTTATATGTATATTCCATGGACATTGCAAACTCTCATACTGTCTTAGAGCGTGGATGTATGCAAATAGATTTGAATTTGTCTCAAATGTAGTTTTCCTGGTGTTCTTCAACCCCTGACTAATGCATGTTTCACTGACAAGATAATCTTGACTCTTCAAGTCTGAATAAAGATGTGACCTTTGTTATACAATATTAGTAAAGACTTGACAATTGTTATTCCAGGATGAATAAAGATTTATTTAAAAAAAGAATAAAATATGTTGAAAGATAGGGTTAGGGAAAGGGCCTTGTGGTCAATCTTGTGTCACCTGCAAAGTGAGAATAGCATACAAAACAATTAGATCAATTATGAGACGCATTATGACACAGTGACTGTTAACCTAATATGTCCTTATTGCTTCCGCTGACTCCGCTGCTGCGGTTCCGGTAAAGAAGCTTGACAGCTTTGGCAGCTTTGAGATGAACTGCTGCCTTTGGTCCCTCTTTTTCTTTTTTTGCGATCCACTTTCGTATGCTCGCTTCATGTCTCTTTCTCTCTTTTACCGTTTGTTTGTTGTTTGGATTTTACGCGCCGTTATCATTTCCGCATAAACACAGCGCGATCGAGCGTGATACGTAACATGGAATAGTCCATGCAGTGCAGACTGAAGGGGGTGCACGGTTGGTAGAAAGACGTCAAAACATGAGTAATTGATCAAATTAGACATCTCGATGCTACTATTGTGAAGAGATATTGATTGAATAGGCCCCAAAGGCCTTACATGGGGCCCGGGGCTCCAGGCAAATGCCTGGTTTGCCTAATAGTACGGCCCGACTCTGGCTGGCATGTCTCCTGCTACTGAATTGGGAGTACTAACTCAGACCCAAATTTCAGAACAGTTCAGTTTATTTTGTTGATGTTTCCTAAATTCAGGGAGGGCTATTTTATTTATTTATTTATTTATTTATTTATTTATTTATTTATTTATTCATGTGAGTGAGTTTTAAGAAATGCTGCACTTTTTGTTTTAAGAATAATTAAACTTAAAGGCATTTCAATTAAGATTTTGTGTTTGTGTTATTTACAAAAAGTTAAGGTCTTTTTTTTCAGTGTACACAAAACAAACAAACAGTATACTGTATTCATTCTAATCCCAGGTGTGTTACTCTAAATTTTGACACCAAAATTTTCATTTTTGCTGCAGACGAATATCGGTTCTAAATATTGGCTATCGGTTTCACTTGATTATTAATAATATGTATCGGTATCAGCCCTGAAAAATCCATATTGGTCAATCTCTAGTGTTTAGGATTGTTGTCATATTGTAGAAGACATCCTCTTTTCATCTTCTACTTTTCCTACCTGAGGATGGATGTCTCTATCTCCAGTCACATAGCCAAGGTAGTGGACCTCAGGCTTGGCAAATATGACACTTCTTCACTTTGCAAGCATTGAACGACATGAGTTGCAAGATGTTGCACTTGCTCTATCCAGGTCTGGCTGGATATCTCATCAGTTTAGGCTGACGTGTAGTCCTCCACTCCTCTCAAAACTTCATCCACTTTATCCAAGTCCATTGAATATTCTGTTGAGGGCATCTGCCAGTACCCTTTGCAGAGATCAAAGGTTGTTATTACGTTTGCACTTCCCAAGCGGTCCACCAGGTCCTTAGTCCTTGGCATTGGATAGGGATTAAAGACAGACACATTATTCAGCTTTGAGAAGTTGACACAGAATCTCAGTTTAGGGTCATCCTTCTTTGGAACCAGCACCACAAGGATACACCTCACTGCAAGAGGGCTTGATGATTCCTTTTGCTAGCATCTCCTCTACTTCATGCTGCAGTTCAGGAGAAAGTCTGGCTGGAATGCAGTAGGTGGTGTCCCTGATGGGCTTTGGCTCTGTTGACTGCAGATTGACCTGATGTTTGAGATGAGTACGACTTGGCTTCAGACTTAAGCACTCTTTCGCCAAATAAGCTTGCAGCTCCTGGTGTTTATCTACAGTTAGATTACTTAAATCTGGAAACACTGGCCTCTCAGCTGAAGAGGGACAATACTGCTCCCAAAGTTCTTCCTCATCAACAACAGTGCGTGCCCACAAGCTTTTAGACTGCTCTGGTCAGTCTACCAACTCTCCTGTATGGCTCCTGCCATTTGGAAAGTAGACCACTTTCAGATGTTGGCAGCGGTACAAGAACTTTCTGGCCTTCCTTTAAAACTCTCCTCCTCGAAGCCTTCTCATAACTCTGCTTCTGAAGTTGGTCCAGTCTGTCTTTCATTTTCAGTACATATGAGTCACTACACTGCTGTTGTGGCATGGGACCCTCCCAGGCCTCCTTGAGATATTCATTGGGCCCCCACACTGAATATCTGTATAGCAGCTGGAAAGGTAAAAACCTGGTTGATGATTGTGTGACTTCTCTGTATGCACATAACAAGAATGGAAGCCATTGGTCCCATTCACAGACTTCCTAAGCGTGGACTTGAGGGTCTTATTAGAGCACTCATCTAGGTCATCTGTTACTTTGAAGGCTCAGATACATGCTCAGCTACTTTCTTCCCCTTACTCTGTCCTAACTTTCACTGGTTTAGCTATCCCTCACCTCATGAGACTGCTTGCCTATCAAGTCAGCAAGGATGAGAAGCTTGCAGGCAAACGCCATCTGATAGGGCAGTCATTCAAATACCGTTGCTGACAGCAAGTAGTGTTGATCTTCAACCTGGATAGCTACTTAGCTATGGGATATCCTATCTTGTCATCACGAATGCAGATAGCATTGGCTGTCCCTCCACAAAAAAATACATCCTGCAGTAGACTGTTCCGGCTGACTAGGGTGTGATTACTTCTTGAATCTAGAAGAGCTACACAGGGTTTGTCTTCAAGTAACATTACTATTCAGAATCAGAATTGGCCTTATTGGCCAAGTATGTGTGCATAGGAAAAAAGGACATACACAAACAAAGTCGAAACATCCTGGATGAGAATAGGGTTCCTTACGACTAAACAGAAAGTGTTTAAAATCAAATATCTTTTTGCCTGATTTCAGGCAATTTCAGGCAATAGGCTTCGATGTGGTTTGCTGGATTTTGGTAGCAATTTCTAAATCCTTGTTCCTCCCACTCTCTCCAGCTGGGTGTTCTTTTTTTTTCTTTGTTCTGTTCTGTCTGTAGCTTTCTATTAGCTCTCTGTTCAGTGGCTTAAATATCTACACCTGAGCGAGTGGTGAGGCATTCTGTGTGCTGTAGTGTGTGTTATGGGAGCCATTTTGTGAGGTGGCTAATCCTGTGTAGGAATGTAGCACCCCTCCACTACCTGGCAAACTATAGAAATAAAAAAAAAACTTTCGGTCTTAAGGGTAAATAATGTGTGACAAAATAGTACCTGCTGTGCAAAATCAAAACTGTAATGCATCCTGGTCTTCTTGCTTGCGATGGGGAGGGTCCAAAAGACAACTGTGAGTCAGCATGTCTTTCTGCTGGCAGCAGTCATCTTGTACACAGCCCTCTCTTTTTGCACAAAGGCAAGATGATCTTGTTGTTTCTTGACCACTTCAGACTTTCTCGGTCCCGGACCCCGCAATCACAGCGGGAGGCCTCTCCATTCATCGCCAGGACTGAACGGTGGAGTCCGGCAAAAAAAAAAAAAGGGGGTAGTGTCTGCATTATGATGAACAATCGGTGGTGTGTGGACACTAAAACTTTATCGTCGGGATGCTCCCCTGATCTCGAGCACCTAACGATCTCATGCAGACAGCTGTGGTTCTCACCGCTGTTTATATCCCCCCACAAGCAGACACCACACGGGCAGGAGCTGTACAGAGTTATCAACCAGCTTGAAATTTTACACCCAGAGGCTGCTTTCATCATGGCTGGTGACTTCAACAAAGCCAACCTGAGGAGAGTTCTGCCGAAATATCACCAACATGTAGAGTTTCCTACTCGCGGAAATAACACACTAGACCATGTTTACTCATTTACTCCATTCAGACATTTGTACAAAGCCCTGCACCTGCCTGTTCTTTCGGCAAATCAGATCACTCCTCGGTCCTGCTGTTCCCATCCTATAGGCACAACGTCGTCCTGCGGGAGTGTTTCTCTTCCACGGACTGGGACATTTCGAGCTGCTGCCGGCAACAACATCAATGAGTACACTGAGCATGTGACAGGATACATCAGCAAATGTATCAATGAGTGACCACACGGACATACCCCAATCAGAAGCCGTGGGTTAGTGGAGCGGTCTGCTCAGCGCTCAGAGCACGGACAGCAGCCTTTCAGTGAGTACAAGAAAGCCCAGTATGAACTCAGAAGCTGTATTAAATCAGCTAAGAGTCAATACAGGGAAAATTGCTACAGCAGGAACATGTGTAGAGGGCTCAGCACCATCACAGACTACAGGGGAAAGAGCTGCAGCGTGGGGGAGGTGTCTGCTTCTTTCCCTGAGGAGCTGAACTCCTTCTATGCCCGTTTTGAGGACAATAGCAAGCAGGAGGTGTTGCTGGAACAAAACAACTGCCTTTTCCAGCTATCCTGGGTTGATGTGTGTAAAAGCCTTAAAAGTGAATGCATACAAAGCTCCTGGACCGAACAACATCCCAGGCTGCGTCCTCAAAGCGTGTGCACACAAACTGGCAGATGTCTTTACAGACACTTGTGACCAGCCACAAGAAAACCAGCAACAGGTCTCCTGGGGGGCATTTTGAGTTATTTACATATTCTGAAAGTGTAGTTTCTAAGCTTTCCAATGATGTAAAACACATGGAAATCTGAAAATATTTGAGGAAGAAGTGGCCATTTGAATGTAGGCACTTCTCAAACTAGTTTTTTGAGAAATCCAGCCTGAAAGATTCTCATCTACCAGGGGAGCCAGGTAATAGTGCTGCTCATTGCATCTCATTTACATAAGTCCACCCCCCTAACCATTGTTCAAACCATTGTAGTAGTTTGAACCATAGACATATACACGTAGACGCCGCATTGAGCTGGTTGGGCCATTGCTGTATACGTCAGCGTGTCCGCCATATTGGATGTGGCAGATCTGTTCCGTAAACTAATGCAAGGAAATGATGATGCCTTGTATTCACCCATTCACACACACACACACATACACACACACCCACACACACACACACACCCACACACACACACACACACACACACACACACACACACACACTAATATATTTGGGAATCAAATAGGCATCAAAAATATCATATGTAACTTTTAATGTGATGTGATAGTGGTTATATTCTTATAGTATTTTTGCGACATTTTACTAGAGCAACATAAGATTGCACCACAGGAACACTCGGGAGGAAACAAATTATAGCCTTGAAGTATTATACAGGGATGGTAGCAGTACCATAGAACACCACAGAGTTATTAAACTATTATGGACCCTAAGAGATCTTATACGTAGGATTCCTATAGACCTTTTTTCATTAGAGTACAAAAGTACCAAACCAGGGTATGTTTTTTAAGTTGTTACAGCTATCAATGTATGCAACACTGTAATTGTGATGATAAATATTGAAATATTAAACATCTGTTTATAATAACCAGATCCTGAATTTTAGATGTGATGTGGGTTTTCTGAATAAAGAGCACAAACATTTATATTTCACTGATTTTGATTCATCATTTTTATATTCAATGATTGCTGATCATATATACATACATATATCTATATCTATCAATCTATACATTTATACAACTAGTCTCTCTGTGTGTACTGCGTTTGTGTGTGCGTAAACTAAAAGCCTTGGAAAAGAATGGTCTTGCAATGCTTTTTCCGTGTGTTGCCTTTCTACAACTGAAGAGTGTTCATTTTGGCAATGTGGTGCAGCCTTAGTTTATGCAAGACAGACACGACTAATGACATCAGCGCAAAATGGTGGTTATCAATCCCAAACTGTGTATCTTGAATGTGCACCCCCCCAGAAAAAACACATCCTCACACATCTCAGTCCGGACAAACTGACTGATCAAGGCCAATTTGACAGCTTGCCCTGCCATTGACTGGCGAATAAACCACTCAGCTGATCTGACCACCTTTACTGTGCCCTTAGAAGGGGTCAGCCCTCCTTTGTTTTTCAGTGTGAGCAAGTGGTAGCTCTGATCAAATGATGCGGGTAACGCATCAGTTACCAAGCTACCACGGCACACATGACAGGACAACTTTTTCAGAATTTGGCACACAACAAACCCTGAAATGTACACTAATGCATTATCCACAATACCACCGAAGCAGGTAGGTAGGTAGTTATGGTCGCACACTAAGGCAGGAATGTTCACAAAAGGGGATGGAAGCTCTTCCGTTTCTTCTGCTGCTGGAGAAGACTCAAAAGCAGTTTGCATTCCTCCTCTCTTTTTCCAGACTCTCCACCCTATTCACGGCTTCACTGAGTCTGGCTCTCAGATCATCATATGATGAAGGCAGAGCATAGGAGTGGTCCTAGTACAAACAAGGATGAAAATGGTACATCATTACGTCACTTTTACGTTACGACAGTCCATAACATCTTTACTAGTACAATGTGCTGTCCAATGTTCCACATTCTTACATTCTTAGTTTTAGCTCTGCTCAGTTGTAGTGCCAGCAGTGTGTGTGTGTGTGTGTGTGTGTGTGTGTGTGTGTGTGTGTGTGTGTGTGTGTGTGAGTGTGTGAGTGAGTGAGTGAGTGAGTGAGTGAGTGAGTGAGTGAGTGAGTGAGTGAGTGAGTGAGTGAGTGAGTGAGTGAGTGAGTGAGTGAGTGAGTGAGTGAGTGAGTGAGTGAGTGAGTGAGTGAGTGTGTGTTTGCACAACCAGCTTGCAGCTGTTTGAAGCATAGCTAGCACTTATTACTCACAAAACCGGGCACAGGCAGGGGTTCGGTCTCCTGGACAAGCTGGGAACAGTACGGTGACAAGTCTCCTGTGCCTTCTTTGAGATCTGAGACGTCCTGGTAGCCAAGGGCTAAAGTGAAGGATGAAATATGGAAATGGTCTCACAGTGTAAAACTAAATACATCACTGACTCCTTCACACTCAGAAAGGGAAACCGTTGTTAGCATAGTGTGGCACTGAATGATCTAATCCTTACAGCCTATACACCTACCCTGTGGAGATGAGCTGGGAAACTGAAGACAGAAGGAAAATCTCCATCTCTCATCCTGACTGTCTGACCTGTCCTGTCAAAATCCTCTGGTCTGAAGTGTTCACTGCAGAGCATGGATGACTGACTAGCAGAAAACCCGTCCCACCTGACAGCTGTTTCCCACTTCTTTCTGAGCTCTTTATTTTTGGGAAACCTACAGAGTATATGAAAAGTTAACCAACTAACAACAATCAGCATAGTTACTTTGGGCCACTTTAGTCAGGAAAGACTTTGTCTGATGTGCCTCCGAACATGCGGGACTTCATGTTATAGCCACAAAGTCAGCATATTCTGTGCGTAAAGTTATGTTATAATGGCCACATACAATCAAACGTTTACCTGTGGAAGGTAATCCCTTGCAATCGAGTTTGGAGTGTAAACCTGTTGGTACAATTCCACGCTGCACAGGAATATCGCATCTTCTCTGCTCTCTCTTGCCACATTCAATATGGCGGCGATGTTGATGTAGGACTCCAGCGCTCAATGCGGTGTCTACGTGTATATGTCTATGGTTTGAACAATGGTTATCAAATGGAAATGGAAATTCTTTTGTTACAAAAAGCCCCTGAATAAAAATTAAAAACAAGAAAGGTAATATACTTAAGAGTTAGAAGGTGCAAATGTAGCTACCTATTTCTAATATTAAATAAAATAAAATAAATTCTGTCACTCTGTGGTGCAGTGGGATGGATCAGTCTGCTGCTGAATGAGCTCCTGTGGCTGATCAGCACATTGATATCTTACGCTCCAACTCCTCCGCTGCGAGGCCGAGGGATTCTCAAGTCAAGTCAAGTCAAGTCAACTTTATTGTCAATGCTGCCATATGTACAGGACATTAACAGAGGCCGGCACTTGATGATCATAAACTCCACGAGGGGTGAACAGTGTCTACAGTGAGTACGATAGATGGTATAGCTGGCTTGTGTGGATTCGCCGCTAGCCTAGCCCAGATACCCCCGCACTTTCCCCGCTTACGCCTCCTCTCGCACCGCCTGCGGCGCTTCCTCTGCGGGTGCGCAGCAGTAGTGGGGGTCGGTGTTGAAACGGACCACCGGCGTGTGCCAGGTTTAATTTGCAGATTGCTGTGTTGCCGATGTCAAAAAGAGTCCTACAGCTGTATGTGCGCATTGGGACAAACAAGCGCGACGAAAACATAAAATCATTCAAACACATTGACGAAGACAAACATGTAGACACCACATTACCAGCATTGGCATAACCAGAAGCTGCATAAGTAGCCATGTGGTTCCCTTTTAACATGCAGCTGATTGGCCGAAAAAAGAACAGAAGCACGTGAATAGCCAAAGAAAGCCAGTATGCTAATTTACTGTTGAATCGCCACACCCCCAACTAGGACCGTGAATTTCCGCCAAAACAACCCAAATTCAAATACAAAGTTTATGGTTTTAAGGCCCCAATACTGTTATTTGAAACATGGAGTGGCTTCTTCATGATTTCAACTTACATATTCTGCAAAAAAATGAAAATCACTAATTAAAAAAAAAAAAAAACGATTTTTTTTTTTGTTGTTGTTGTTTACACAACTTGTGCCAGGCCGACTTGTTGCTGGTTTTCTCGTGGCGGGTGACATATGCTACTAACAATTAGTCAATAAACAATATTTACAGCGGAATTTATAATAGGTATAGGTAGGTAGAGGCAGGTATTTACAGTTGCAATCAAAAGTATTCAACCCCCATTGCATATTAGGCTTATTGGCAAAATATACAATTTCTCAGCTGTGTGCAATAAACAAATTACACAAGAACTGTTTAAGTAGTTCCGTGAAACTAATATTACAAGGGTTTTGATCCAAATTCAACACAAAATGCTACTTTTAATGACTACTGCAGTCTCAAAATGATTCAACCCCTTCATGACATGCATCTTCAATACATAGTAGATCACCCTTTTGCTGTTATGACCTGCTGCAAATGTCATGCATCGCCAGACACCAGCTTCTGACAGCGTTCCTGAGGAATCTTAGCCCATTTCTCATGGGCAATGGCCTCCACTTCAGTAATATTCTTGGGTGTGCGTTTTGCAACCGCCTTCTTCAAATCCCACCAGAGACTTTCTATGGGGTTCAAGTCAGGCGACTGTGACGGCCACTCTAGAATCTTCCATATCTCCTTCTGAAACCACTCCTTGGTGGACTTTGAGGTATGCTTGGTATCATTGTCCTGTTGGAAAGTCCAATGACACCCGAGCATCAGCTTCCTCACAGACGGCATGACGTTTTTTTCCTAAGATTTCCTGGTACTTGACTGAATCCATTGTGCCCTCCACACGCTGCAGATTTGCAGTGCCAGAGGCAGCAAAGCAGCCCGAGAGCATCACTGAGCCACCGCCATGCTTCACTGTAGGCAGGGTGTTCTTTTCAGCATATGCTTCATCCCTCTTCCTCCAGACATACTGCTGTTCCATAGGCACGAAAAGTTCCAGTTTTGTTTCATCGCTCCACAGAAAAAGAATTCCAAGACTTCTGTGGCTTATTTATATGGTTTTGAACATACTGGAGCTGACCTTTCTTGTGTTTTTGGGTCACTGGTGTACATCTTGGAGTCCAGGCATGGATCCCTTCAGTGTTTAGTATGCGCCTTACTGTGCAAACTGAAACCTCAGTGCCTGCTGCCACCATATCTTGCTGCAGGTGTTTTGCAGTTTTTGACCACTTGCCTCCTCAGGAATCTGGTGGCAGACACTGATAGTTTCTTCTTTCTGCCACGTCCAGGTAGTGTAGCCACTGTTCATTTAACTTTGAACTTGCGAACTATGCTTCCAACTGTATCTCTAGGAACATTCAGGGCTTTTGCTATCTTTTTGTATCCTTTTCTTTGTTTGTGCAAGGCAATGATCTCTTCTCTGAACTTTTTGGACAATTCTTTTGACTTAGCCATGTTTCTAACATACAATCAAACGTCAATCTCAACAAATTCCTTGCCAGTCCAGGTATTTATGTGTTCTATTTCAAGCACAGCTGAACTAATGAAGCCCTTGATTAGTTGCACTAAGTGTGCTTGAAACAAGGGGTTGGGTAATTTTGAGTAGTTGCATCAGGTGTGCTTGAGACAGGGGGTTGAATAATTTTGAGACTGCAGTAGTGATTAAAAGTAGCATTTTGTGTTCAATTTGGATAAAAACCATGGTAATATTAGTTTTATTAAACTATTTCAGCTGTTCTTGTCTACTTTGTTTATTGCAAGCAGCTGAAAAATTGTACATTTTGCCAGTAAGCCTAATATGCAAAGGGGGTTGAATAATTTTGATTGCAACTGTATGTTGATGGCAACAGTGAGTGATGAATGTACATGTTCAAACTGTGTATTAATGGATGATAAATGGCCAGTCAGTGGATGTTTTGGTGTCAGAGAGTTACTGACACTGTATGATTGGCTAACTAATGTTCATCAGGTTGACGCCTTGTGGGAAGAAACTGTTTCTCTGTCTGGTTGTTTTGGTATTAAGTGATCTGTAGCGCCTACCAAAGGGGAGAAATTGGAACAGGTTGTGTTTAGGAAGTGAGGGGTCTGCAGTGATGCTTCCTGCCTCTTTCCTCAGTCTGGAATGTCCATCCATCCATTGTCTATACCAGATGCTGATGGATGAGCATAGAACAGACTGGATTATTCCTGTGTAGAACTGGATCAGCAGCTGTTGAGGCAGGTTGAACTTCGTCAACTGATGCAGGAAGTACGTACTCTGTTATGCCTTTTTGATGATTGAGACTATGTTTGAAGGCCCTGAGAAATAGTGGATCCCAGAAGATTTCCACAGTGGAAACAGTGTTATTGAGGATGGTGATAGGGGGTATTGTTGAGGGGCTTCTCCTGAAGTCCTCTATCATCTCCACATTTTTGAGCATGTTCATCTCCAGGCTGTTCTGACTGCACCAGAGGACAAGCTGTTTGACCTTCCATCTGTGTGCAGACTTGTCATCGTCTCGCATGAGGCAGAGTTTTGTCATCTGCAAAGTTGAGGAGTTTAACAGACAGGTCTCCTGAGGTGCAGTCGTTTGTGTAGAGAGAGAAGAGCAGGCGGGAGAGCACATGTCTCTCTTGCTGCTTCCTCTCTGTGAGGAACCTCCTCCACTGACCTGTTTGCCCAGTTGCCAAACTGTGGGGGTTCCAGCAGGGGGGACTCTCTCAAAGGATTATTATAGAGCATTCAAAGCATGAAGGAATTTAGGATTAACCCTTTGATGCCTTTGATGCTATTTTACAGCTAGGCTTGAGTAAGTGGGAAATAAACAAACATTGTGTGTATTTTGTGAGCATGTTAAACAAAGGCATGTAATCATGTGTTTCAGGAGCTGCAGCTGCCCATGTTGAAGGTGTCTGCTCCGGAGCTGGTGTCTGGAGTGTCTGGGGAGTCTGAGCAGAAGCTGAGAGAGCTGTTTGACCTGGCTGTGGTCCGTCTTGCTTTTCCTCTTGCTGATACAGTATAAGTGCTATTATTGATGTATAATTAATAATGATGGCTGTTTTTCTCTCTGAACATGATTGTTTATTTTTTAATCTCCCCTTGCAGACCTCTGCCCCATGTATCCTGTTCATAGATGAGATAGATGCCATCACCCCCAAGAGAGAGGTGGCCTCCAAAGACATGGAGCGGAGGATTGTTGCCCAGCTGCTAACCTGCATGGATGGTAGGATACACTGCCTTCAGAGTGACATGTAATTCCTCAGAGATAATTTTACACTTGCTGTAACAAGCATACTCACACGAAAGTCTACATGGCACTGGTATTACTTTTTAGGGCCAGCTATTTTAATTACTGATAATTTCTGTGAATTATTTCAATAAATACACTTTCTTTCAACTGCAATTGTTGAAATATTGCTGTCCACACATGCAATTCTGTACATGTGTTAAACGGATGCAGACAGAATGCTATCAAATCCTTAATCTGGATTTCTACAGATGAAATTACATTTTTCTGGTGCTTGCTTCCTGACAGACTTGAATAGTCTGACATTAACAGCACAGGTCTTGGTCATCGGTGCCACCAACAGGCCAGACTCCCTGGACCCCGCCCTCCGCAGAGCTGGACGCTTTGACAGAGAAATCTGCCTGGGTATTCCTGATGAAGCAGCTCGTCTCAGGTCAGCCATACCGGATTACAGAGATATGAGTATCCATAAGTATTGTAGTTACAGTAATTGAGATTATTAGGCTCAAAAACATTTGCAACAATTGCACTTTTCTCCTTATTTGGTGGTTTTGTCAGATCTCCATATATCATCCCTAAATCTCCAGATTTCCTCTCGCTCACTGTTGATGTGTTTGAAAATCTTTATAGTTCACAGCTGAGTTTCACAACATCAACAGATAGTGGAGAAGAAAGCTGTAACAAAGCCTGTTTGTTTTCTTCTTCAGTCTGACAGGAGCTGCCGGTTTTACAATTTAACTTTAATTTTTGTCACAGTGCTACGTATTAGCTGTACATACTTCCTTCATTTTTTCATCATCATATACAGTATATTTGTACATGTACTTTGATATTTAACATTCATTCATGTCATGTACAGAAGAGGGCCATCTGTGTTTCATGGATGACATACAATCTGCATGTTAGATTTTGATATTTTTTGTGTACACGTGGAAAACAGTGGCATTAGAGGAAAGGTCGGGGGGTCAATACATCCTTCATTCATAGTACCATAAATATCCACAGCAGTTTCATGGTAATCTGCACAGTAGTTCTTGAGATACCATGAGCCCTTGACCAAAGGGACGGATGGATGGACAAGAACTGACACTATGCATAAAAGATAAAAATAAGTTAGTGATTTTGTCAGCTGCACATATATATATATGTATTTACTTAGAATGCAAGATGGCGCCAAACAAGTGGTAGCTAGTTCCAGCACCTCCGGCCGTTTTGTGTGAAAAAGAACACTAGAGCAGGTCATTCACTCCTACAGCTGTCAGACTGTTTAACGCCAGCATCATGTAATATAGCACTGTTTTGCACTACTTTTGAAATTTAGTGTCCTTTCTATGCAACAGCATTTCTCAAGTGCAATACAACGTGTGACATTGGTGGTTTTTCCTCATAAGGATATTGAAATATATCTTAATATAGTATGACTGTGTCTGTTGCTCTCCTTGGATTGCATCCAAAGCCTGTTTCCAGTAGATTCTTCCTTCTTTGAGGTAAACACAGGGATAGTATGTGTGTGTAAATCATTTGAATTTAGGCATTTACCAAATGATCACAGTCTTTGACTCTGTTGATACTCATACAGTTTGAACACTTAAACAGAATGCTTTCTGCTCTGTCAGGATCTTGAAGACGCTGTGTCGTAAGCTAAAGCTGCCAGAGGACTTTGACTACCAGCAGCTGGCCCGGCTCACCCCAGGCTACGTGGGCGCAGACCTTATGGCTCTGTGTCGTGAAGCTGCCATGAGTGCTGTAAACAGGGTTCTCCTGGAAATAAGAGGACAGCCACAGAGCCATAGCCAGAGCTCTACAGAAGATCTGTTAACAAGCAGAGTTCAGACTCAGCCTGTTATGACAGATAAAGAGATCAGACAGCAGCAGACAACAGGCATCAACCCAGTACCTCAGGAAGAGTCAGGGCAGAATCAACAACAGGTATTGACAGCTACAACAATACTCACAACCTCCACTTATTATGATACTGTACCTTTGGCAACAGATGACCTTTTGCCCATCATAATAAAAGGTGTGTTTTTCAAAAAGTTGCTGGCAGGTAATCCGTTAACAATCAGACAGATGAAAATAGATGATCCTTCCTAAATAAATTAGGTGTAAAGGTCCCGATTCTTGTTTGAAAAAATGTTTTATCTCTTCTTATAAACTTTTCATCAATATTTATACAGCTAGACTGTCTTATACCATGACAGTGTAGTTTTAACTCAAAGCCTGACATTAATGCCAATCATCTTCTGAGGCAGGCTGCCATGTGTTTTCATATCTGCCAGGCAAGTTTCCATTTTCAGTCAGGATGAAAATTAACCTGTAGAACCTTAAAACCCATTAGAGATTTGTCTCTGTGGACAGTATGTCTTTTGTACTATTATTGTTGTCAAAGTTTTACTCAGACCATCATGGAAGTAGAACAATTTATTTTGTTGTTTTTTCACTTTTAACACATTGTTGTCTTTGTGTTTCATAAGACCAACTCAACAGTTTGTGTCGTATCTGTGGCCCGAGACTTGTTGTATTTAATCAGTTATATAATTTTAGTTGGGCGGCACGGTGGCGCAGCAGGTGGTGTGCATGCCTCACAGCAAGAAGGTCGCCGGTTTGATCCCCGGGTCGGGCAGGGCCCTTTCTGTGTGACGTTTGCATGTTCTTCCCGTGCATGCATGGGTTCTCTCGGGGCACTCCGGCTTCCTCCCACAGACCAAAAACATGCTCATTAGGTTAATTGGTGACTCTAAAATTGCCCCTAGGTGTGAGTGTGAGCATGAATGGTTGTCTGTCTTGTATGTTGCCCTGTGATCGACTGGCGACTGGTCCAGGGTGTACCCCGCCTCTCGCCCATTGACAGCTGGGATAGGCTCCAGCCCCCCTGCAACCCCGAAAGGGATAGGCGGTATAGAAGATGAATGAATGAATAATTTTAGTTTGTAAAGATTCTGTTAAGGTCCATTTTGAAATACCTGTGACAGGAGTTTGCAAATGTTTAAAGGTCCAATCTGTAAATGTTTGATCATATAAACAAGGCATTTATTTAAAAACACATATTCATTTAGAATTTCCATAAGATGAGAGAAAATGCCATCACAAAAGAAACTTATTTTCTATAAAGGGTGGTGAGCCTGCTGCTCTCTTTCAGCTGGAAAAACAACCACTCTTGGATGTGTGGAACCATAAAGTTGTGTGGAAATCTTTCTTTGCCTAGTTTTGTTCTGTTCTTTCTTTTAGAAAATAAAAAAAAGAGCCTTACACACAAGTAACAGAAATATTCACAGGTATAACTGATGAGTTGAAATGTTGCCTGACAATTTGTACAAGTGAGAGCAGTTTCTAGTTTGTGTTTTGAATTTTGGTGGTGGGGCCTTTAAAGAATGTTGGCTTTTATGTCCTTCTTCCCTGTATTATGCTGATGAATTGTGTGCTGTATCAAGCAGATGGAGCTGTGGCACCTGCTGCAGCTGCTGAAGAACACTAAGATTCTGTCAGAGGAAGAGCTCGCCAGCCTGTCCATCCTCATGTCAGACTTCCAAGCCTCTCTGGCCAGTGTCCAACCCTCAGCCAAGAGGGAGGGCTTTGCCACAGTGCCCGATGTCACTTGGGAGGACGTGGGAGCCCTGCAGAACATCAGAGAGGAACTCACCATGGCCATACTGGTAAACACCTGGCTTCTTCCCATTTCACATCCATGCTCCTCCAGACTGAGAAGAAGCTTCATCCCCATCTTTTCTGCCTTGTGTTCTCTGTGATCTTGATTTGAAGTCTTCATCTTGACTGGAGGCAGTCACCCTGTACTTTGTCACATATTAGAGTCAGCTGACCCCCTGCTGGGACCACTGAATCCTACATGGGCAGAGGATGTAACAGAATTTTATGTGGTAAACCTTGTATTGTTGAGTTATTCCATGACTGCGGACATTCTCAAGAATATCTATGTGTACCACTCAAACTGTGAGCTGGTTCTCCACCTTTTGTTGGACACACATTATGAACAGACTGGGTTCGTTGGAGTTCAGTGGTGGACTGGCCCTACTGTGATCTGGCTCACATTTCATCGTTGTGCTACTCCTGGGTGTTAGCCATAGACTGTATAACACATGGACATAGTCTGCATCATGTCACAAATAGGTTTCTGAAGGGGCATTATGAAGCTGACTGACAGTGGCTGCCAAACCTCCTGCTAATCCAAAAGTGGGCAAAGAGGTGGAGTGGAAGTGGAGCTGAAGCAGGCCAGATGAAGCCTGGTTGCTGAAAACTAGCGGCTAGCTGTCACTCAAAGCAGACATGCCCATAATTATGCATAAATGAATGAGTTATAGAAAAATTCATCCCCCGTACTAGGATTGGGCGGTAATCCGGTAATAAGGTATCCCGCGGTATCTAAAAATAGCAACGGTATCAGTTTCATTACCGTCATTAAAAAAATGCTGCGCATATAGGTCTATAGGGGTCTAACTATAATTGTAGCATCGTCATAACAAAAATGAAGTCCACTCCATTCAATGTATCTGATTGAATTTTTACTCGAGAAAAAGGTGACTGCGCAAAAGTACATGCTACAAAAAGAACCTGAGCAGTTTTACAGGTGTTTTAACACAGGTATGTCCAGGCGCTCATATGGGCGCGTCTGGGCAGAGTACTTTTATCTCGTCCAAGCACACGGAGAAACTCCTCTGTTGAAAACACTTTTTCAGCCTTTTTCTGCTTGCTATTGTTTTTAGCTCTCATAAAAGGACGAAATGCAAACAGTAGAATAACACTTCGGGCTGCTCAGTAGAGTCCTCTGTGAGCGCTCAGCTCTTTCATGAGACGGAGCAGTGAAACTAACTGCGTGGTTACGCCGGTCAAAAGCTCAGCTGCCCAAATTCACCATAGAAACACCAATGATGATCCAGAAGGAAGTAACCCCAGAGATAGGTTATTGCATGAAGAGCTCTCCCTCCATTCAAGAAACCCCCTCCTTTTTATGTAAACAAGCAGGACCTTCGTGATTGATCTCATATTAACGCAGAGTCATAGGAGGAGACATTAGCAACGTTTTTTCGGGTTGGAATATAACTTTTGACCACAAAAAAGCAAAGGTAAAACATACTTTATAATTTAGCGAAGTTTTTTTTCTGCTACTCTTTGGCTGTTAGCTCGCTGAGTTTTCATCGCACAGTGTGGAGGCAGACATCTTCATGATCATCAGACTCTCTGCTTTCATATGATACCGGGCTTTTGTGGTCTGTGTGAAGTGGTGAAATCAGCAGATGCAGTTCCTTTGACGTGCACTATTTTCGTGCTTTCGTTACATGCACATATAATTACACATATTGCACATATTTCGTGGGGGAATGAATTATGTTTCTGTCTGTTCTGTCTTGACTGTCTGAACTGCACGTATGTCACGCTGCCCTGTGCATTAGTCACGGTAATACCGTATACCCCGGGAAAATGTGGGGAAAGTTTGACGGTATCAAAATTTGGATACTGCCCAACTCTACCCCGTACAGTTGTCATGAACTGGGAAATAAGATAGGGACCAAAACTAATATGGGGGTCTGTGGGGATTGACTTACTTTTGGAGCCAGCCTCAAGTGGTCATTTGAGGAACTGCAGTTTTTGGCACTTGCATGTTGGCTTCATTTTTTTAGCCCCTTGGTATTGGCATAGAATAACACAGCTGTGTTTGTCTGTTTCTGTCTGTGTCTTGTGCAGGCTCCAGTGCGCTCTCCAGAGCAGTTTAGAGCTCTGGGGCTTAGTGCTCCATCTGGTGTGCTGCTAGCTGGACCTCCAGGATGTGGAAAAACACTGCTTGCCAAGGTTGCCCACCACACCAACACAAATCACATGTAACACAGCATAACAGTATAACACAGCATTCTTTCTTTGAACAGCTTTAGAAAAATATAATTTAAAATGGTTTACATAATCTAGTATTCTATTATGGACTATCAGTTTACCACATATTTCACAAATTATTTGTAATCAAAATATTTCCCAAATAATCAGTGGTAAATGGACTGTATTTGTAAAGCACTTTTCTAGTCTAAAGACTGCTCAAAGTGCTTTTACAACACAAGTCTGCAGTCAGTGTTAATTTTGACAAGAATTTTAAATTTAGTTTTAGTCTTAGTCGCTTACTGAATATGATTTTAAAATTAGTCTTAGTCGCTTAACTGAAAATTGTAGTTAATTGTAGTTTAAGTCACATTTTAGTCTTTCATTTTGTTTTCGTTAAGATTTAGTCCGTCCAATCCAGTTTTTCTTTAATTTTAGTCAAATGTTTTAGTCGTAATTTTCTCAGACAGTTTCATGATACTGTAATGGATTTTGAACTATGCATTTAGTCAGTAGGTTGAAAATGTGTTAGTGACTTTTATAAATCACATAAAAATGAATGCCTAAAGTGTGCTAGATAAAGTGCAATAAAACAATTATGTTTCCTCACAGGTCATCCTATTTATTTTCTGTATACATGGCACTGTGACTGGATGTACAATAAAAGTGAAGCAGACCTTGTAGACATGGCACACTGCCGTCTTCATTTGTATACAACCTGAAGAAATAGAAATACTGTGAAATTATTTGGTCCAATTTATATTCCTATTCATTGACTGGGGGGGTCATTTTTACTAACAAGACTCCTCTGAAATGCAAATTATTGAAAAACAAGCAAAGAACACGCAAAAACAGTTCCCTCCAGAGCTTGAGACTTGAGACAATGAGTGGCATTGACTCTGCAAACCGCTCTGTCCTAATTGGAAACGATACAGACTTTTTTTCGGATGGAATATAAGAAAAATCTTTCCATAGGTCGTCTCTCCTCTTCCTTCCCACCTGACATGCTGGTGAAGATGAGGCACTCATCTTTGAGTGGCCAACAGCACCTCAAATTTTTTCCTTTGGCTTTTAGCTAGCTTAGACGACATGTGAACGTTAGCTTGCCTTGTTGTTATCTATGAGCGGGCACCCAACATGCATCTGGCATGCATCAAGCAGGGGGGAGAACATCCATTGAGATGGGGCAGTGAGAGACTTTGACTTGCATTTGCAGAAGTGATTGGTTAAAAATGAAAAAACATCCAGGTTGTCCGCACAAACACAGACAAATTTTTCGTCTCATCTTTAGTCGTTAGGCAATGATGAACAGAGATTTCGTCTTGTCAGGGCATGACGAAAAGAGATTTCACTGTCATTTTTGTTAGCAATATTTTTTCATTTACGTTGTTGTTTAGCCATGGAATAAAATGACGTCAACAAATACTTATCGTTGGAATTTTCGAAAAAAACGCACATTTGTATGGCAGCTAAGCCACCTGGTCATTACGAGCGTTATCCACTCACTCACCGCTGGCACAGCATCGGGGGCAGTTTCGGGGTTCAGTATCTTGCCCAGTGATACTTTGGCATGTGGACTGCCGTGGCCAGGGGCCGAACCACAAACCCTCTGATAGGTGGATGACCACTCTACCTTCGGAGCCACAGCTGCCACACTGGTCTGTTTTCTTATTGCTAATTGATATTCTTTATTCTGTTAGAGTATGTTTCTTTAATTCACAGAGCTGAGGCCTGTCAAGCCTCTCAGAATTAGTACTAGGAATGGTCCTGAAAGTTTAATTTTTGAGATTTGCACTTATTTCATTAGTTATTCATGATGCTTCCTGCAACTACAAGTCCTTTGACAACAAATGTAAAACATTTTGAGACAGTGATGCATCATTTATACATAACAGGTTATAAAAATGAGTAAAAAAAATAGTTTAACATTTTCAGAATTAGCATTTCTGTCTGACAGTGAATTGAGATAATCAATAGCAATCTCATGTCTGTGCATTAGGTGCAGATCAGCACATGGTTGGCCTAGTGCTGCATAAAGAGAAAGTTAAAAGGTACACCTACTAAACACAGAAATAGCACCTGCAAATCAGAAATGTAAAAATGACAAGTTGTGATTTTAGAGTGGTTACATGCTGGAACTGTTTCTTGTTAAATAACAGCCAGGTGAAGTGACAATGTGCAGATTCCTTTCATCACAGTGAATGCCAGATTTGCTACCACCATGCCTGTATGGAGACTAAAACATGTCCTCATTGACTGTATCTGGCAACCAGCTGCACAAAAGTGCAGGGGCTGATGGAACTGATTTTCATAAAGAAGTCAAGTCAGTACTCTCCTACAACAGACGGAAAAACTTTCCAGGCTCAGAAATTTGATAAAATGTTTTTGTTCCTCTGCCCAATATCAGGGCCAACAAGATTAGAGAGATTAGATTGGACCTTATTGATCCCTTTGGGAGGACCCCTCAGGGAAATTGGAGTTCCAGCAGCTCAAATCGATACAGAGAAAGGGTAATAAAATACGATAGGAATAGAGAAATATATGTGCTATATAATATATACAATACTCTTCCCACCCTCTGTCCCATGTTACCTCCTCACCCAAAGTGAGGAGTTGTACAGTCTGATGGCATGAGGGACAAAAGAATGTTTCAGTCTGTTCGTCCTGTCCTTGAAGGAGCAGTCTTCTGCTGAACAGGCTCCTCTGGTTATTGATGATGTTTGCAGAGGATGCCTGGCATCATCCATAATGTCCAGCAGTTTTTGCAGCACCCTCTGTTCTGCCACTGTCACCAGAGAGTCCAGCTTTGAGCCGACCACCGAGCCAGCCGCCTGATCAGTTTGTCCAGCCTGGATGTGTCCTTCTTGGAGGTGCTGGCCCCCCAGGCACTACCATGTAGAAGAGGATACTGGCGACCACAGACTGGTAGAACATCCACAGGAGTTTGTTGCAGATGTTGAATGACTGCAGCCTCCTCAGGAAGTACAGCCTGCTCTGAGCTTTCCTGTACAGGTGGTTGGTGTGTGTTGTCCAGTCCAGTTTGCTACAGCCCGAGGTACTTGTAGGAGTCCACAGCCTCCACCTCAACTCCCTCTATCAGAACTGGATGTGGTCTGGGTCTGGACTGCCCAAAGTCAATGACCAGTTCCTTTGTCTTTGAGTTGTATATAGTTCATGTGGCTCCAGGCAGCAAAGTCTCCCACCAGACTCCTATACTCCTCCCCTCTGTCGTCCCTGATGCATCCCACGATGGCTGTGTCATCGGCGAACTTCTGAATGAGACACAGCTCAGAGTTGTAGCAGAAGTCTGATGTGTGCAGGGTGAAGAGAAGAGGAGCAAGCACCGTGCCCTGGGGGCTCCATTGCTGCTGATCACAGTGTCAGATGTGATGTCCTTCAGCCTGATGTACTGTGGCCTGTTGGTGAGGTAGCTTAAAATCCAGGCAACCATGTTGGGGTCCACTCCCATCGTGCTTAGTTTGTCCCGAAGCATAAGGGGCTGGATAGTGTTAAAGGCACTTGAGAAGTCCAGGAAGAGAATCCTCACAGTGCCACTTACCTTATCCAGGTGAGAGTGGGCTCGATGTAGCAGGTAGAGGATGGTATCCTCCACACCAACACTTGTCTGGTATGCAAACTGCAGGCTGTCCTGGGCGTGTTGTACCTGGGGTCTGATGAGGCTGAGGAAGAGCCGCTCTAACGTTTTCATCAGGTGTGAGGTGAGTGCCACTGGTCGGAAGTCATTCAGCTCACTGGGACGGTTCTTCTTAGAAACTGGCTGCAGGCTAAGGTTGAAGATGCCTTGTAGTGGTTTTCCAAGTCCAGTAGCGCAGGTCTTTAGTAGCCTTGCGCACACCTTGTCTGGACCTGCTGCTTTTTTGGCGTGGAGCTTCCTCAGCTGTCCTCTGACCTGGTCCACAGTGATGTAAGGAGGAGATTTTGTTTGAGTGATGTGGGGGAGGAGGAGGTTGCCGTGGTGTCTGGAAGGAGGTGTGTTGAGGGAAGGAGGAGGGGTGGCTGCACTGAGGCTGACAGTGGGGCGGCCATGGACTGGTTGAACTGGCTCCACCTTTCTCCTGTAGTTGTCTTTAGCTTCCCTCACACAGTGTTTCACCTCTTGCTGTGCTGCCTTCATGGCCTCCTTGTCTCTGCTGATGAAGGCAGCCTTCTTCCTGTCAAGGACAGCTTTGACTTCCCACGTCACCCATGGTTTGTTATTAGGGTAGTAGCGGACACTCTTTGCAGGGGAGACCACATCTATACAGAAGTTATGGTAATCTGTCAGACAGTGCGTCATCCCCTCTTTGTCCTTGTTGTGTGGGCTGATCAGCACGTCCCAGACCTAGGTGTGGTTGCAGTCTCTCAGGGCACCTTCCATCTCAGGGGACCACCTCCTGATGGAGCGAGTTGTTGCAGGCCGCCTTTTGACCGGGGGGTGTACTGTGGCTGTAGGTGGACCAGGTTGTGGTCATACTTCCCTAGAGGGGGGAGGGGGCTGGCTCTGTATGCATCCCTCACATTAGCATACAACATTGTCCTGTTGTTCCTTGTTGGACAGTCCACAACTTGGTGAAAACAGCCAAAGTAGAGTCCAAAGTTGCATGATTAAAGTCCCCAGAAATAATCACAAGCGCCTCAGAGTTCTGTGTCTGTAGCTTTGCTGTGACGGAGTGAATCTTCTCACATGCAATGGCAGCCTCCGCTCTCAGAGGAATGTAAACACAGATGGTGATCATGTGACTGAACTCCTTTGGCAGGTAATATGGCCGCAGACTAACGGCTAGCACCTTGAGGTTCTGACAATACAAGGCCGTCTTTACAGAGATATGTCCTGGGTTACACCAGCAGTTGTTTACATAGATGATGAGCCCCCCACCTTTGCTTTTCCCGCATGCTTTCGTGTCTCTGTCAGCCCCCACCGCAGTGAATCCCAGCAGGTCCACATTAGCATCCGGTAGGAGGTGCTTTAGCCATGTCTCCGTAAAAATAAGTAAGCTGCTCTCCTGGTAAATCTGCTGGTTTTCAGTGCATACAGCTCGTCGATTTTGTTCTGCAGTGAGTTCCCGTTCCCCATGATTACGGAGGGAATCAATGGTTTAAAGCGGCTCCGGTTTTCCGCGAGTCTAGCCTTTAGCCTTGCCCCGGCTTTGCAGTCCCTGGGTCATGGGGTGTCATATCCGGGCTCCTGCCATTGTTCTCAGTGCCAGCAGCTCCTCTCTGGCTCCTGGTGCATTAAAAAGTTAAAAATATCCACAGGATACGTAAAAAAAAAGGCACACAAACTCTCTGCAATAGGGGCAGAAAGTAGAAAAAAGTGGGAGAAAGAATTTAAAAAGAGGTAGAGGTAAAACTGAAGAGCTACTGGAGAGGCAGCCATCTCTCACAGCGCCACACTACACACAACAAGGTGAAAAGGATAGGGCCAGATTTTTCTACTCCAGGTTATGTCAAGACTATTTATGTCTGTCTCTACAAAGAGTCAAAGAGAGTGAAGCTGGTCATTATTTCACTGTGTTTCACTGTGCATTACTTTGTCATCTCCTGACAGGCAGTGGCCAATGAGTCAGGCCTCAACTTTATCTCTGTCAAAGGTCCAGAGCTACTCAACATGGTAAGTCACTGAGCTGCAGGAGCATGTTGATGTAGTGGATGCTGCTTGTGCAGAATTGCATTGTTGTGGAGTTGGATAAGTACATCGAGCAGAAAATTGCTTATTAGCCTATAATCTCTGCCTCAGTTTGTTCTGCTAGCATCACGTCCAAGTGCTGTAGCTGTTGTTTCTGTATATCTTGATGATTTGTTCAGACTCTGCTCCCTTTTTCTTGAGTTTTCCTTTTTATGACTGTTTTAGAGATCTTACCACAGCATGAGTCAGAGGGGGTTGATGTTACAATCAGCTGGTTGGACTAAGCGAATCTGTGTGTTTGTCTGTACAGTATGTGGGAGAAAGTGAGCGGGCGGTCAGGCAGGTTTTCCAGAGAGGACGCAACTCGGCTCCTTGTGTCATCTTCTTTGATGAGATTGATGCTCTGTGTCCTCGCCGCTCAGGACATGAGGTGAGAGGGATGCACTACTTGACTTAAAAAGGAATCCATGAGTATCATGTTCAAGACATCAGATTCTACAATACAACACGCCAGCTGCACTGTGGATATTCCTGTCTGTTGACACCAGTACCACACACTAGATGCATTATAGAAACAACAGAAGCAGTTAGGGTACAGTCTCTGGTTAGCACTTGAGAAAAAATTCCTACTTCTCCGGAGAGTTGATGCACATCTATCTTGGGAAATAGGAAGTTGCTATCTCCAAACAACATGACATTGTTGGTGTTTGGAAAAACAATGCATTCAGTTGTTTCGTGAGTCATGTGCAGCCAGTGTCTCCAGAATAATAAATTACAAATGTAAAATAATAGCTCTTTTAAAATGTGGGATATGTATTTTTCTAGGTGTTGGTCATGTAACACTTCAACTAAAACCATCAAATGTCATCCTCAGCCCCTCAGTGCGTATCTCTTTTTCCATTAACTTTTTTTTGAGGAGCCTTTCAACACAACATCACATATTTATCTAAAGTATATTAGTGTGCATTTTTTGGAGGTCTATAAATCATTGACTAAACTTTAACTGGATTCTTTAGTTTTGGATTCCTATTTAAGAGAAAGTTTTCTATTAAAAAAAAAAAAATGTAGTCAATTTTCAGAATTCCCCAAAACACGATGTTCATTAAATAAACATCTCTATCAGTGTGAAATATTCTTTTGGTCCTACAATATGGACAAAACTGCAAAAATGTCCATAAGTTATTGTAAAAAATGGGACCCAAAAAAAAAAAAAAAAAATTATAATTTCAACAAATACCAAATCTGCAGATGCAAGACTGTTGTCATGTCAAACTAGAAGACTTTTAAATTGAATAAAGGTTTGAATATCTCCTAAGTGTAAAAAATATATATATATATATATATATATTTTTAGGTCACATTTCTGAATCATTGATTTCTACACATGATAATTACTGTTCATACTGCTTGTTTTTATAATGGTCTGGTGACTCTAACCCTATATAAAAGTGTGTTTGTGTGTGTTTAGTCAGGTGCTAGTGTACGGGTGGTCAACCAGCTGCTCACAGAGATGGACGGCCTAGAAACTCGACGGCAGGTCTTCATCATGGCTGCAACCAATAGACCAGGTACATATCTAGCGTCAGTCAGACCTGAACCAAGCTGAGATGGTTGCAATGGCAGAACAGCTGGAAGAATTGTATTTTTAGGCCAATTTTCATCAGTGGTAAAAAGAAACTAAGTTTATTCAAATTTTTATGAACTTGCACTTTGAGCATTTACGTTTTATGTGATTTTATACTTTTATCCACTACATTTCAGAGGGAAATGTTGTACTTTTTACTTCACAACATCGATCTGCATTTTAATAAAGCTTATAAAATACAATATTTTTGGCTTGTGATCTCATCCAAATAGACATGTGTAGTTTGTCCCTCTGTATAAAGTATAATATGTAAGTAAGTGGTTCAAACTAAAACCGACAGACAATTGCTCCTTACACACTGATGCATTAGTATTAAATATTTTATGTCATACATAATCAGTCACAGGGGACATTTTTCTGTGGAGTAATTTTACATTTGACACTTTGAGTACATTTTCCTGCAAGTACATCTGTACTTTTACCCAAGTAGAATTTATAGTATAGGTGTTTTATTTGGAAGGAAGTATGTTTACATCGGTTTATTGGTGCTTTTAATGAAGTATAGGATCTGAATACTTCTTCCACCACTATTTTTCAACCGCTAACAAGGATTTTAAAATTAAAATCATTATATGTTGCTTTTATAAATACTAAATGTCACTGTCTTGTCTCTTGATAGATATCATTGACCCTGCCATACTCAGGCCAGGTCGTCTAGATAAAACCTTGTATGTGGGTCTGCCACCTCCAGCGGACCGCCATGCCATCCTGCTCACCATTACTAAGGTGAGATGTAGAAAAGTAAAATGACTCATTATGTAATTTCAGGTAGCTGGATGTTTTTTTGCTGGCTTTTTGCCACAGGTGTGTGTTTCAGAAATAAGACTGACCCCATGTTGCTTCCTTAGACATATTGGTATTCTCAAACACATTGTAGCAATCACAGACCATCTGGTACCTCAGTAATCTTAAATTTGTGTTCAGACACAGCCTGTGCCCTCTTCTATCACAGAATCCCCAATGCTGAAATTTGCTCTTTTTAATGTCCAATCATTGACTACCAAATCATTTTTTGGTAAATGATCTGATAGCTGAAAAGAATTTGCATTTGATGTTTTTAGTTGAAACATGTCTAATCAACACTGCTGGTGTAGCAACACTGATAGAGGCTTGTCCTCTCTCCCCTCTGTGTGTGTGTGTGTGTGTGTGTGTGTGTGTGTGTGTGTGTGTGTGTGTGTGTGTGTGCGCGTGTGCGCTTGTGTGTGTGTGTGTGTGTATATATATATCCCTGACAAAAGTCTTGTCGTTTTATCATTTAATTTGAACAGAAAGGTCAGATTTTTGCTTGTACCAAAGTCTTGTCGCATACAAAAAAATAATGTGCGATACTTAGTATACTTCATTTTGAATACACAAATATGCTACAATAACATCAGAACATAAAGCCATGGTGCCTTGGGAAAAAATAATTAGTATCGTGTATGACTCCCATGAGCTTGGGGGACTGCATCCATACATGTTGGCAATGACTCAAATAACTTATTGATGAAGTCATCTGGAATGGCAAAGAAAGCAGTCTTGCAGGACTCCCAGAGTTCATCAAGATTGTTTGGTTTCATCTTCCAAGCCTCCTCCTACATCTTACCCCAGACAGGCTCAATAATGTTCATGTCTGGTATTTGGCTGGCCAGTCCTGGAGCATCTTGACCTTCTTCGCTTTCTGGAATTTTGATGTGGAGGCTGAAGTATGAGAAGGAGTGCCATCCTGCTGAAGAATTAACCCACTTTTGTGGTTTGAAATGTAATGGGCAGCAAGGATTTCTTGATACCTCTGGCTGTTGATGTTGCCATCCACTCTGCCAATCTCTTGCACACCTCCATGCTGGATGTAACCCCAAACCATGATTTTTCTTCTACCAAATTTGACTGTTTTCTGGGTGAATCTTGGGTCCATGCGGGTTCCAACAGGTCTTCTGCAGTGTTTGCAGCGATTGGGAAGCAGTTCAATGGATGATTTATCAGATATTCGACAAACCGTTCTTGTAGATACAGGGGTTTCTGGTGACCAGTTCTCATGTAGCTCTGCTGCAGTTGAAAAAGGGCTGGCCCTGGACTGTCAAAGCAACAAACTCTCCTCTCAAACAGTTGTCTATCTGACGTGGGCTTGTCATTAAAGTCACCAGTTTCTTCATATCTTTTTCTTATCCTCTCCACTTGACATTTGGATACATTGAAGATGTCTGCCATCTAAGCAGCAGACTTGGTCTTCAGGCTCTTGACGGTCAGCACTTTGGTCTGTGGTTGAATCTTTGGCATGTTGTCAGAGGTCAGGTTGCACTTCACATGAAGGTCTGGTGTGCTGGGATTCTTTTTATACACACCTGGCAATGCAGTAATTCCAGGATTTGTCACAGGTGAAGCTCAAGTCTTTGATTGGTTGACTCATTTAAAGACACAACAAGACTTTTGTCCTTGCAAAAACATGTTATGGGCTTTACCAAGCTGTGAACATCAAGAAACTTTTTGACGGTTTAATTTTGCACCCATTTATTATTGTGAAAGCCTTTGACAATAAAATAAACCATTTATTGTAACAATTGATTTGAAATAAAGTTATATGCCATTTTAAGTTACTATGTCCTTATGCGACAAGATTTCTGTCAATGACTATATAACATATTAGTGCTGTCAAAAATATCGCATTATAAACGCATTAACGCAAATCAATTTTAACGGTGTCATTTTTTTTATCACGATATTAACGTTCTTTGTGACCTAGTGAACTTGTAGTTTTTTTGTAAGACGTGGCCACTGCTAATAACGTTAGAAAAACTACAGGATCTGGTTGTAAACCAGAAACAAAACAATAGGCATGCCCCACGCACGTGTTTGGTCTTGCCTGCTTGCTAGCTGTCAAAGAGTAGGCTACTGGTTTGTGTGGATGTCAAGCGCAAAATGCCGAAATGGATGCAAACAAGATTCTGAATGGAAAGTTTAGTTTCAAAAAGTTGCCAGATGGGTCGACTGACAAGACCAAAGTTATCTGTGTGTGTTGTCGGTGTGAACTGAGCTAGCACATCCAGTCTGAAATACCACTTGATGGCCAAACACACAGCGAATGCGAATTCTCTGCCGCCCCCTTGTCAAAACCAGGTGACAATGAATGGCTTTCGACAGGGGCATATAGATGCTATTTTGTTCAAAGGAAACTTAAGAAAGGAAAGTTTAAGCCATGGTTTAACTGCACTATAGGCTGAGTCCTAGTTTACAATGATGTGCACTTTGTAACTTTATTTTGGATCACCCTGTGTTGATCCCTTAGAAAGGGTTGTTGAAGGAGCTTTTCTGTAACCAAGTGTTAATTTTTTTTGTCATCTGTTTATTGACAGTGTTAAATTGTGTGAGATTTTGCTTCAAATGTGCATGACTGCTCAAAGTGAGAATGTTAGTGTGAAATATAACACTACACGTTGTTGTTTTCAATAAAAAACATTTGCACGAAGCAAGCCTATCCACTTCATGTTGGTAAGCATATTAAAATGATAATTAATGGGACATTTGTAATAGATAAAAACTTGCGATTAATCACAAGTTAACTATGACATTCATGAGATTAATCGCGATTAAATATTTTAATCGATTGACAGTACTAATATATATATACATATATACACACACACACACATATATAGGCATTTATTAGGCAGCAAGTGAACATTTTGTCCTCAAAGTTGATGTGTAAGAAGCAGGAAAATGGGCAAGCGTAAGGATTTGACCAAGTCTGACAAGGGCCAAATTGTGATGGCTAGTTGATTGGGTCAGAGCATCTCTAAAACTGCAGCTCTTATGGGGGTGTTCCTGGTCTGTGGTCAGTATCTGTCAGAAGTGGTCCAAGGAAGGAACCGTGGTGGACCAGCGACAGGGTCATGGGTGGCCAAGGCTCATTGATGCACATGTTGAGCAAAGGCTGGCCCTTTGATGAACTGTTGCTCAGATTGCCAAAAAAAAGTTAATGCTGGTTCTGACAGTCGGGTGCCCATGCTGGTTTTCCAGTTTCCAGACCCGTTTTCAGTGGGTTGTGGACCTTTTGCCTGGGCAAATGCAGCGGAGTGCCATCTTTATTCCTCAATTTGGGTTGTGGCTTGTTATTTAAGCAATGGAAAAAGGTGGCCTGGTCTGATGAATCGAATTTTCTTTTACATCATGTGGATGGCTGGGTGCATGTGCGTTACTTACCTGGGTAACACATGGCACCAGGATACACTATGGGAAGCAGGCAAGCCAGCAGAGGCAGTGTGATGCTTTGGGCAATGTTCTGCTAGGAAACTTTGGGGACTGCCATCCATATGGGTGTTACTTTGACACGTACCACCTACCTAAGCATTGTTGCAGACCTTGTACATCCTTTCATGGAAACGGTATTCCCCTGCCTGTGGCAGGATAATGCGCCGTGCCACAAAGCAGGAATGGTTCAGGAATGGTTTGAGGAGCACAACAACAAGTTTACAGTGTTGACTTGGCCTCCAAATTCGATCTCAATCAAATTGAGCATCTGTGGGATGTGCTGGACAAACATGTCCATGGAGGCCCCACCTTGCAACTTACAGGACTTAAAGGATCTGCTGCTAACATCTTGGTGCCAGATACCACAGCACACCTTCAGGGGTCTAGTGGAGTCCATGCCTCAGCGGGACAGGGCTGTTTTGGCAGCAAAATGGGGGCCAACACAATATTAGGCAGGTGGTGATAATGTTTTGCTTGATCGTTGTATATATATACACTGCTCAAAAAAATGACAAAAAAAATATGTATCTGTGCATCCGATGCAACCAAGTACCATCACAGACTGTCCAGGAGCTCACCGATGCCCTGATCCATGTCTGGGAGGAGATCCCCAAGAACACCAGCCTGTGATTTAAATTTTTTTCTTTGATTTTTCAGTGTCATTTTGAATCCTTTCCTCAATGGGTTGGTTACTTGGGTTTCCCTTGACCGTTGTTACACAATTTTGTTCTCAACAAATTATACAATGTACATCAGTTAAGGCTTTCAATCTGAATAATTCATTCATCATGGTCCGATTTCTAACTTAAGTGTTCCCTTAATTTTTGATATCTGCAAATGGCAGTTGCTATCACAACTAGAGATTAATGAGCTACAACAACAATGCTACGGTAAGGGAGAGCTAGGTCGACAGGTCAGAAGGGAGGTGCAATCATCCTCTCCACACTCTGAGATTGGGTACCAAGCCCCAGCAGCCAACACCCGTAACACAAGGGCAACTGACCTGAGATTGAAGATCATGGCAAAGCAAACCACCCAGCACCCTCGGACCCAACTGCCGCAACTGAGTGATAAACTACCGTCTGAAAGTCTTGAAAATGTAAATGCAGCACTACGAACTATCCCTAGACCAATCGGCTGATGTACACCACAGCAACAGTGATTATAGAGATGCACGGCTATAAGATGAACAGTGTGAACAGCCACAAGGAGCAATACTCTCCATGGAGAAGGAGGCTGGAGGCCAAGATCAAAGCAACACAGAGAGAAGATCATCATTTCTCAGAGCTCCAGAAAAGTGTGAGGAAGAAAGGGACTCCCAGAAAGTACCACCAACTGTCCTTACCAGAGGCACTTAAAGCCGCCAAGCAAAGACTCACAGGTTTGGCTACTCACCTGCAGAGATACACTAGAGAAGCAAAAGCCAGGAGAATAAATAGGATGTTCCCCACTGAACCATCCAAAGTGTACTCTGTGGCAGAGTAATACCACGAGAGTAGTTCCACCCAGAACTGAGACTGAAAGGTACAGGAAGAGCATATTGGAAAAAGAGGCATCACATACCACCAATGCTCAGTGGTTAATGGATCCAAGAAAGAGTGACAGGTCTGAAGAGCTGGACAGCACGGGGCCTGGATATGATCCACACCTACTGGCCAAAGAAGCTAACTGCAGTCCATGAACCCTGAGATGAACCAACTACTCATTGATGGAACTCACCCAAAGGCAGACTCTCCTGATCATGAAGGACCCCCAGAAGGATGCGATCCAATCCAACTACCTACCATTAAACTGCCTCTGTACAACATGGAAGCTCCTGTTAGGCATCATAGCAGCTAAGATGAATAGGCAAACGAGTCAATGAGCGGGGTCCAGAAAGGAATTGATAGCAATACCAGGGGAGCCTAGCACGAACTACTGGTCGATACAGCAGTCACCCAAGACTGCAAGACTAGACAAACCAACCTGTCCACCTCCTGGATTGACTACAAGACAGCCTACAAGTCAGTGGATCCTGGAATGCTTGGAATTGTACAACATCAACAGGACACTCAGAGCCTTCATCAAGTACTCAATATGGCTGTGGAAAACAACTCTGGAGACCAACTCAAAGCCAACTGCACAAGTGACCATGTGCGGCATATACTAAGGCTATACACTATTACCACTGCTGTTCTGGATCAGCCATCTCCTCTACATGGATGGCATCAAACTGTGTGCCAGGAATGAGCAAGACATTGACTCCCTGATCCACATCTCCAGGATCTACAGCAACAACATCAGGATGTCATTCGGACGAGATAGATGTGAGTGGATGGTATCAAAGAGAGGGAAGATGTTCAGAACCAAAGGCGTTGAACTACCACAAGGCAGCATTGCAGATGTTAAAGACCGCTACAAATACCTTGGGATACCACAGGCAAATGGGAACCACGACCACCACCATCTACCTGCTTCACAGATCCTTTTCTTACCTGGAGAATACTGGGAGCATGGTGAGGGTCATGTTTTCTCACCTTCTCTGGTGCTTTCAACACAATCCATCCATCACTGCTCAGAAGAAGCTTGAATGAGAGGGAGTAGACTGCCACCTTGCTGCATGGACCATCAACTACCACCAACAGTATGTGAGGCTTTGTGACTCCGTGTTTGATGTGGTAGTTTGCAGTATGGGCTCCGCAGGGCACAGTGCTCTGTCCTTTCATCTTCACCCTCTACACTTCAGACACCGACAGCTGGCTTCTTGAGCAGTGGGACCTTGCGGGCACTGCAGGATCTCAATCCATTAGGGCGAATTGTGTTACCAATGGATTTTTCGGTGACTATGTAATGGTTGCCTAGGTCCACCTTGCTGAAGTTATTTTGAGATGGAGAGGAAGTGACTTTTTTTCTCTCTGTCATCTCTCTTTACCTTTATTTTTTTTTTAAGCAAAGTAATGAATGTTGGCTGTGGCCACATTGATGCAACACGAACAGATGGACTATGAAAAAAACTCTTTGTTATTAATTATTTTATTTTATGAGTGCTTCAAAAGTGTTAAGTGACAGGTGGAAGAGGAGGAGAGAGAGAAGAAGAAGAGAGCGTTCGGAGGTCAGCAACGTGAAAAAACAATCAACCTACTTTCCTTGGCTGGTGGATTCAAAACCGAGGGGTTGATTGGTTTTTCGGGGTCTGAAGGGGCCTCTGCAGCATCACAAGTGGGATTGGATTTCCAACGCGACGTATCTGGTGAGATAGCGCAGTTGTTTTACAGAACGGAGCTACAGCACTCGCCACACACCCACCTCTCTCAGTGTAATTTTTGTTCTTTTCTTTTGGTCTTGGACTTCTGAGGAGGGGAATCATCTCATTGTTTGACTAGTCTCTGGGGGTGACCTATCATTACACACATCCAATCTGTCCATGACCTAGAGTAAAGCGTAGTAGCATTTCCCCTTAGGTTTTCTCACAAGTAGGGAGAATTGTTGCAACTGTGGTCCCAGCTGCCTTGAGATCATTTACAAGCTCCTCCAGTGTAGTTTTGAGCTGATCCCTCACCTCTCTCATGATCATCCTTACCCCACAAGGCGAGATCTTGCATGGAGCTCCAGAGCGAGGGCGATTAATGGTTATTTTGTATTTCTTCCATTTTCTAATAATCACACCAACATTGGTCTCTTTCTCACCAAGCTTCTTGCTGATGGTCTTGTAGCCCATTCCAGCCTTGTGCAGGTCTACAGTCTTGTCCCTGATATCCTTTGACAGCTCTTCGGTCTTGCCCATGGTGGTGGAGAGGTTTGAATGGAAGAGATTGATTCTATGACAGGTGTATTTTATACTTATAATGAGTTGAGATTCAGAGAACTTTCTCTCTCATGGTGGCACAGAGGGTTGGTGGTAACACTGTCGCCTTACAGCTAGAAGGTCCCGGGTTCGAATCTCGCTGTGGGAGCGTGTCCTCCACCATGCCTCCGGTGCCTGCTGCTCGAGGAAAGGGGCCTTTCTGTATGGAGTTTGCATGTTCTCCCCGTGTTTACCTGGGGTGTCCTCCTTAAAAAACCCCACTAAAAACATGCAAGAAGATCACCCCCTGACCAATGGTGACGAACAGGAACTGGGTACCTGGGCGCCGGTCGGATGGCATCCTGGTCTGCCCCAGAGGAAGGACGGCCAGGATGGGATAAATGCGGAGGACATGTTTCACCAATTGCGCATGAAAAATTGTGTGACAAATAAAGGGGATTGTCCCTCTGATTCTTCTTCTTCTTAAAGTGACGGCTCTAACTGGTCTGTGGGGGTCAGAATTCTTGCTGGTTGGTAGGGGATCAACTAATT
This sequence comes from Chaetodon trifascialis, assembly GCF_039877785.1. Taxonomy (NCBI): domain Eukaryota; kingdom Metazoa; phylum Chordata; class Actinopteri; order Chaetodontiformes; family Chaetodontidae; genus Chaetodon; species Chaetodon trifascialis. Next base: position 1,189,511 of record NC_092068.1, read on the forward strand.
ATTTAAAATGATCAAATGCAAATCAATTTATTATCTTTATATAATTGGCTTGGTGAACGCTAGATCCTTGGCGAACAAAACCTTCATCATGAGGGATTTCTTCAGCTCCCGTGGCCTGGACTTCCTCTGTGTGGCAGAGACTTGGATTGGTGCCGGTGAGTGCAGTGCTCTGGTGGAACTTCTACCTGCCGGCTGTTCCTGCTTTAACTCCCCGTGGACGTCGGGTTGTGGAGGAGGAACGGCGACGGTTTACAAAAACGACTTTAAATGTAAGCAGCGCACCGCCTCATCCTCTTTTTCCAGCTTTGAGGTGACTTTATTTGAGATGGGTCGCTCCGACCTACCTTGAGTATGATAAGTCAGTAAGGAATAAAATTACATCATCAGCAAATAGCGCTATGCGATGATCCATCTGTCCTAACTTAATCCCAGAAATATTATTGTGAGCTCTAATTGCCATGGCAACGGGCTCTATGGCTATTGTGAATAAGAGGGGTGACAAGGGACATCCTTGCCGGACCCCTCGATTGATATTAAATGGTCTAGAAATGACATTATTAGTAAGGATTTCAGCAGTGGGGCATATGTACAGTAATTTTACCCATTTACAAAAAGTGGAACCAAAACCAAACCGGTCCAGAGCTGCAAATAGGAAAGGCCATTCAATTCTATCGAATGCCTTTTCCGCATCGACTGAGATTAAAGCTGTGTCAAGTGCATCCCTCTTTTCATGTAGTACATTTAACACCCTCCGTACATTATGAAAACCTTGTCTCCCTTTAATAAATCCATTCTGATCAACCTCTATAATATCTGGGAGTACAGATTCTAACCTAAGTGCTAATACCTTACATAAAATTTTAATGTCAGAATTTAAAAGAGAGATTGGACAGTAAGACTGACATTTATGGGCCGGTTTATTTGGTTTTAAGAGTAAAGTGATCATGGCTCCTCTCAGTGAGGGAGGAAGCGAACCATTATGGTAGGATTCACAAAACATTTCCATAATAGGAATTACAAGTTTGTTTTTAAATTTTTTATAAATATCTATTGGTAAGCCATCGGGACCGGCTGCTTTACCTGGATTCATAGCATCAATTGCTTCAACAATTTCATTTGCAGTAAAATCAGAATCTAAATTAGTTTTTGCCTCTCTTGAGATAAGCGGGAATTTCAAATTATCTAAAAAGGAGGTTTGTGCATTAGAATTAGATGGGTATTCTGACGAGTATAAGGATTCGTAAATATCTCTAAAGATGTCATTTATCTCTTTAGGGTCCACTGTCACTTCGCCACTCATATTTTCAACTGCATTTATCGCTCTTTCTGATTGGAGCTGTTTAATTTGCCAGGCCAGAAGCTTACCTGGTTTCTCTCCCTGGTCATAAAATGACTGTTTCAGTCTCAATAAGCTGTTTACAACTCTCTCTGTGGACAATTTGTTGTATTCTGCTTTGAGAAATAATAGTTCCGGATTTGGGTCAGCTGAACCAGCTAAGAACTCATCTCTCTCAAGCAATTTAATTTTAATTTCTAGCTGTTCCATTTTTTGATGGATATGTTTCAGTTTAGGAGAGGTAAAACATATAATTTGTCCTCTTAAAAAGGCCTTGAAAGCCTCCCATTTTGTAGAGGCCGAGGTTTGTGTTGTATTAAAGTCAAAAAACATGTCTATTTGATTCCCAATGAATTTAATAAAAGCATCATCCTGTAACCACTTAGTATGAAAACGGCATCTTGGAGAGCTTTTGACCAGTTTAGAATCTGAGTAAGAGAAAGATATTGGAGCATGATCTGATATTAATATACTATCACACTTGCAGTCTTCTATTTTATATCTAATCTGTGCTGAGATTAAGAAATAATCTATTCGTGAATACGTTTTGTGACAAGAGTGACAAGAGTATTCTAAATTGTTATGGTTGTTATGGTTATGCTCACGCCATATGTCTAATAGATTTAAATCCTTCAGAAAATTCAATATGACTTTTCTTGCCCTAGTATGGGACGTATCACAGCCCGTGGACTTATCTTGTAACGGGTCCAAGGTGACATTAAAATCTCCCCCTATGATAAAGTTCAATGCTAGCGATGACAAGGTGAGAAATAGGTTGTCAAAAAATGCAGGGTCATCCTCATTAGGCCCATAAATATTCACTAAATTAATTTTTTCATTCACCAAACCAACCTGAAGAATAATATATCTACCTTTGGGATCAGTAATTGAGTTAAATACGTGGAAGGGAATCATTTTATGAATCAAAATTAAAACTCCACGAGCATGGGAGCTATAGGAAGCTGAATACACTTGTCCCTGCCATCTTTTTTTAACCTTAGATATATCACACGGCATCATATGAGATTCCTGAAGAAAGATTATATTAGAGTGTTTTTGTTTTAACCTACTAAGTACCTGTTTCACTTTAGTTAGTTTGCCTAAACCCCTGCAATTCCATGATGTTACATTAATCCTTATAGATTCAGACATACCTCAATCTAGCTTATTATTGGAGATAATTGTTCTAAGACAACAACACTTTGAAACAGTAATCCATGCCTTTATGACATCTCGGCTGGATTACTGTAATGCACTTTATTTTGTAGTCAGCCAGTCCTCCCGCACACGCCTCCAGCTGGTGCAAAACGCAGCCGCTCGCCTCTTAACTGGAGTGCATAAGAGGGAGCACATAACTCCCATCCTGGCCTCCCTCCACTGGCTGCCTGTGCACTTTAGGGTCCATTTCAAGATTCTTTTATTTGTTTTTAAATCCTTAAATGGTCTCGCCCCGCCTTACCTCTCTGAGCTCCTTCACCTCTACGCTCCTGCTCGGTGCCTCAGGTCAGCTGTACTGTACCTGGAGGTACCGAGGTCAAAATGGAAGCTTAGAGGGGACAGAGCTTTCTCTGTGGCGGCTCCAAAATTATGGAACGAGCTACCATCAAACATTAGACTAGCCCTGTCACTGTCCATTTTTAAAACTCGTCTTAAAACCCAGTTTTATTCCTTGGCATTCAACCCCACATGAGACTCTGCTCTTGTTTTAGTGTTTATGGTTTGCTTTTACTTATTGTTTTATTGTTTTTAATTGTTTTTAAAAACAATAAAACAATTATTTAAGTGTTTATTCCTGTTTTATTTTATTGTTTTTATATTGTTTTGTCTATATATGTACAGCAGTTTCAACTGTGGTTGTTTTTAAAGTGCTATATAAATAAAGTTGAAGTTCTTAGAAACTGTATATATTGTACATATACATAGACTCATGCAATTCAGTGTTCTTTCTATGCAACAATATTTCTCAAGTACAGTTTCGACATATGGCATTGGCAGTTTTCTCTTAAGAATATTAGTATTTTTATAATCTGTACATAATGTACATATACATAGTTGATTTTTTTATTCTGCATCCTGTATGTTCTTTATCTTGACCCATCTGTGCGACTGTTTTTTTGCTGTTTTTTAATACTTGCCGGCTGTAAGGACATAATTTCCCTGGTGTGGATCAATCAAGTCTTATCATTTCTATTCTTTTGTTGCCACTGTCCCAACTTTTTTGACATGTGTTGCTGCCATCGAATTCAAAATGAGGATGTAATTTTCAAAAAACAATGAAATTTATATGTATGTATGTGTGTATTTTCTGCCCCCCCCTTTTTTTAATTATTATTTTATTACAATTCAAATCATACATTGGCCATCTTATCAGTTTGTAAGGTACTTTGGACCAGTTTTCTTAAACTACATTCAACCAGGTCTTTAGAGATAGTAATAGCTATGTAATATTGGGAGGGTAAAAACATCCTTTCTGCTTGGGTAACTAGTGTGTCTTAATCCTAAACCTGTAGTTCTGAAAAAGTGCTACCTGAAAAACAACAGAAGTGTGTCACTGGGAGGTGTCAAGGCATAGTCCTTGTTTTTCAATTCAAATTTTGAAGGAGCTAGGCTAACAGTATCCCTGTGTTTCCAGTCTTTGTCCTAAGCAAGGCTAACCGCATGTCAACCCTTCTTTGAATGTACAGATTAAATAGCTGTTGATTCTCAAGTGACTCAGGATTCATATGTTGTAGGGGGGGACCAAACCTCAGCTGGAGCAGGATGTCTGTCTTGAAGAAATCGCCTTTGATGAGCGCTGTGATTGTTTCACGTAAGTCCCACCTAAAAAAGAAAAGCTGTCCCAAGTAACATATCCACACTATTTCTCCTGCTTTTAATATGAAAAATTAACTGGTTTTAAACAGTGGCTGAGGTCGACATGTTTTTTCTCAAGTTGCAATTTCAGCTTTCTTAGTGCCCATGACTACTACTACTACTAAATGTAGAAGCACCAATTGATAAATGGTAAATGGCCTTCATATAGCACTTTTCCAGTCTTGCTGGTCTTTCAGAGTGCTTTTCAACTCAAGTCAGTATTCACACACACATACATACACTGGTGTATACACTACACTATATTCACATGAACACTGAAATCCCAATGGCACAGTTACTGGGAGCAATTTGGGATTTAGGTTCTTGCCAAAGGACACTTCAGCATGGAACAGAATGAAATCTGATACGGACTGAGTTTTACTCTGTGTTTGTGTTTGTTTGATCCAGTGGTGCTGACCTGACTGCGTTAGTGAGGGAAGCATCTGTTAATGCCCTGAGGGCCTACCTGAAGTCCCAGAATTCCTCAGCGTCTTCTTCTGGTAACTTAACTAAAGATGTAACTGTTAACAGTTTGACATGTTGGAGTAAAAGTAAGTGTGTGTGTGTGTGTGTGTGTGTGTGTGTGTGTGTGTGTGTGTGTGTGTGTCTGTCTGTCTGTCTGTCTGTCTGTGTGTGTGCCTGTCTGTGTGTGTGTTACTGTGTGCTATAAATATTCTTGATGGTTAACCCAATTTACAGTTAACCATAACCATTGACATACCTAATATGTATAGTGCCAGTCAAAAGTTTGGACATGCCTTCTCATTCAGTGGTTTTTCTTTCTTTTTTTGTTTTCTTCATTGTAGATTAATACTTATCTTATCTTATCCCAACCATCTGAACTGGGTTTAGGTCAGGTGATTGTGGAGGCCAGGTCATCTGACATAGCACTCCATCACTCTCTTTCTTGGTCAGATAGCCCTTACATTGCCTGGAGGTGTGTTTGAGATCATTGTCCTTGAATAAATGACCAACAGTGTCACCAGCAAAGTACCCCACACCATTGTATCTCCTCCTCCATGCTTCACAGTGGGAACCACACATGTAGACACCATCCACTCACCTTTTCTGTGTCTCAAAGAGACATGGTGGGTGGAGCCAAAAACCTCAGATTTGGACTCATCAGACCAAAGGACAGATTTCCACTGGTCTAATGTCCATTCCTTGTGTCATTCACTGTATAGACCTTTGTACCAACCCTACCTCTGTACAACACAGCTGATGGTCTCAGACACATTAAGAAGGCAAGAAATTCCAGAAATTAACTCTTGACAAGGCACACCTGCTATTTGAAGACCATTCCAGGTGACTGCCTCATGAAGGTGATTGAGAGGATGCAAAGCTGTCATCAAAGCAAATGGTGGCTACTTTGAAGAAATTTAAATATAAAACATATTCTGGTTTGTTTAACGCGCTATTTGTTTACTACACAATTCCATATGTGTTCCTTCATAGTCTGGATGTCTTCAGTATTAATCTACAATGAAGAAAATTTTAAAAAAGAAAGAAAAACCATTGCATGGTAAAGTGTGTCCAAACTTTTGACTTGATTACCTTCAACTCTGATCTTATGTGTGATAATTATGATAATAAACAAGTACAATCTTGTTGAATGAAAAAAATGAAGAACAGACCACTTGAGTCAAAAGCAGATTCCATCCACTCAAGACAAAATCCACATTTGGGTCGAATGTTAGTCCACACCAAAACAAAACAATGCCCATTCAATTTCCCTCATTTTTTGTCATCTTTTTATTCATCGTGAAGAGAGTCAGATGTTACGCCAATCACTTACTACAGTTCTTTGGATGTAGAAAAGTTTGAAATGTTATAGGAACAGTAGAGAAAACTGACCAGCAGCCCCTCCAGTCTTCCAGAACAGCCAGCAACACTGGTCAGGTCAGGCAACTAAAATTGGTAGAGATGGTCAAGGTAAAGAGTATAAACGACAAGTCTGAGATTATAGAATAATGGCGCACATGAGTACTACAGACCTTCTAATCATTGTTAAACAAATTAGATCATTTTTACCATCGTCTGACTGGGACAAAGTTATTTGTGTTTTCCAGAAGCGTTTACTTGGTGTCAACCACCCTGAGTGGCATTGCCTACTCATGTCTTCAACTCATCCATAAGCAGAGTCCCAGCTGTGACTACATTTAGCTTATTTGTGTTGACTTCTGGTTTGTGTTAGAGTACTACGTGTATGAAAAGAACTGCCATGAAGTTAAAAAGGGGGAAATTGCAATTTAATTGTACATTGAAATTAGCACTTTGATGTTCATATGAATAGAAAACGCAAGCTGGAAAACAGTCACTCACATCCAGGACTGTGTCTCATGCTGAGTTGACATACTTCATTTCATTGACTTAAAGGTATGCTCTTTGTCACACACAGGTCACACATACTCCTCTGGTTCTGTCACTGACATCAGAGTGAGCAAACAGAACTTTGAAGATGCCTTCAAGAAAGTTTGTCCATCTGTGTCCAAAAAGGTAAGAAAGTTTGTGACCATACCAGAAGAAAGCCTTGGGCCAATGCCAATTTGGCCACAGTGGCCAAATTCAGACAAGAGTTTTAAGACACATGCAGACAAATAATGAACATTATTTAAAGTGTGTTTAAATAATGTTCAGAAACATTTGCACATCTTGACTAAGGCTGGGTATTTCTCATTATATCTTTTTTTTCACTACCTGACTTTGACAAATGCAAGGATACATGTGCTCCTACAAAACCTCTGATTTTGATCTAACAAAAGGTCAAAATGTCAAACATTAAATGTTGTTTAAACACACAGAAAACTACTTAAACTCTGTCAGATGTTGTATATACTTTGTAAATAGAATATACTCTAAAACTATAAACATTTTGATTTAAATCACAATCTGATAAGAGGTTAAGTCAAGATTATGAATCTGACCAGACAGTTAAATGCCAGATTTTGGTACTGGATATGTGTTTTGACACCATGTACCACAGATGCATTTCAGTCAGTACCTAAAACTAATGAGGTTCAATACCTAGCTCTATTCTTTAGTGTAATTCCTCTTTAATTGTCCCCTAAGACCCCAGTATCATGGAACTATTTCTTTATTGAAAAGTTGTATAGCTATGTTGTGCAGTAACACTACTTAGTGTAATGCAGTTGTTCATTATGTATCCATTACTGTGGCAGCATTCCAAATGCTGCAGATAATTACAGATTGTGTCTTCCACCTCAGACCACTCTGTGCCATACTGTCTATTAGATCACTGTCCTATAACCTCCCTTCCCAGGAGAACCAGTCTGACTAGTCCCACACTAAACACTGTTACATTAAATTGTGGGACGCTGTACTCGAAATTCCTTCATACTCAATAATTATGTAAGCATTACAAAAATAACACTTAAACACCATCAACAAATATGAGCATAGACTGTCAGACAGAAATACAGAGACCTCTGTGTTTCCCCGCCTGTCTCAGTCATTCAGACAGCTGAGGTTTGTTGTGAGGAATGACACGGAAAGAGGCAGGATTGAAATTCTTGCTCAGGCTCTGCTTTTGTTTTTTTTTGTGTGAAAACCACAAACATGCACTAACTGTGCCTGTGTGTTCCCTGTGCAGGACCAGAGGATCTATGAGCAGCTCAGAGAGTCCCTCAGCAGATAAGTGCAAGACCAGAAGCACAGATGTCACCAGCAATAGTTCACTGTGAAAATTTTATGTATCTATGCACATTTTATTGTGGTTCAAACAGCTGATTCCTGCTCTTACAATAAAAAAAAAACTTTGCGTAGAAACCAAAGATAAAAACATGGCCTGGCATGTACTCTTACAAAAGATTTAGTTTTTATCAAATGCACAGATCAGCTACTGCTCTGTTATCTGGGCTTTCAATAAACTCACCATTCTACCACTGTGACTGTAAACTGACCGATAGCTGTAGTGTATAAACCCACTGCATTTTATTGCTGTTATCATTTTTTTTTTCACATTGCCAATGTCAGTAGCTCACTGGTAGACAATGTAACCATTCCACCACAAGTTATGTTATGTTGCTTTTTTTTTTTAGAAATCCAAAGTTTGCTGTAGTAAATGACGTCTTTTACATTAAGAAGCTGCTGACACAAGGAGCAGAGCCTATTCTTAGGTTACACAAGAACTACATACGATTCCTTTATTGCTCAAAGAGCTGGAACTTAAGGGTTTGGTGCAAGAAATTTATATGTGTAATATATATATGTGTCCGTAAGAAATATATAATGCCAGCATTCTTAAAAATTTATATATTGTAATATTATATAATTAATAAGGGTATTTTGCTCCATCACACATTCAAAGTAATTCCCCACACTACAGTAAGCCACTGAAAGGCATCGACTTGAGTGCCATTAGCAAAAGCATATCCCCTGTGCATGTGTCAGTAGAGCTGGTTTGCTTAGTTTAGTCTGTCTAGCTAACTGTTCTGATTTGAACTCTTTCAAAGAAAAGGGAGATGTTACTGGTGATTGGTGTGTCCCTTTATCACATTTTGACACACAACTTCTCACTGTAGAAAAACTACAGGTGTAACTCTTAACATTACTGATTGCTCTGTTTCATTTCTGTGTCAGCCATACCAGTGAACCAGCATGCACAGTGACCTGGACCATGATAAAGTAAAACATTGAATGCAGTGCTGTGTGGAGATATGGCATACCCAGATTATGTAGTAACTTCTAAGTTAACACTGCATTATTAATCATTTTATTTGTACTGCAGTTTAACCATAGACAAACCCCCTGTATCAATTGTGATGTAAACAAAAATAGACACCTGTAGATTGTGATGTAGTCCCAACAGTCCACTAATAATTGTTAGTAGTAATAACAATTGGTATTTGGTCAATCATTTTGGTGTTGAGTCAACTCTGGGGTCATTTTAAAGCTGTAATTTGTAATGCCATTGTATTAGATGCATTATGTGTTTATGCTAAGGTGGATAAAATATGAGAGTGGGTCACCCACTAATCAGGTCAGTGGTTTGATCCCCAACTCCTCTAATCTCCATATCCAAGTCACCTTGGGCAAGATACTGAACTCCTGTGAATGTGGCATGTGTTACAAAGCACTTTGAGTGGTCAGTAGACTAGCAAAGTGCTACATAAATGCTGTCCATTTACCACTTAAATAAGATTCAGTCCAACGCAAAAGCATCACAATGTATAGTCCCAAAATATGCCACATAATCAAATCATCAGACATCTAAAGTAGCACTCTTCAGAAAAACTAAACATATTGCCTGCTTGATCTGGGGCTTTCAATACACAGCCACGTGGTCTTCATCAAAATGTCATGGAGCTGTTCTGGAAACTATAAACAGATAAAGTAACAACAGCTTTGGATACATAAACCAGCAGAAATGCCTCGGGGGCACTTAGAAATATCTTGATTTAGTTGGACACTACATTCATTAGGAAACCCTAGAAATGAATAACATGGCCTGTGGTCCCCAGGTAATATCAGTTTGAGGCCCCTGGTCTAAATGCTGTTTCAAAACCTTCATAACGCTGCCAGAATAACACTGTAAATGGTAAGTCTTTTATTTGTTCATTAATTTTATTGGCTTAAAGGCAGTCAAAGTTAAGTAATAGTAATAGTTAAGTAATAAAATCAACCAATTCAGTAGCAGCCATATTTAATTTGGTTCCAGGTTGCTAAATCTCCAAATTTATCACACAGAGGACATGACCAATATACAGCTACAGCTCTGCCTGTCCAACCTAGAGGAAATCAATTCTTGGAATACAGCTTTTCATCAAACTGAATAAATTCCTAAAGTTAGATAAAGGCTACTAACGCAGAACTGAAAACAAAGCTCAAGGCACTGATGGGTAATGCACTTCCTTCTCACATACAACACAACTTCAAACTTACTACTCTGAGTGTTACAGTCACAGTTTGAATATTAGAATGATGACAGGTTGTACAATGTGGTACATTTAAGGGCTGCCTATTAAAAAGTAGAGCAATTGTGGCAGAAAAGGGTTGGGCAAGGTTAATGTTTACATTTAACATGAAGCAACTAATACATGTGATAAAGCCCATTAACTCCATACATGGAATATCAAACTGAGCAGATCACGCTCACTTGACAGCAATATGTTGAAACAAACTCAATTCATAAGGAGGGATCTTAATGAGAGGATTTACTCAGTTCAACTTTGGTCCACTTTAAGACACACACATACACAGAGACGCTGTTGTCGAATAGCAAATGTATTGCTTGACAGCATCTCTATATTTGGAGATTATATTGTTGCCCTCCAACTATAGAATCCAAAATGGAGGAGATGTCAACTGCACTCATTCTGGTCATTTAGTCATTAAAGCTTAAAGGACCACCGTGAGTGCAAATCACACTCACCTCCAATTCTCACAATGAATTTACAGATCAATTCCGTGTGAAATTAATTTTTAAACATTATGAGAGACTGAACTCTACTGCCTGTTTTTTAAGTAAGGGATAATGCCTGACGAGGTGCACCTTGAAGGGCATTATCCCGTTTATACCATGGTCACTTACAAAATAAATAAATATTAAATCAATTATTAATATAAGTTTTTCACAAGAAGCGACTGAGTGGACTATTTAATATCTCTCGTTGTGACGCGTTGCCAAGGTAACCAGCTCTGGCCACAGAACCTGCAGCTCGGTCGGCCGCAGCTGTTATATTAGGCCTAATCAGTTGAGTGAGAAGCATTATGTTACGTGATAAAAAGTATCATTTCAGAGGGCAAGTGCACCTCTTCTTATATTCTCTTCTGCTGCATCCCAGTCTTCAAAATTATCAAATTCACCAAATAGGTTAAAGGAAACTATAAAATCACTCATGTTGTCTACTGTCTTGCCGTTGTGATAAACTGTGAAATAACGTATCTTAACATATGTTGATGTTGTACTAACTAGCGTTTGAGCCAGCGCAATCATTTAGAACAATCAGGCTATTTGACCAGAACTTTTTTATAGGTATCCTACAACACTTTTTAATGGACACCCTGCAGCCAATCAGAATCGAGTATTCACCCAGACTGTGGTATAATATTCAACAGTGTACAAGCAGTAAGAGTCTACAGCCATGCAGCTCTGAGGTTGAGGCTGAGGCTGTACAGTTGTACTATATGTTAACATTTACAAGCTAACACCCTCACAATGATGTTAACACTGATGTTTAGCAGGCATTATGTTTACTATGGTCACCATCTGACTTTAGTGTGTTAGCATGGAAAGAATAGAACAATTTAATGGATATGTCATAACCCCTCGTGTCTAATGGTTGTGATAGCATCACATTGTGGTTCTGCCATGTCTCCAGTATGATTTAAATGTCTACTGTAAGTATTTAAGAAGCATGTCTTTCAGCAGTATGTTTATATTTGAATGCCCAGAGATGGTGAAAATAGACCCAATGTATAAAGGGCAGTCACACATCCTGTAGACATTAGCACAGAAGCTAGAATTGCAGCAGATCATCTGACAGCCGTTAGGGTTAGTTGTAAAATAGAGGACAAATTCAATTTTTGAAAAGTCAAGAGATCACAATTCAGGGAGACATGAATGTCTGCATCTAATTTCATGGCAATCTATCAAATACCTCAATTCAAAATATGTAGCAGACTGAATGCCTATCCCAAGTTTAAACTACTTATTTGATCTCAGCCAAAGCCTTTGTGCAACCAGTCCTATGTACTGCCTATAATCGCAAACTCCAATGTAATTTTTTTTAATGTAATATCAATGGGCTTGGTTTTTCTGAACTGGTTAACAAATAACTGCCACCATTTTCTCTTGTGGGAGAAAAGCACAATGTGTTAATATGCAGAAGTTGTTAAGTTTATACGATGGTGAGCCGGGATGCTGTCATGCTGGATGGTGCAGAAGCTTTTGTTGAAGTTATTCCTGTTTGACATCGCCCTTAAGCTTCCTCTTGACTCGAGAGTATGGGCTCAGCGTATCGTCCATGATGAAGTCGTACAGGACCTTCACCCATGATGTGTACTGAGGCAGGTCATCATAATACTCTGCTGCTATTTTCTTCACCTGGAATACAAGAAACAGAATAAACAAATGTTGAGTGCTGCTTTTAGATGACAATTTAGATTTCAAAGAGCCTTTACAGTTCACATAGCCCATAGTCTGAATCACAGGAAGTAGTCGGTATAAGCCTGCCATTGGACAAGTATTTCAACTGGCATTCTCCGATACTTCCACGATCTGCATGTCACGTCCTGCATGTTGGCTATACAAGTCTACACAGCTCTCATGTTTGAAACATACCTACTGATCATGCTGAAGTTTCACTTTTGTTTCTACACAAGTGAAACCACAAGGTTGGGTGTTGGTGATATGGCTCTGACAGACCTGTTATTGATGTGATTAACTGTACTTTATTAACAGCCAGTGTAGAGAGTCTTTTAGTCAGTGCACAGCAGCTGAGCTGATGCAAAATGTGAAATCTTTCCAGAGTATAGTACACAAGTGTATATATAAGTATACAAGTATACAATTCAGTGTACTGAACAGAGAATAACATTTGCAATAAATGAATAATGGATGAATATCTCCTTGGGTTTGAAGGAGCCTTTTTCCCCAGGAAAATTCCAATTCTTCCAATAATTACAACACTACATAGTGCTTTCCAGGAAATCGTTGACCTTTTAAATACAGCAAATACATATACTGTAAGTTGGCAAATAACTTCCACCAACAAAATCTGCTGTTTCAGTCTGGTCTCGACTATGTAGGGAGTGAACTACATTATCTGAATTTGACCCTTTTTACAGCCTTTTATCTAACACGCCTCAGACTGGATGATGCTTGTACAGTTTGTTAGTATATAATTGGGGTTTTATAATGTCCCTTATCTTTATGGCTGAAGATGAGTTTATATTTCTGCTCTTGTTATGTAAGACAGGTGCCAGTTATATGTGAGAAAAAAGTTATATCTGGTCCAAAAGTTTCTTAGCCATGACTGCGGTTGAAGTTTTAATTTAATGAAAGGAAAATCAAATCCTATCTAATCTATGAAGTAAGAATATAAACACACACAGACAAACACACTCACAATTTTACAATGCTAAACTTTACTGTGAATAACTTAGCATGTTAAAAATTTTAACTTATCATTGTAAGCACACTAAGGTTAGCATCCAACTGACTGAGATGTGCTAAGTTTCAAAGCAACACTGATCATGTCAGGCTGTGGGACGGCAGTAGCCACTGTAACAATTCCAGTACTTATCTATATGCACTTCTCTGCTGTTTGTCCTTTTCGAGTAAATGCTTAAGTATAGTGAAATACGCTGTACTTAATCTGTGCTATGGCTGAGCAAAAATTGAATGTAATCTAATCAGAGAGTGTATCTTTACAGTCCTTATACACATTACAGAAAGAACCAGATAGTAAGAACAAAGTACTGTTCACAACCCTCATCTACACATTCAACACAAAAGGGAGTTTTGTTTTTTTAATTTAAATAAATTTGATTTGGGCCCACCATGTGAAATCAAGACCTTATTATCTCATTATCTGGAGATAGCAAATGGCACAATTTTTTTTAAAGGTTCTAACAAAATACTGATTTAATTTAGACTTATCTCAATATCAAACACATTATAACAACCAAAAACTCCCTTTGTCTTGAGATGATTGGCTTAATAAACTAAAATCTAAGTCTTGTAACTTGATGCTGGATTCTTGAAGTTTGTCCTTATCAATTGTCTTGGTGAAGACAAAGACAATTTTAAATACAGTGGACCGACACTACTAACTATCCAAGATGTTTGAGCATGAAGTTACCCAAAGAAGCAAAAAGAGACATTCAAGAAAAGATCAGGGCATAAATGACAGGATATAGTATGACTGTCATATTTAATATGACTTAACACTTAATAGTTATCAGAGAGTAACAGTTTTTCAAAAACAGTGTTTGAGAAGCACCATTCTCACACAGCAACATGGTTGTACATGTTTGTCAGAGGATTTAATTTAACTGCTACCTAGACAGAACTATCTCATATGATTTCTTCATTTCTAAACTCTTGGAAATACCCCCACAATCACCCAGCTATACTAACCATGGGCAGCCTGCGTCCTGGGATGCTGGGGAAGTCATGGTGCTCATTGTGGTAGCCCACATTGAAAGTGAGCAGGTTGAGGGAGCCATAGTAGGAGTAGGTCTCATGGCCCTTGAGGAACATGTAGTGCTCAGCTATGAAGTGACCAGAGATAGGATGCAAGCCCATCCCTAGCATTGAGCCAGCCAGCATGTAGACCACAGGCTTGGCACCCCATAGCCAGTAGAGTAGGATGTCAAAGGTGAGCTGAAAGGCCACGTTGGTCAGCTCCAGCTGAGTGATGGGTTTGGGGTTGATGCAGAGGGGCCTTATGGCATAGAACAATGGCTGCAGGATAATCCAGATGAATTTGCGGAAGCGTGTGCAGAAGAACCAGCCTTCAAAATCAGTGGGAATGTCCACATCTACACCGTCTCCTCCCAGGTAGCGGTGATGGTCCAAGTGATAGCGTTTGAAGGAGGCAGAGTACGGCAAGCCAATGGGCAGGTTGGCAAACATGGCAAAGTAGCGGTTCCACATGGCCTTGCTGTTTCCAAAGGCAGTGTTGTGGGAGACCTCATGAATAGCAAGGGTCATTGAGTGGTTGATACAGCTGCCAAATGCATAAGTCCAAAACAAAACCCATTTCCAGTTCAAGTCTTTGACCAGGTAGAAAGCTAAAAACTGTATAACCACCATCATGCACACAACCCATTTCAGCCTAGGGTCAGGACCCATCAACGACTTGATTTCTGGATATTTGGCTGTAGGAGAGAAACAAGAGACTCGGTAAAGATTCATGTGCTACAAATTAATCTTTGCATCAAATCATCAGATTTCACAAGATAACAAACATTTAGATTCTGAAAATGTAATGTACTGTCAAGAACACGCAGACTAGGCACAAAGAAGCATATCAGTGGAGCTGAGTCAACTATTGATTGGCACCTTCTGAAATGTATTTTAACTAGTGCTGTCAAAAATATTGCGTTATTAACGCGTTAACGGAAATCAATTTTAACAGCATCATTTTTTATCACGAGATTAACACTCTTTGTGACCTAGCGAACTTTTTATAGTTTTTTATAAGATGTGGCCACTGCTAGTAACGTAAGAAAAACTACAGGATCCGATTGTAAAACGGAAACAAAACAATTTTGATCCCTTAGAAAGGGTTGTTGAAGGGGCGTTTTTGTAACCAAGTATTTATTTGTTTGTCATCTGTTTATTGACAGTGTTAAATTGTGTGAGATTTGATTCATTCAAATGTGAATGACTGCTCAAAGTGAGAATGCTAGTATGAAATATAACACTATACGTTGTTGTTTTCAATAGAAAAACCATTTGCTCAAAGTGAGAATGCTAGTGTGAAATATAACACTACACGTTGTTTTCAATGGAAAAAACATTTGCACAAAGCAAACCTATTCACTTTTCCATCTTGATAAGAGTATTAAAATGATAATTCAAGGGACATTTAGAAGAGATAAAAATGTGCAATTAATTTGTGATTAATCACGAGTTTACTATGACATTCATGTGATTAATCGCGATTAAATATTTTAATCCATTGACAGCACTAATTTTAACATTCAACCAATCTCAGATAAGTGAGAAAGCAGCAGCAAAAATAAATCACCTATAGTACACACCATGGCAAAAAGTCACTGTATACACACCCTCTACATTACATTATGATATACAAGCACTTGAGTTGAATATTGTCAAAGTGTGTACAGTAACTAGGTTTCCATATGCAAAACATTAAAAAGGAATGCAGAACTCCTTACACCAAAGCTGTGGACTGCTTCCTCTCATTTCCGAAGATACTACTGTATAATGAATAAGAAGGCTTAGGCTGTAAATTGTGATCTTATTGTACTAGAGTTGCAGCCATTTTTTGCTCAGGGCCCTCAGTCAACCCTAAACGTACACTCAATTGTCAGTAATTTGAAAGCCTTGGTCTTTCATACCCAACCTGGAAAATACTATAGCAAGTTATATTATTGTTATTGTTATAGTGTCCCATGCTCCTGGTTTATCTGAATTCTGAGTTTTTATCAAATTTAGTCCTTAAAACATGAAGTGATATTGTTGGTGATTTTAAAAATAATCTGGATTTCAATAATGATAGCATTAGTACTGTGTTCTCATCTCATTATTAGATTAAATTGCCTTCCATCCCCACTCACTGTTTCAACCACACCTTCGACTTTGTTCTGGCATATGGCATTGACATAGAACATAGTCTTCACAGGATCCTATTTTATCTGACTTTGATTTGATTAGCTTTTTAATTCCTATTACTGGTTTACACGCCATTGGCCAAAAATTCCTACACTAAATGTTTATCTGACAGTGCTACAGCAAAATTTAAGAAAGTGATGCCATCATTTATTTCTGTGCCATGTCACAATAGAACAGGGGGCTCCTAGTAACAACATCTTTATTAACAAAATTTAAATTTCTAGTCGCAAAATTCATCACCTCCTGCCCTTAACTGGTACCGACCTATCTTCAAACACAAGGAGCAACAAGGCTGCTCAAAGAAGTTTGACCTTAAGTTAACCATTACTTTACTAGATAAGGTCAATCTATCTTTATCAACAGGCTATGCACCACAGTCATTTAAAGAAGCTATGATTACACAACTTTTCAAAAAGAAACCAACATCTAACCTCGCCTTTCTGTCTAAAATCCTTGAGAAATCAGTCACCCATCAGATGAGTGACTTTCAACATAACAACAGTTTATTTGAGGATTTTCATGCAGGATTTAGAGTGCATCATGTGATAAGCCTTCAAATACAGCCTTTAGCAATTTGTCATAATGTCAATACATTCTACAAATCAATCATGCCAGACTGCTGGCAGACGGCTGATAATTGCGACTTCTGGCTCTCACCTCTCTTACTCGGGCAGCAATGGAGATCTCGGCTGTAACTATGCACTGAATCCCTTTATTAAATCTTTGATATCTTAATCACTGATGGGAGACTGAAGAACAGTGTAAGGGAATTTCAGGTGACTTCATTCAGTCATTCATTAAACAGTCAAGGGATTCCCATACATTCATTTACTGTGGGTTTACTTACAACATTTTGTTGTTTTGTAAAAGCTTGTAAGTGCACCTAGTTGGTACCGTTGTCATTTGGATCATGTTGGTTTTGACAGTTTTGACAGGCTACGCCATTAACAACAAGCCTCCTCCAATATGCAACCCACCCACTGTTGTGAAAATGGAACTGTGGGTAAATAAATCCAGAATGTGAGTTGGGCTTTTTGGGCGACTTAATAGAACATACTGTTGACGAAGAAGAGATTTTAATGTCATGAATGGCACTTTAACATCTGAGACAGTCCACAAATGCAGGTAGGAAACATGCTCTGCTTCTGAAACACTCCTGGTGCGAAATGAAGCTGTGCAGAGGACAACAATAAACTGTGAAAAACATGTGATGTCACAGAGCAACACCTGGTGGAACTGAGAGATACATTTGATGCCAACTTTAAGCATGGATATAATAAAAATGTTTGTGGAGTTTTCATACCCAGCCCTAAATAAACTCAGTACCCTGTTTTTCAGACACTACATCTGCTACTTCTGTGGAAATACATGTCCAGCAGCCTTACTCATCTGTAGTGTGGCAGTGCCTTAGAGTCTCCTTATACTGTTGTATTCAATGTGTACTAACGTGAATAATTCAACCCAGGAGACAGCTCTCCTGTTAATGAGTATCTTTATCCATGGATCTGGTGTCACTCTAAACATAATGGCACTATTTTGTGTTGACCAATTAACTTAAGTGTGTGTGTGTGTGTGTGTGTGTGTGTGTGTGTGTGTGTGTGTGTGTGTGTGTGTGTGTGTGTGTGTGTGTGAGAGAGAGAGAGAGTGAGTGAGTGAGTGTGACAGAGAGAGAGAGCAACATACTAGTGAAAAGGAATTAGAGATACAAAATGTACACAGAAAACACATCCTCAATCATACTAAATTAATCCGTGATCCCAAGGGACTCGGGCAGACTACCTACTTTTCAAAAAAGTCATTTTGAAAAAAAGGAGGCCTTTTGTTTGCTGCAATAAAAAGGAGCAGTGCATAATGGGCTGCCCCTTGAATTAAATTATGTGAATTATCCACAACAGGGCCTCCAGTAAGACTGTTGAGTCATCAACTGCCCAGTTATTGTTTTTGTTTTTTATTTCTTCTTCAACATATTCATACAACAATAACACCTTACAGTGACATTTAGTGGAGATCCAAAGGTTAGACAGTTAAGATGTTGGTCAGAATTTTACAGGGAGGTATACATTTGGAGTTGGGGGTTGGAACTAAAAATTATTTTCATTATCAATTAATATGTTGATTATTTTCTTGTGTAGTCAATTAATCATTCAGGCACATCATTACAATCTATTAGAGACCCAGGTGAGATCTTCACATTTTTCTCACCAGCAATACAAAATCCAAACATATTAAATTTACTATAATATAAGACAAAGAAAAGCAGCAAATTCTCATATTTAAGAACCTAGAACCATAAATGTTTTAATAATTTGAATTAAAACATTACTTAACAATTAACTGCTTAATAGAATAATGGTTAAGATAATAAGTCGAGTAACTGATCGACAGGCAAATAATTAAATCTGTAACTATTTTGATAATACATTACGTTTTCGGTAACTTATCAAGCAAAAAATGCGGTCTCAGAGTTTTTGTTTGTCTCCATTTTATACCATTGTAATGTAGTGTGCCTTTGGATTTTCACTGACATTGCTTTAGAATGTAGTACGCAATGTAGCAAGCGATACGAGGTTAAGCCAAAAGTTTTCTTTTTCTGTCTGTGGCAGTTACTGTGACAAACGCAACAGTAGGTTAGCGTTATGTCAGTTCAGGGAGTGGCGAGATGACTACTGTGGCTGTTACGTTGCGTTGCTAATGTTAATATGCTACATTAAGCTTACTAGCTGCAACTAGCTAGCATATATACATATACATATACATATACATATACATATACATATACATATACATATATATGGCGGTTATATATGTGGCGGCTGTCAGTCATAAAAGAGACTGACGTTAAACGTAACCTCGGCGTCTCTTGGCTAAGAAATGTACAGCGGATGTGGAACCGTTAGCTTAGTTACGTTGGCAAACCAAATCAGCTACTACTGAGACAATATAGCTACTACGCACCATTACACGTTTAACTTGCCTAAGTGTTTCGAACAGCCACCAAACTGAGTTAACATACGTATAGCTAGGTAAGTTAACTACGGGTTTGTCCAAAATTTGCAAACGGATAAGCTAACTCACCCAGGATCTCTTTTCTTCTGTCGGCATGCGGCTGGTCAGTATACACCCATTCGTAGTCTTCACGGGCGACCCGATTCCCCATCTTTTTTTTTAATTACTGTGTTAAACAACTTTCTTCGACAAACAACTATCCAAATACAACGAGGTCGTTTAAACAGAGGACTTCACTGATTCCTCTCCAGCGTTCTCTGCTCAGTCTACGAGCCCGTGTTCTACCGAAGTGTGTTCCGCGTCGAATAGTGTTCCCTTGCAGTTACTGTTGTGGTTCCTATAGTGCCACCTACCGAGTAGTTGGGGTTAAGGATAAGGTTGGGTGCAGGTTAAGTTAAGGGGAAGCTGCACAGATTTCGACACAACACCCGTCTGTTTGACCTGAACAAACAGCAGTCAGCTCTGCCCTCTTTCTGCAGCTCCTCCCACCAGCGCGTCCATCACTCTCATGTTGAATTACATGGCAGTGCTGCTCTTCAGCTCATCCTCCTTTTATTATTAGATTAGGCAATTTACTATTGCACTTATAAGCCAGTTACAGGCCTCCCTGATGTGTGATGCACAGGCCCATTATTATTATTCCTCATCATTCTTCATTTTTATTATTAATAATTAATTAATATTATATCTTTGTTTTATGTACAACTTGTCCTAAACTCTTGCTGGTACAAACACAAGGCCAAAGCTAAAATGTCAATAAGTGTAGAAGCAAGTGGTAGTGATACCACCCCCATGTGGTGAGAAATCAGCTAACAAATCTTACATAATGTTATGTAATGGTGGTAATGGTTAATATCTCAGTAACTGTAGGTCAAAGAAGAAAAATTCTGGTTGTAGTATCAGAATCGCTAAATTTGCCAAATGTACAATAATATGCTAATGAAATGTACAACAATATGCTAATGAAAATGATTTTAAAAAATACAGTAAATATGCTGCATTATGGTGCATTTGTGGTCATGGCAAATATTGCATAGTACATAGTAGGGGGCTGCACTTGTACTGTGTGTGTGTGTGGAAGGCATATGTGGGGAGGTGTGTGCGTGGGGCATTGGCTACAATTCATAGTGGGCAGTCAGAGAATAAGAGAGAGAGCAATGGGCTTAGGGGGAAAAAAAAAACTGTTCAGGTGTCTGGCAGTCCTGGTGATGAAGCTGAACTTGCAGCACTTTCTGAAAAGGCAGTGAACCAGGTGTGATGTGGCTGCCACTCCTGGCCTGCTGTCTGGCTCTGGCATGCAGAACACTCACAAGCACTTGATCCTGTCCTGTCAGGTTCACATGATGCCTTCCAGTCTGTTTGGCGTGGGCTGAGGATGCAGGGCACCACACAGTTATGGAGAAGGTGAGGACATATTTGATGGTTGCTCTGTAGAACTGGGTGCAAACATTTTGGGAGTTCTTCATCTTCCATTGCTGTGTTTGGATGGCCCCAAAGACTGACCACAGGTTTGATTTGAGATTTCAAGTATCATTTTTTCATGATTGATAAACACACTTTTGTGGATGTGGCCAAATTACTTGCTGTACTCATGAATACTTTGTCCAGTTGCAACCAAGTGCACTTGCTGGTACTTCACAATAATAATGCCTTTCAATGAGGAGCTCCATCTCTTCTTCCGACCAATTAATATAATAATGACATAACAGAAAACAGTCACTATTGTGTGGACTACTGACATGACTATCACTGATGTAAATATTGATTGGGCCCGTCTGCAATGCAGCAACACTTGTACCAAGAACAGTAGTGCTTAACTATCCCACAAACTTCTCCTGTAGCAGCACACAAACTAATGTCAATAGTCTTACACTATGTTATAGGCTAGAAAAGCTAGTAACTTCACTAAATATAACATTAGACACTAATGTACTAATGTAACTTATCACACACATGCACACAAGGACTTTTCCACACAGCAGTGTACCTGTTGCAGTTAATGCAGTCTAGTGCCCTCTAGTGACTTTATTCTGGTGCAGCTCAGGTACTTAATAAAGTTACCAGGTTTGAAATGGCCATTTGGCTGAACACCACACTGGGGGAAAGAAGATATGTTTGCTCATGAAGAAGCATAATCTGGGATATAAAATAAAATAATTAGAACATAAACAAACAATCTGTGCCGACCATTCTTATAAATGACGTAAATGGAATTCATAGAAGAGGGTTTTTTTTGAGGGAAGTTTAAAGTTCACTAATCAAAAATATTATGAATATGGCAACATGAGAAGTAGATTATTAAGGTTTAGAAAGAGAAAACAATAATTATCTAATCTAAAGAATAAAATGACAAGGTGCCTTCACTATAAAACCAGATAAAACTGATGAATGTTTTTGGAATCCTTATACAAGTAAATGGATATCTGCACTCCTGACGTAAAACTCTGCGTTTCTAAAGCATAAAAGTCTCTGAATTGACTGAATTAAAGGATAAGGAGCTTGAGCCAATTGAGGAATGCGAGATCAAGCAGGCAATTTCAACACTTGAATTTAAGATTTGTTGTCTCCTTTTTTATTAAAAGCATACAATTAAGCCCAGCGATTAAAAACTATGGCACCATCTTGGACAGATGCAACCATAGTGGTCATATTAAAGGTACTGTAATAAGTAAAAAAGAACATAAAATATCCCTTTATGTGGATGATGTATTATTATATTTAAGAGAACCTACATCAACAATACCACATTTAAAGAAGCTGATTTCTCAGTACAGATATTACTTCAGATATAAGATAAATAAGGTAAAAATAAAAAAAAAATTAATAATAATAATAATTGATCTCCTCAGACAGGTTTCTTTAGATATTTACAGTTAAGAACTTTCTTGATGACATGTTTTGTTAAGTTTGTGCTGAATTTACAGGACCCAAAGTGCCAGGCTAGGACAAATGAGGCAGGGGGCGGCAGTTAAGTCTTTCAGTGAATAAAGGTAATGACTAGGTTCAAGTAAAGCCAAGTCCGTATACTGAGCTGAAGGGCAGACAGATCCAGTCCCTTGGCGAGAGTAGGTATGTCCATGACCTTGGTAGGAGCAAACAGACTGATCCAAGTTCTGTGAGAGCAGACTGGCAGGGCACAGACAAAGCAGGTGTGTGTTAGGAACCTGAGCACAACAGGGAAAACACAACCGATTAGGTATACTGAAGGTAGAAAAGACAAAAACTGAAAGGAACTTAGCATGAGCTTCAGGTCTGGTCATTACCACACAGCAAAGCAGATGATACGATGAATACTGGTTGTAATCCGGGTGCTTGTATATTGAGTGAGCAGGTGGGTCTTGATTGATGATTGCGTGTTGGTGTGTTCAGGAGGCCAGTCCCAACCTGCTGGCCACGCCCTGCAGCAAGACACAGACTATACAGACAGGGGAGAGGCAAACACCAGGAAGGGGGAACACTGGAACACAGAGGGGAAGACTGCAGATCGCTACATTTCTATTAGTTAGACAAAGGGTGAATGGGAAAAAAAATATAAATCAATAAATAAATAGTAACTTATATCATATATTTTTATCTATGCATCTACATAACTCCCTATTAAAGTGGAGATGGAAAGCAGAATTGATCATTTCATAACATTTTCTCAAAACACCATAAATAACTTAGATGGGCCCAACACATTACAGTTCATGTTGGAGCACACATTGCCAATCACACCTATATACAGCTTTGTTGAGCATGGGTCTGAGTGGCATCAGGAACAACTTGTTGAGGGTGTGTGGACTGTGAAACATTAGCTGTTTTTGTCGTGCGTGTGTTGACAAATTGAGTTTTTTCTTTGGCTATTGAAATGTTCATTGACATAGTCGCTGGTGCATAACAACTGCCGTGCTGATGAGAACACACTAGATATCTGTATTCGCTTGTTATCTAGATCAGCAGCTGCTGATGCAGCCTTGACCTCACCCTCTTCCTCAAAGGCATCTATACGTGCTTTCTCCACTTCCCTTTCATCTCTATTTGCTGTGTTGCATAAGTAGCCTTTATATATGCAGCTTCAGCTTTAGCACATGAATCTATTGCCGCTATATTGACAATGGATTTACTTGAGCATGTACTGACACTCAAGTTTACAGCATCTAGACGATGCCACTGATACATTCTGATCCATCCTCCAACTTATGATTGGTTTCTGAGCTCTGGGTTAACCAACATGTTGCTCTCAGAGTGACAACTCAGAGTTGAGACCAGGAGGCAGAGCTGCAGTCCTACACGCTTCTCTGCGCCTCCATTAGAGCAGTTACCCACCCAACACTCCATAGAGACTGTGTCTGCCCCCCGACCACGTAAACTAAGTAAACCAAAAGTACAGAGAAGAGGAGTTAAACATAAGAATCTAATTAAAATTAGAACAACCTCTGCAATAGTACAACAAGATAGGAGAATTAAATGTGGACTCCTTAACATCAGATCTCTGTCCTCTAAAGCTGTTCTAGTAAATGAGTTAATATCAGACCATAATGTTGATTTATTTTGTCTGACTGAAACCTGGCTGTGTCCTGAAGAGTATGTGAGCCTAAATGAAGCTACTCCTCCGAGCCATATTAATACCCACATTCCTCGAGGCAGCGGCAGAGGAGGTGGAGTTGCAGCCATTTTTGACTCAAGCCTTTTAATCAACCCTAAACCTAAACTCGACTATAACTCATTTGAAAGCCTTGTTCTCACTCTTTCTCATGAGAAATGGAAAACAGTGCAGCCACTTTTATTTGTTGTAGTATACCGCTCTCCTGGTCCTTACTCCGAATTTATAGTTGAGTTCTCGGAGTTTCTATCAAGTTTAGTTCTTGAAGCAGATAAAGTAATTATTGTAGGTGACTTTAATGTACATGTCGACGTTGATAATGACAGCCTTAGCACTGTGTTTATCTCAGTATTAGACTCAGTTGGCTTCCGCCAGAATGTACATGAACCGACTCACTGTTTTAACCACACCCTCGACCTTGTTCTGACATATGGCATTGAAATCGAAGACTTAATAGTCTCCTCACAGAATCCTCTTTTATCAGACCATCATTTAATAACTTTCGAATTCATATTACCAGACTACCAGCCAGTAGGCAAAAATTCTTATACCAGACTCCTGTCTGATAGTGCTGTAGCTAAATTTAAGGATATGATCCCATCAGTATTTAATTCAATGCCATGTCTCAATACAACAGAGGAGTCTTATGCTAACGTTAGTCCCTCCCAGATTGACTTCCTGGTTGATAGTGCTACAGGATCGTTGCATATGACACTTGACTCTGTTGCTCCCCTAAAAAAGAAGAAAATTAAACAGAGGAGGTTAGCTCCATGGTATACTCCTCAAACCCGCAAATTAAAGCAAACTTCACGGAAAATAGAAAGGAAATGGCGTTCTACCAATCTGGAAGAATTTCGGTCCTCCTGGCAAGACAGTCTTAAAATATACAGGAAAGCCCTCCGCAGTGCCAGGGCAGCCTATTACTCTGCACTAATAGAGGAAAATAAGAACAATCCCAGGTTTCTCTTCAGCACTGTAGCCAGGCTGACAGAGAGCCATAATTCTATTGAACCATGTATTCCTTTAGCTCTGAACAGTAATGACTTCACGAGCTTCTTTAATGATAAAATTCTAACTATTAGAGACAGAATTCATCGACTCCTGCCGTTAACAGGTACTGTTTTGTCTTCAAACGCAGAAATCGTAGAAACTGTTACTCAGTCTGTCGCAGTCTTAGACTGTTTTACTCCTGTTGACCTTCACCAACTAATTTCAATAATGTCATCATCAAAATCATCTACCTGTATTTTAGATCCTATCCCGACTAAGCTGTTTAAAGAAGTATTACCTCTAATTGACTCTACAGTTTTAGACATGATCAATCTCTCTTTATCAACAGGCTACGTACCACAGTCCTTTAAAGTACCTGTGATAAAACCGCTACTGAAAAAGCCTACTCTTGATCCAGGGGTTTTAGCCAACTATAGACCGATATCCAACCTTCCCTTTCTCTCAAAAACTCTTGAGAAAGCAGTTGCCAATCAGCTGTGCGACTTTCTAAACAATAATAGTTTATTCGAGGATTTCCAGTCAGGATTTAGAGTGCATCATAGCACAGAGACAGCACTGGTTAAAGTTACAAATGACCTTCTAATTGCATCTGATAAAGGATTTGTCTCTGTACTAGTCTTACTGGATCTTAGTGCTGCATTTGACACCATTGACCATGGCATCTTATTGCAGACACTGGAACATTTCATTGGCATTAAGGGAACTGCGCTAAGCTGGTTTAAATCCTACTTGTCAGATCGCTCTCAGTTTGTATGCATTAATGACGACTCCTCTGTGCTCACTAAAGTCAGCTATGGAGTTCCGCAGGGTTCTGTGCTTGGACCAATTCTATTCACCTTATATATGCTTCCTTTAGGTAAGATTATCAGGAAGCACTCAATAAATTTTCATTGCTATGCAGATGATACCCAGCTATATTTATCAATGAAACCGGAAGAAACCAGTCGGTTAACTAGACTACAAGCATGTCTTCATGACATAAAGACCTGGATGACCTGCAATTTTCTGATGCTAAACTCGGACAAAACTGAAGTTATAGTAGTAGGCCCTAAATATCTTAGAAAGTCACTTTCTGATGACATAGCAGTTATGGATGGCATTGCGCTGGCCTCCAGCACCACCGTAAAGAATCTGGGAGTTATCTTTGACCAAGACATGTCCTTTCACTCCCATGTAAAACAAATTTCAAGGACTGCCTTTTTTCACCTACGTAATATCGCAAAAATCAGGCATATTTTGTCTCAAAATGATGCAGAAAAACTAGTCCATGCATTCGTAACTTCCAGGCTGGATTATTGCAATTCCTTACTATCAGGCTGCCCAAATTCGTTGCTGAATATTCTCCAGTTGCTCCAGAACGCTGCAGCACGTGTTCTGACAAAAACCAGGAAGCGAGATCATATTTCTCCAATACTCGCCACTTTGCGCTGGCTCCCTGTAAAGTTTAGAATAGAGTTTAAAATTCTCCTCCTTACTTACAAAGCCATAAATGGCCAGGCACCTTCTTATCTTAAAGAGCTCATAGTAACTTATTGCCCTACTCGAACACTGCGTTCCCAGAATGCAGGTCTACTTATGGTTCCTAAAGTCTCAAAAAGCAGAACAGGAGTCAGAGCATTTAGCTATCAAGCTCCTCTCCTGTGGAACCATCTTCCAGTCTTTGTCCGGGAGGCAGACACTGTCTCTACATTTAAGAGTAGGCTTAAAACTTTCCTTTTTGATAAAGCTTATAGTTAGGGCTGGCTCAGGCTTGTCCTGGACCAGCCCCTAGTTATGCTGCTATAGGATTAGACTGTCGGGGGACATCCAAAGATACACCGAGCTCCTCTGTCCTTCTGTCCCTCTCCATCCGCACGCTCTCATGTCCTACCACGGCGTGTTACTAACTTAGCTCCTTCCCCGGAGTCTCTGTGCTTTGTCGTCTTGCAGGTTCCCATGGACAGTGGCTGAATCTGGATTGTGGATTTAAGCTGCGTCTCCTGCCTTGGCCCTGCCTGACATCCACTGCAACTGCTACTGCTGTTATTACATCGTCTGTGTCTGTCTCTGTGTCTGTCTCTTGCTCTTCCTCTCTCACCCAACCGGTCGAGGCAGATGGCCGCCCACCCAGAGTCTGGTTCTGCTCGAGGTTTCTGCCTGTTAAAAGGAAGTTTTTCCTCGCCACTGTCGCCAAGTGCTTGCTCATGGGGGAATTGTTGGTTTCTTTGTAGATAAAGAGCTTGGTCTGTACCAGCTCTATATGGAAAGTGTCCTGAGACAACTTCTGTTGTGATTTGGCGCTATACAAATAAAATTGAATTGAATTGAATTCAGTGTTGATGTAGGTTCCAGGTTGCTATTGACATGAAGGAAATTGTTTTATTCTTCTGCCCTCACTACACTATATGTAATTTGTTAGTATTCAAGTTTAACACTCTTCCACAAAGGACCCAAGACAGGAGGTTAATTTAGGTGTTTTTAATGGAAGCGGTACACAGAGTAACAACAAATATCTGTATAAAAATGAAGTATATGCATACACATAAACCACATGCTACACATATACTGCAAGTACAATTAAACATTGGATAGGAGGGCTGAGTACCACTGATTAATGAGCCTCATTGTATTGACAAAGCCATGACAGGACGCTAATGTTTAATAAATATGGGTTTTTGGAGCCTCAGCGAGTATGTAATTTGCTCCATCTGATAAAGGTCCCATACTTTTGGATCTACATATTGCAAGTTGAGGGATCTGGTTTCAGACATCTAAGGTATTTCTTAGCCTTTCCATTCAGCCCCTCAGGTATCACTCCCAACAGTGCGAATATCCTTTTGGAAAACCACTTTGAAGGCATCAAATACTGTACTTCTCTCCAAAATACACGTAGTTTAGGATATAGCTACACTGTAAAAAAAAAACTGTAAAAAAACGGTAAAAGCACTGGCAGCAAAGTTTCCAAACGGATACCGTAAAATTACAGTAAATAACAATATCACAGAAGTATGTACAATAACTTTAAAAAAACAGAGCAGATTTTTACAGTCAAATATAATTAAAATACAGCATATAGTTGATAAATGCCCATTACACTGTAAAATATCATACATAATATGTCAAAAAACATTAAAAAACAGATAACCTTCTAATCTCTGTAATTTTACAGTATTATAAAAACTGTAAAAAAAAAAAATGGTAAGAGCACTGGCAGCAAAGTTTCCAAACAGATACTGTAAAATTACAGTAAATAACCATATCACCGAACTACATACAATAACTGTAAAAAAAAAAAAGGTTTTTTTTACAGTCAAATTTAATTAAAATGCAGTGTATTACAGTGATAAATGCCCATTATACTGTAAAACAACATACATATTACAGTAAAAAACATTAAAATCAGATACCTTTCAGATTAATCTCTGTAATTTCACAGTATACATTATTTATTTTAGGAAATAGCCAAGTCTATCTACAGTAACTTCATGTTAAAATACAATTTTTTCCATGTACAATAACAAAGTTAGAACGTATAAAAAAGAACTAGGTTTATAAAATTTAGGATAACTGTCTGCAAATTAACAGTATTAATCTGTCATTTTATAGAATTTGTATATTAAAAAACAACCATTGGACAGTGGAAAAACAAGCTAAATACATTACAAATACATTGAAAATAGCTACATTTAATGCCTCTCTTTAAATTAAGGGTATTTAGCATTTATTTAATGGAGCGGTCTCGTCTACCTAGAGTAATTTCCTGTTTATTGTTCTTTCATGTACAATCACTAAGAAATAATGTATAAAAATGCTAAAAATGCATTTAACGAACGATGAATGTCTGCCCATTCACAGTTTTAATTTGTCATTTTAAAGAATTACAAGATTTAAATATGTTTATTGGACAGTAGAAAAAAAGCAGAATATATTAAAAACACATCAAAATTACCTATATTTAAGGCGAATCCCTGTAAATTAAGAGTATTTAGTAGTCATTTCATGAAACTGTTTTGTCTATCTACACTGATTTGCTGCATTATTGTGGCTTCCCCAAGTACAAAAACAATGACACAATGTATAAACAAAATATGCACCTTTAATCAAATAGGAATTTCTGCACATTTACAGTATTAGTTATTTTAAACAATTGGACAATGGAAAATTAAACACTGTACATCAAAATACATCAATATGTACATTTAAGGATAATATCTGTAAAAACTTCACTTTAGTATTTTTAACCCTGGGCCCAAATGACATGTTTTCAGTCACAATCCGATCAGCTTTCAGCAGCTGCTCCTGTGCTCAACAAGTAAGTTACATTGATTAGACCTCCATATACAGGGCAAAACTGGAAACACCCTTCATCTATAGGTAACATCAGCATAAGATGTTCCACTTGACAACATCGAGAGGGTGGACTTTAAGTCCTATACTACAGCCAGCTACCAGGGGGGTGATTGAGATGTTTTGGCTTCACTTGAGGAGCTGTCATGCTGTCCATCATACTGTATTACTATTGTGTGTACTATTACCATGTACTACCATTTACTATTCATACAAAGCATGTTAGATTGATTATGTAGTGATCCAGCTGCATAGTATGTGGATTATGTAAGCAGGAAACGCCCGTATGTATACTAAACTATCAAGAATTTTTGAGTATGCAGTGTGAGCTGACTGCACATACTCAACTTAATGCATTGCTAGCCTGATAAGACCAAATTGCCATTTGGGTCAATGACGTGACGCTTATTTTTTTGTGTCCATGTGATTTGCTTACATTTAAAAAGGTAAAAATTTTAAAATAAACTTACATATTACTTGCATACATTCCTTTTTTTGAAGACCTAGTCTAAAATATATGGTTTTAATATATTTTGAGAGAATATTTGAGGGATAATGGCAAAAATGTCATGTGGTGTAACCCTAAAAACTTGGTACCAAATAGTTTAACTTGCTTAAAAAGGTTAAAATTTTCAAAGAAGCATGCTATCAACTAGTTTGGCATAATCTTACATTAGATATATTTAATAGTAAATAAAAGTAATAAAACACAGTTGTTCAGAATTTTATATTTTATTTGGGGAATTTTGTCCGTCAAGTCAAAATCCTGAAGTGTCAAGGTGGTGTAACCACCATTCAAATATCTAAATACTGACATATTTAAATTGATATGTCAAATAGTGTAACCGGTTACACCATTTGACTCCTATTACAAACCTCTCTGTTATAGGTCAATTTTATCAAATATCAGTAGTTTATGATGCTGATTTATGTTGTAATATAAACTACTTATTATGTGAAACTATTTTTAAGTGTTAAGTATTAATTTAATAATGTAGCAGAATTAAGTAGGTGTACAGTGACACCTACCTTTCAACATAAACAGCAGCTTTAAAAGGCAAAACTTCAATAATTTAGTGATAGGATAAATGTTAGTCCATCCATCCATCGTCTCCCACTTCATCCGGGGCTGGGTCGCGGGACGCCCCAAACTTCCCTCTCCCTGGACACTTCCTCTAGCTCGGGGTATCCCGAGGCGTTCCCAGGCCAGCCGAGCGACACAGTCACTCCAGTGTGTCCTGGGTCTTCCTCGGGGCCTCCTCACGGTGGGACATGCCTGGAACACCTCCCTAGGGAGGCGTCCAGGGGGCATCCGATAGTGATGCCCGAGCCACCTCAGCTGACTCCTTTTGATGTGGAGGAGCAGCGACTCTACTCTGAGCTCCTCCCGGGTGACAGAGCTCACCCTATCTCTAAGGGAACGCCTTGCCACCCTACGGAGGAAACTCATTTCAGCCGCTTGTATCCGGGACCTCGTTCTTTTGGTCATGACCCAAAGTTCATGACCATAGGTGAGGGTAGGAACGTAGATTGACCGGTAAGTCGAGAGCTTCACCTTTCGGCTCAGCTCCTTCTTCACCACGACAGACTGATACAGCGACCGCATTACTGTTGCCGCTGCACCGATCCACCTGTCAATCTCATGCTCCATCCTTCCTTCACTCGTGAACAGGATCCCAAGATACTTAAACTTCTCCACTTGAGGCAGGAACTCTCTCCCAACCTGGAGGGAGCAAGCCACCTTTTTCCAGTTGAGAACCATGGCCTCGGACTTGGAGGTGCTGACTCATCCCAGCTGCTTCACACTCAGCTGTGAACTGCCCCAGAGCATGCTGAAGGTCCTGGCTCGATGGAGCCAACAAAACAACATCATCCACAAAAAGCAGAGAGAAAATCTGCCGGCCCCCAAACCGAACACCTTCCAGCCCCTGGCTGCGCCTAGAAATTCTGTCCATAAAAATAATGAACAGAACCGGTGACAAAGGGCAGCCCTGCCGGAGTCCAACATGCACCGGGAACAGGTCTGACTTACTTCTGGAGATGCGGACCAAGCTCCTGCTCCAGTTCAACAGAGAGCCTCCAACCCCATACTCCCGGAGCACCTCCCACAGAATGACGCGAGGGACACGGTCGAATGCCTTCTCCAAGTCCACAAAACACATGTGGACTGGTTGGGCAAACTCTCGTGAACCCTCAAGCACCCTGCGGAGAGTATAGAGCTGGTCCAGTGTTCCACGGCAAGGACAAAAACCGCATTGTTCCTCCTGAATCCGAAGTTCGACTATCGGCCAGATTCTCCTCTCCAGTATGCTGGAATAGACTTTCCCAGGGAGGCTGAGGAATGTGATCCCCTGATAGTTGGAACATACCCTCCAGTCCCCCTTTTTAAAAAGAGGGACCACCAACCCAGTGCCCAACTGCCACGCGTTGTTGCAGAGGGGTGTCAACCAAGACAATCCTACAGTATCCAGAGACTTGAGGTACTCAGGGCGGATCTCATCCGACCTCAGTGCTCCGCCACTGAGGAGCTTGCAAACTACCTCAGTGACTTCAGCCCTGGTGATGGATGAATCGACCTAGGAGTTCCCAGTCTCTGCTTCCTCTACAGAAGATATGACAAATGTTTTTCTACACTGAAAAAAATAAAGTTCAATTAAGCTTGAATTCATTTGAATGTCATTCTTGATTTTCAGTGTCATTTTTTTCAAGAAACAGTGACTTTTGTCAGCAACATTGTCAGGTGGTGTAACTGGTTAGTGTCAATTGGCATAACCAGTATTTTTCATGAAAATATTATAATATACAGAAAAAATTAATGTGGAATATAAAGTAACCATCTATTGCAGTGCAATAACATGTTTTTAAACATTTTTTACATGATTTGTCAAAGATTATTTAGAACACAAGAATGATTACAGTATACGTCCCACTCAATGTATTTAAAAAAGCCTAAAATGTACATTTGGAGGTAATCCTTATAAAATCTATTTTCATGTGATATTTTAAAATCAGGTAATTATTTTTATGGCTGTATTTATATGCATTCTAGGTGGATTAGATTTTAAAAATTTGTCATTCTTTTTCGGTTACACCATTTGACATTTTCAGGCACATTCCGTGTGATTTTTGTAAAAAAATGCTCCAAATCTGATTTCAAATGACATGAAACCAACATGAACACAAAATGTACATTTTGACAGACCTGATGAAGGCTTTTAAAACAGAATTTTAAAAAGTTTTTGAATTTCTCATCTTGCCAACCCTTATTTGTCACTGACCCATTTCGTTTTACTGCATTATCCAGTCTGACTGCTCTCATAGCAGTCGTTAGCATAGAAGCTAAGTGCAAAAGCAATTTCTCAAGATACAAGTTGCCATACACAACTTTTGGAGACAGATGGACCTCGCCCAGAAGCAATCAAAAGGGATGTGCAGGGGTAATACAACTCTGATATGAGGTGCGATGGGGTATATTTCATCCCCGACATCCCATTTCCTAAACAACATCTAAACAGAGCTAAATGTCTCTGGTGGATTAAGCTGTGTGGTAGACCGCAGTCAACTCAACGTAAAGAAGATAAATAAGGATGTCTACATTTTTTATAAGTAGGGTTTACGCCGATCTGATATTTGGCATTTTATGCAATTTCTGTGATCGGCCGTAATGTCTCAATTCACCGATCCGATCAATGACATTGTTGTGTTGAAACTTGTGTTGATTTAAAATTGAAAAAACTTTATTATCCATCTTTGTGGCTTTTGGTTTTGACTCCTGTCACTATGTGACGGACAATAAAGTTTTTTGAATCTTGAATCATTAGCTGTTGGATGCAACATCCATGCTGTTAGATACAAACAAACATGTCAGTGGTGTGGAACTTCTTCAAAGTGAGTGAGACAGATAAGACACAAGCTATCTGCAATCTATGAAATGCTACAGTACCTCGTGGGGGAGCATCTGTAAAAGGATTCAACGCGACAAATTTAATCAGGCACCTGGATAAGAAACACAAGGAGGAGCATGCCGAGTTCCAGAAACGGAGCACGGAAAAAGAAAAAAAACAAACACAGAAACTAGGGATGTCCCGATCACCTTTTTTTGCCCCGAGTCCGAGTCATTTGATTTTGAGTATCTGCAGATACTGAGTCCCGATCCGATACTTCTATAAAACATTATGAAACGAATTAAGAGCAGAGAATAAGATCCAGGATGTCCTTTTTATTTTTTATTTTTTTAACCAATGGCTCTTATATTAACATGTAACACTTATGCACAATGCAGTGCGGTGTGTTGGTTGAATTACAGTCTCAAGTCAGAACAGAACACAGAAATAAAATAACCGTGAACCGAATGAATGAATGGACTTCGCTTTCATTTCTGATAATGGACACCTCGAAGTATGGAGTTAGATCAGTCTCATAATTAATAAATGCACGCAGAAGGATTCACAAATGTATATTGGGATTTATATATAAATGTCTCTCAACACACAAATATTTTTCAATGCACACAAATATTTCTCATTCTATATAAATGTAAAAATAATCCACATATAAATTAATAAAGTTCACAAATGTATTTTTGATGCACACACAAATATAACTTGTTTTAAATATATATCACAGAAATCCACAAATATCTTTATCTAAAAACATTTGCAATTTTCATCTAAATCATATATGTATATTGTGACATTTATTCACGAACTGTCAAATCTGCATTTGCGAACCGCTCTCCATTTGTGAACTTCGCTGCATTTGTGTGTGAATGTTTTTGAGACTCCCCTGCCGTCTCTCGATCCACAAATGCATTTTTTTTTAACAGGGAAGTATCTGTAGCCAATCACAAGAACGTGCCCCACATGGGGGTGGGATGTACTTTTCAGCCAATCATATGAACGCGTCCGCACAGCACTATAAATGCCTGCCACAGCCAAGGACAGGCCGTCGTTGACCATGAACATGGCGTCCGGCAGTGGTAATGCGGAAAGTGTAAATGAAACATTATACAGGTTTACTTAGTTTTCCTAAGTTGTGAGGTTTCCTCATAGTTAGAAAATTGTATGAAATATATAGTTACGTGGTTTAAGTGTGTATCTAGTTTCATGAGCTAGCGAGCTATTTAACCCTTTGTGAGATGCCAACCCTGTTTTGTTCAATGTTCACCTCTAACCTCTCTATACCGTATTTTTGTGTGTATAGTTTTACTGGTGCAAGGAAATAAAAATAACAACAGTCTGTCTTATTTCCGCCTAAATTCATGTATTCTTATCACGTTTGTCTCATAAAGCACTTAACGAGTGTATATGTTTTCAATACCATTTACATAAAATCAACATATGATTTATGAATCATGGTAAAAATGATGAACAACATTCATTTTGGCTATCTCATCATTTATAGATACAGGCTATTGGGAAACTCTTCACAATGATTTGCCATTTTTAAAAGGTGGGTCCCCAGAAAAATAATTTGGGTAATACTGGTCTAATGTTACTTGGATCATATAATGGCTGATGTTAGGCAGTTAATGATCCTTGGTTGTCTGTAAGCATTGTATAGCTTACTTGTTAGCTAGCCATGATGTCACATCTATAATGTCCCAAGTACTCATAACTAAAACATACTTAATCATGCATGCCAAGGCCAGGCCAACAGCTGGACAAATGTCTGGGCTGCTGCCTGACAGACCCTGTCAAACAGTCATTATATTTACTATAACTTCAATTTAATTGCAAGATGTTAACTTAACCTTTTTAGCATGCGGGAACGCTAGCATAGCCCGCTAGCATATGCTGCTAGCTGATGCTATGATAGCTCACTAGCTCATGAAACTAGATACACACTTAAACCACGTAACTATATATTTCATACAATTTTCTAACTATGAGGAAACCTCACAACTTAGGAAAACTAAGTAAACCTGTATAATGTTTCATTTACACTTTCCGCATTACCACTGCCGGACGCCATGTTCATGGTCAACGACGGCCTGTCCTTGGCCGTGGCAGGCATTTATAGTGCTGTGCGGACGCGTTCATATGATTGGCTGAAAAGTACATCCCACCCCCATGTGGGGCACGTTCTTGTGATTGGCTACAGATACTTCCCTGTTAAAAAAAAAATGCATTTGTGGATCAGGAGACAGCAGGGGAGTCTCAAAAACATTCACACACAAATGCAGCAAAGTTCACAAATGGAGAGCGGTTCGCAAATGCAGATTCGACAGTTCGTGAATAAATGTCACAATATACATATATGATTTAGATGAAAATTGCAAATGTTTTTAGATAAAGATATTTGTGGATTTCTGTGATATATATTTAAAACAAGTTATATTTGTGTGTGCATCAAAAATACATTTGTGAACTTTATTAATTTATATGTGGATTATTTTTACATTTATATAGAATGAGAAATATTTGTGTGTGCATTGAAAAATATTTGTGTGTTGAGAGACATTTATATATAAATCCCAATATACATTTGTGAATCCTTCTGCGTGCATTTATTAATTATGAGACTGATCTAACTCCATATTGAAGGGCATCCCGCTTATATCATGGTCACTTACAAAAGAAATAAATGTTAAATCAATTATTAATAAGTTAATGTTTGTTTTCTTCCTTTAAAATCGTAAGCTTTTCACAAGAAGCGCCTGAGTGGACTATTTAATATCTCTCGTTGTGACGCGTTGCCATGGTAACTGGCTCTGGCCGCAGCTGTTATATTAGGCCTAATCAGTGGAGGGAAGTGAGATGATTGCTTAACGTTATGTTACGTGATACAAAGTATCATTTCAGAGGGCAAGTGCACCTCTTACCGCTTGTGTGTGTCCTCTACTGCCTTGCCGTTGTGATTAATAAACTGTGAAACAACGTATGTTAACGTATGTTCTGAGTTTTCTGTTGCCACGGTTACCAACTAGCATTTGAGCCAGAGCAATCGTTGTTTACTTTGAAATATTTCCACACAGCAGACATAAGCAGCATATCACGCACCTCAGCTTCAAAACAAACTGCTGCATCGTGCCGTGTTCCGCGCATGCGCTGTTCAATGGCGTCTGTCACAGACACAGACCCGCCCTGTAAACGTTGGTATTTAATAAATACTATTTTATTCTCATTTATTTTTAATCACTAGCCCATATATTGTAAATGTGCTTAAAAATAACAATAAATATACATATGTATATATATATTATTTATCCGATACCTGATCGGGACATAACGTCCGATATCAGATTGAGTCTGCAGTCACATGATCGGCCCCGATTTCCGATCACGTGATCGGATCTGGACAACCCTAACCGAAACGGATGCTAAAGCAAACATCTTTAGACAGTGCCCATCCGTGTAGGCGTGACAGTGAGAAGGCAAGGGGTGGTACAAGGAAGCTTATGGAATTTATAATGCTGGCCAACCTGCCTTTCAATGTTTGCTGGCATACTTTGATATAGACATATTGCTACCTCACGCGATGAGATCATGATCCGTTATCAGTTTATTTAAACTCACTGATCAGCTATCGGCCCAAAAATCCTGATCATGTAAAGCTGTGTAAAGTCATAAGGTAAGTCAACATTGCATATGTATGGTATGAATTCTTTTTTCACTGCAGTGAAAAAGTAACCTATCCCCATGGGATGGCGATTAAAATTTGACATAATTACATAGGTTTTTGTAAAATATAATAGCAGAATCTACTTATTGCATGTTATTTGCAATAAGAGTAATTTTGAGGCCTTTTTCTCAATGCAATGAATGTGTAGTAGGAGCTGGACTCTGTTCCACAATTGCCAAGCACAGGAGCAGCTTATTAAGATGCACAGTAATATTTGGACTTAGGTCATGGCCATTAAACTTTGTAACTATTTCTTGCAAAAGAAACAAATGTAAAAATCATTTTAAGACACATTTAATTTGGGCAATACATACTGTGTGTGAGAAATTGTTGTCAGATCATTTCAAACTGTCTGTTCACTTGCTTGGCTGCTGGGGCCTCCTTAAATATCTCTGATTGTCCATCTACGGAAAAAACAGACATTTGTTTAGACATTCCATGTGAACCTATTGGCGTTTTACAGACAAACATGAGAACTGAAATTAGCATTTCTAATTTGAGTTGTTTTTTTCTTATCATACTTTGCCAAAGCATTTACAGGAATCCTGAAGTTAATTTCAATGCCTTTTCAAAAGACCTTCAAAAAATATTTTAAGACCTCATCACCACTTCAAGCTGTAATCAGCAACACATCTTTAACTTACTAAGCAGTTGTAGTTTGCAATTAAATTTATAAAGCACAACCATACAACAGAACTCAGATAAGCTGGGAAGGAACAAAGTTCAAAAGAACAAAACAAACCAAAGGATTGGACTGAGGAAGAACTGATATATGGAGAGAGAAATTTCCAAAAATTTTCACATCAAATTTACACGTTGAGTAATAAGGATTGTTCCAGATGTCAAATGTCACAGGTATGGTGTGTGGGATGCCTTCTCCTGTTTTGCTGCGGAACAAATCTACCTATGGGTACCAATAAAGTTAACTTGAACTTGATTATGCATAACAAGCTGATCTGGCAAGGACTCTGACTGTGAGAAAAACTCTAAGCCATCTTTCCTGTGTATCACTGAGGAGAGGCTTCTATCTGGCCATTCTGCCATAAAGCCTATATCGGTGGACTGTTACTGTGATGGCTGACCTTCTGGAAGTTTCTCCCATCTCCACACAGGATCTCTGGAGCACAGCCAGAGTGACCATCAGGTTCTTGGTCACCTCTCTTACCAAGGCTCCTCACCCCTAATTGCTCAGTTGTGCTGGGGGGCCAGCTCCAGGAGGAGCCCTAGTTGTTCCAAACTTCTTTGATTTAAGAATTATGGGACCACTGTGCTCTTGGGAACCTTCAATGTAGCAGATTTGTTTGTAGCCTTCGCCAGATCTGTGCCTTGACACAATCCTGTCTCTGAGCCCTGCAGGCATTTCCTTCCACCTCATGGCTTGGTTTTTGCTCTGATATGCATTGTCAGCTCTGAGACCTTATATAGACAGGTGTCTGCCTTTCCAAATTATGTCCAATCAATTGAATTTACCACAG
Source organism: Chaetodon trifascialis (assembly GCF_039877785.1). Lineage (NCBI taxonomy): Eukaryota > Metazoa > Chordata > Actinopteri > Chaetodontiformes > Chaetodontidae > Chaetodon > Chaetodon trifascialis. The sequence continues at coordinate 1,228,054 of NC_092068.1, forward strand.
CTGGGCTCCAATCAAGGTGTAGAAACAACTCAAAGATGACAGAGAAATGGAAGCAACCTGAGCTTCATTTCAAGTGTTATAGTAAAGGGTCTAAAAAGTACAATGTGATATTTTACCTTTTTAATAAACTTGCAAACATTTCTAAAATTCTGATTTCACTTTGTCATTAAGGGATATGGAGTCTAGATTGATGATATTAAAAATGAAAATTTTCTGAACCCATTGTATTTTACAAGCTAACCAGGGCCATGCAGAGACCTCGAGGGAATGCGTTAAAAAGGGGCACATGGAGGAATATTACACTAATACCACGCACCAAGCAACCCATATTCAAACAGAATGTAACAAAGAATCTTACAACAAACTAGGGCTGAGCAATTAATCGAAAAATAATCAAACTCTAATGGACTTGATCTTGCTCATATCAATCATGGTGTTCGCTGTTGCCATGACAGTAAAAGTTGCATATATTTAAGGAATTTGAAAACCTGTCTACAGTGATCATGTTAACCCAAACCATGATATTTTATAGCTTCAATCAAGTGGGTTTTGTGCTTAAACACAACTAGACTTTAACCACAGTGTCACACCAGTGTCACACCAACATCATTGTTTTCACTCCCAAAAGACACTGTGTGAAAATATCACAAAATATCCAGGTGTGAGGGCAGTGTAAAATACAAAACAAACTGAAAATACATAATTGTTCATCAAGGGTGGAGATAAACGTTCATTAACCATAATCAAGATTAAAAGTTAAATTAATCGAGATTTTGACTTTTGTTATAATCGCCCTGCTCTAAAACAAACCGATGTTACTGGAGAGGGACTATAATTTGTTTTCTCTTGTGTGTGTGTGTGTGTGTGTGTGTGTGTGTGTGTGTGTGTGTGTGTGTGTGTGTGTGTGTGTGTGTACACTTACTTTGGCTGTGCAAGGTGAAGCATCGAGGAGTATCTGTTTTCTATCAAAGCCAACAATGTGCCACTTTACTTCCTAACTAAGAGAGACACAAAAGAGCAGATATAAAGAGTGATAAATATTCTCTTTTGAGATTACACTCAGCACATTACTCCCATCAACATTATATTCTTAAAAGTAACATTTGCTCAAGTGAAAACGAAAAGTTTAACAGAGCAGCAAATATGGTCTTACCTTCATGTCGAAGTCTCCTTATTTACAGGCATGACATCAATACAAGCAGTTCTCAGACACATATGGGGAAACAGGAGAAAAAAGTCAGCCTGGCTCTGTGCAAAGCTAATAAAAGCTCACAAATTAACATGTACCAAAAATTATTTACTTCCAATATGTCATTTATCTAAACAGTTCATATCATAGTAGGGATGGAACAATTCACTCAGGTCACGATTCAGTTTGATTCATGATTTTTAGTCCACGATTACGATTTTTCATGATTTCTTTTAACAAAATTATTTTCCAGAAAGATGACTGATTTTTTTTAATTTTTTCTAATTTCTGTTACGGGGGTGGAGGAGGTAGACACAGTAACTGACTGTAAGGCACAAACTAAGGCAATTCTCCATTTCTGAGGTAGGTACAGTAGGTTAAGTTTCACTTTTGGGACCACACCGGAAGCGTTTTCAAATTAAAAACACTGGCTCTAGCGTCTCTGTGCAAAGAATCCCTTCATTTTTTAAAACAAGGCTTTTATTTTGACGGTCATTATCAACGGAAAACTCCGTGTAAAGCGATACAACTGACAGCAGGAGACACGCAGCCTGTGCAAACGCAGCTGCTGCCCTTTTGACTCAACAGACATGCGAGGCGCACGCACACGCAACGCACACGCAGATAAACGGTCAAAACTAATTTGCCTATCAGCTGTTTCATCACAGAGATCCCCACCACCACCACCACCACCAATTTAACTCGTGACATATTCTAATTATTAACCGGCCCACGAGTAATTGTTACATCCCTATATC